>NC_137793.1:38905919-38953419 GCF_963383645.1 Muscardinus avellanarius
TGGGTAACATAATCTGACTCTCTTCTTAAGTTTTGCTTCCTTTCCTCTGATTTTCTTCTAAGCTTCAAACTTTGTAAATTTGTCTTTCCTTAGACATTCATGCTACATGTGAATTGGTGTTGGATAAAATACCACAATAAAAATCAGTCTTAAACTTTCTACTAATATTTCTAACAAGTTTTAGAAGACTGTGTAGCATTTCTTAGTAGGCCGGGAGTCAAGAGGCTGAGGGTCAGGATCTGGCTCTGCAATTAGCTCCCAGAAGTCTTAAGGCCAAAAGTACCCACTCAGTCTCTGATTCCTCATCAGCACACAACTGCTCTTAGACACCATGACCATGACCTCAGTGTCCCTGGTTATTCTGTCTCAACTTCTACCACTTGAAATTATCTTAATTTCAAATCTGTATTCAATGTGCATAAATGCAGATGTACATATACACATCCATTATGTTCTGAGATCTAGAAAGAGAGGAGAAAAATAGCACTTTGAATAAGTGTACAATGAAGTAGGAACAAATTTGAAATCAGAATTTTGGCATGTTGAACATAGGAACTGGGGAAGAAGGAGGGAAATAGAAAAAAGGAGGAAAGCAGGAACTAGCCTACAATAATACAAAAGTGAATTAACTATAAGGAAAAAAGAAATCTCCAAGCTCATTCTTCTCTATGTTTCCCTGTAACCAGGCAAACCTCGTGTACATATTTTTATTGATTTATTCCTGATTTGGATCATGAAACTTAAGTTCTGGCCAAGAAAGAAACGTTCTTGCTGAGGACAGAGACCACATTTCTTTGCTGCCAGAAGTAACTGGTTAAACACAGAATGTGTGGGGGTCTTTACAACTTAGGTTAATCACTGAAGTACTTTCCAAAGCCATTCTGGAATGAAGTAAGAGCTGAATTAGTCTTACTTTTGGAGTTCTATAATTATCATAAAATAGGCTTTTGTGATTTAGGGTGGGCCAATACCAGATTTTGTCATTTTATTAAATAAAGTTGCCCTTTACTTTTAAAGATTTTTGTATTTGTAAAAGGATTATTAGTAATATATTTTCTATTAATTTGCTTTTAACTTCTTACATGATTGTTTGGTAAATGTAATTTGAGATCCTACAGCTATTTCCAATGGTTTCATAACTCTTGCTTCAAAATATAGGAAATTATGAGCTTCAGTTTTAGTTGTTATATGATCAGTATGGGTCATGAGTCCAAAATCATAGAATTAAAAAAAAATTAAATGTCCAAAAGTTCTACATTATCTCCACGCAAAATTGTTATAGTAACTCAGAAAGCTTCTTCTAAAAACCAGAATTTACTAAAATATAATCTCCAGCATGTATCTTCATTTCCATTTAACAACCCTCAATTTAAAAAAAAAATGCCGTTTTCATCTACATACATATGGTTTGCTGAATAAAATGTTCTTATTTCTGATCCCTCACTGAGGAAGGTGAGTATCCCATACACATCTGATAGCTGATATTCAAGGGTGCCAGGCTCTCTTGAACATGCTCTTCCTCATTGTTGTTTCCTTTATAGCTAATGACATAATGCAACTGGACAGTACCCAAGTGTTAGAACTCTTGGGGGGTTTGTCTCATTGTGTTTGTTACATATAAACTCTTGGTGGATTACTGTATACTCCTTGTTTCTCTGGCAAGTGTGGCTGCCTTGTTTTTCCTCACCAGACACAGATTAAATAAGAACAAAATTGTCTTGAGGTAGATTCTACATCCTGTTTTCTTGCCCTGCCCTTTCTAAAGACAACCAGTTTTTATCCAAGCCAGAATTATTTGGCCTTAAATTTTTTTGAATGGCATATCACAATTTATTAGGATAATAATCCAATAAATATTTTGTTGAAATCATGTACCCATTATTATAAACTTAGGTATGTATGCATGCATATTTGTTGCTGGCATAGTATATTCTTAAATAACATTAGCTGTTCTCATTATATTTTATTAGTATTAACATGAATTTTTTTGTGTACTGGGGGTGAACCCAGAGGGCCATTCTACCTGTGTGAGCTACATCCCCAGTCCTTTGTTTTTTTGGTGGTACTGGGGATGGAACCCTTCTACCTCCAGGCTACACTCCTAGACCTATTTTATATTTTATTTGGAAACAGGGTCTCTTAAGCCAGTGAGGCTGGCTTCATACATGCACGATCCTCCTGTCTCTGCCTCCCAAGCATGGAGATTACAAGTGTGCACCACCACGCCTGGCTCCCCAGTCCTTTTGTGTGTGTGTGTGTGCGTGTGTGTGTGTGTGTGTGTGTGTGTGTGTGGTACTGGGGTTCCTGGAAGCCCTTCTACCTCCATGCTACACTCCCAGACCTAATATATATATATATATATATATATATATATATATATATATATATATTTTTTTTTTTTTTTTTTTTTTTTTTTAAACAGGGTCTGTTAAGCCAGCTAGGCTGGCTCCGAACCAGTGCAATCCTACCTCCCAAGCACAGGGATTACAAGCATGTGCCACCATGCCTGGCTCCCCAGTCCTTTTTTATTTTTATTTTTATTCATATGTGTGTGTGCATGCATGCATGCATGCATGCATGTACACCACACATATGGCACTGAGGATTGAACCCAGAAGCATTCTATCTCTGAGCTGCACTCCCAGCTATATATATATATATATATATATATATATATATATATATATGATATACTATTTTTTGTGACATGGAGCGTTCTAAGAACAGCTATGGTTCTCCGAATGATCACCATGTGAGCCTTTCCCTTCACACACTTCCTCTTATATTTTTTATAATTAACAGAAAAGACACCATTATGGCAATATTAAAAATGATTCCGATTCATAGCAGACTCTGCCACATGATGAAGTCGAGGCACCACCGAGGCTGCCTGGTGGCAATGCTCTTATTGGTTGGATTCTGATATTAAAGATCATTCAGATGTCAAAGACCTCCTCACCTTGACATCCCCAGCCAACAGGACAGTGCTTGACACCCTAGTGCCTTAATAAATATCTGTCCATTCATTTCAACAGATTCTTTACTCACATACTCACTCATATCTCTGCTTTTATTTGTAACATCCTCTACTCTCACTTGTCCCACTGTCTCTGCCTGGCTTGCCTTTCCCATTATTCTTTTATACCTAGGACTTTCTGTTCTTCAACATTAAACTTGTAACTTACCAGCTACACAGATGTTTCCCAGGCCACCCCAGTCCAAACAGTGCCCCCTCCCGAGGTCTAAGAGCCCTTATTCTCCTGCCACCCTGTGGCACTTACTGCTGATGCTGGCTGGCAGCTTTCCAAGTCTTGTAAGCTTTTTCCCCCTCTTCACTAGTTATAAGCTCCTTCAGGGCCGGAACTATTTTATATAAAAGTGTGTTTAACATAGTCACCAAATTAGTGCTTTTTACATAGTGAGTTTTCAGTTTACTACAAAGACAGCTTTATTATGTGCCATATTTCTGTACAGTGGAAAACCATTTGGTCCAAGTGGCCGTTCAGTTAACTCAGGTGCAAAATGAAATTTCCATCTCACAGAACACTTTCACATAAGGGTAGGCTGTGTGTGTGTGTGTGTGTGTGTGTGTGTGTGTGTGTGTGTGTGTGTAAATATTCCAAACATGTAGTTAGCTTAAAAACAAAGATTGGAGAATTTTTAAAAGGAGTATGTGATGATTGTCATATTGTCAATCAAATTAATATGTGTTGACTGTGGTGGGGGGTCAGGTGATAATAGCCCCCACGATGTGAAAGTTGGGTTTGGATGCCAGCGTTTACTCTGCCAGCCATGACCAGAGAAATTCTCTACTACATAGAGCCAGAATGTGGCCAAGTGACTTATCAATCTAAAGGGCAAATTTCTGATTGAAAAATGGGCAAAAACTCTCTCTAGCACATTCCCCGTTGCCGCAGAGCTTCTTTTTAGAGTAACTTCACACTGCTGTGCAAAGGATGTTAAATTGGGGAAGAGACATAAACACGTCACCTTGATTGTTGCCCACCTCTACCCCATTCTTCATGTCTTACTTTCTGAGGTTGGCGCCATGCGCTTTGATTCATCTGCACAGTTCCTCTGGGGAACCAGCTCAGAACCAAAAGAGAGAGCACGCTTTGCAAACGTTAAGTGCCTGCATTCTGCAAGTCACCCTCCAGGGGAGTCTATTGCTGACATCTTTTTTTAGATCATTTCTTTATTCTGGATCATTTTTCTCTTTTTTACTTCTAGTTTTATCACAAAATCCTCCTGCTAGCAAGCAGTGACTGTGTTAATTGATACCTTTAAAGAGAATTAAAGAGGTGTTTTTTGGTTTTTAAATTAGGATACTTTTATTTATGATGTATCCAAATCTATTATATAAAAGTAGACTTAATTTTTATATACTAAAAAGCACAATTAATTTTGTATAAAGGCAATTTCTGTCATATACATCATCTTTGTTTAAATATTATTGAAAAGCAAATGCTGACTTAGAAGGATCAAACATCAATTCCCGGTTTTAAAATACCACCAGCTCCAGCTTCAAGGATCATTATATTATCACATCTATAAACTGCAATGATTTACCTGCTTCTTTATTTTAAATGAGAAATGGTTCCCAATACTGTTATTTTCTTACTTGCCCAACCCCCACCAATACCAAAAAAGTGGAAGATATGATTGGTCCACAATTTATGGTTCATACACAGAATATTTCCTATAAGTGATGGATCACACCTGCCGAACACTCCTTCTTCCATGCTTTGACTAATTAACATTATTTCATGTTGCTTTGGTTCTAGAATGCTGCTCTGTTTCCAGGTCAATATCTAAGTAGGTCTGAACTTTCTAAACTATTTTCTTAATTTCTTGGAGGATTCATAGTGCAGTTAGCTTCTTGGATCTTTGTGCTTCAAAGACCTCACACTCGTCAGTACATTTGCATTGTAATTTTCCATAGTAAAATGGCTGTGTGTTATTCCTTTAGACAGCACCAAAACACTTGACTTTTTCTATTCTATTTTCCTTCTTCATAAATCCAGTACCATTTGGGGAGGAAATAAAGAAAAAAGCTGGAGAGAATCCAAATGATATTTTGCAGAAAGCACAGAAGGATGAATAAAAAATACACTCCACTTTGCTTTCTCCTGCTTTCTTTTTATAAGTCCCCCCCACAAAAAAATCATACTTAATGAACCATCACAACACCATTATGTTAAATAGCCAGGGACAAGCTATTATTTCTATCCTGGCTGTGAAACCCTGGGGAAATGTACATTTCCTAAACGAGAACTTTCCCTACATTTCCTGGCTATAGAAGAATAAATAATCACACACACAGATATTCAAAGTCTTGCCATATTGGCAAATCATTTCTTAGAAAAAAAGTATAATTGTGGTCATCAGACTTGATTAGGAAAGAAAAGTGGTTTTAAAAGGCCTCTGTGTTGCATGAAGGAGGATCAGCCATAGCTGTAGTTAACTCTGCCCTGCTGATCTGGAACCCAGCTCCTTCCACTGGCTCCGTGCTTCTGCCTTGCCCGTGTCTGCTGAGATAGCCAAGCTTTGGAGGGAAATCAAGATTACACAAAGCTAAAGTGAGATATGAGTCCTAAAGTGACAAGATCTTCTTTAGAGATGTTAATAGTCAACATGTTCAGAAATATCAGGGACAGGAACCAGGTCCTTTGCCAGTGTGTATCTCTATCTCCTACACAATGACAACCATAATGCTGAACATAGATACAGAGTTTAAACCTTCTCTCTCCCTTTTATTAGGTTTGAATGTTTTTTTAAGAACTGGCAAAGGCCAGCCACATGTCTGCCACGGTACAGGGTGAGACTCCTCCGGCTGCTTTGTGCAGAATTGCACTCCCTGGATTTGTGTGTTACAGTGCATGAAAGAGAGCATATTCTACCCTGAAAATATGGGAGAGAGAGAGAGTGCCAGGGGAATAGATTTTGGAGGCGAGACAAAAATGACTTTGTCCTATTTAAAAAAAAAAATTGAGGCACATAAATCTACTATTGAAATAGTTTCTTTAAAAAGAAAAAAGAGAGAAAAAATAATCCTTGACTGAATCACATCAAAATAGATCCCCTCAATAGCCCAGCTAAAAATCTAAGGGTGTTGAGTGCATCAAGCTCCCGGGAAGCTTTGTCTTACAGCTCCAAGAGCACGTTCTTGCTACCAAGGGGCGAGGTTTGCAATCCTAACTCACACCCCATGCTGCATCCGGCTGCCCCAGGCTTCCTCTCATCTTTTCACTCTGTTCTCCTTGACTCAGAAATGAAAGGAAGAAATAAGGCAACCTGTCCCCACCAGGCTGGGGGCAGACGTGGGGTGGCACTGCTGTCAGTCATGCCAGAAGACGCCATTTATGTGGATCCAGTGTTCACTAAGGACGCGGAAAGAAAGGCCTCTGATGTGCCCCCCCCCTCCCTGCACGCTTGCTCATTACAGCTCTTTCTTTAAACTGCTGGGTAGACAGCTGGCAGCCAGGGCCTCAGAGGAGGCATGAGTGTGGGGGCATATAAATTACTGTTGCATTTTACAGTTAAGATAAACTCCAACTGCAGGGTGATAGCCTGAAATGACATGAAGTGAAGGCTCCAGCAGGCCTCTCAAAAGAACAAGGAACAGAAAACGGATGGAAGAGTTATTCAGGGAATATGGGATCATGGAGAAGAGAAAAAAAAAATCTAAACAAGTTGTGTAAAATCTGCTGCTTTAGTGGGTCTTAAAGAGCTTATGTCAGCCTAATTCTGTGTGGTAGCATAATGTAAATCTATGGGAAATGGGGCTTTAGGCATATCTACTCCGTTCCATTTCTGCAGATTGCCAGGCATGACAATAAATGTCAAGTGATTATTTATTTGATCATTAGAAACTTCATTAGATTTTGATTTGATGCTCTACAATCTCACCCCCAAACATAGACACACACACACACACACACACACACACACCCCACCACAACCACCACCACCACCACCACACCACCACCACCACTACCACCACACACACACAAAAAAAACCCACTCAATTTTGAAATCCAGTCCAGCTAGTTGGGTTTGGGGGTGTGTGTTATGAAATACCATCTAGAAAATATCAGCATCTAGATGACAACATTCTGCATAAATATAGAATCCCCTCTCTAACAAGTCTACAGCACTAAGCTAGCAGGGTGAAAGATACATTTTGGCAACAGCAGGGAAACTCTTGGAAGCCTCTTTAGTGTTTTGTTAGATGGAAGACTGTTTCTGAGGTGAGATCAAACCCCTTTGGCTACAGACAGAGTCTGATTTTATGTTCTTGGCTCAACAGCCTCAGTACAATATATTTGAACTTTCATTCAGCTTTTTTGGACTTGCTTTACTTGCAGATCACATTACCTGGGAAAAGGAGTTCCTATGCCCTCCATCAGCCCAGGTGATTTGAGACTCAGGCAGTTGGTGGCTGGCTGTTGGATTCACCCTTGCTCAAAGCATGGAACCTAAGCCTTATTATCTTCATAAAAAAAAAAAAAAAGCTTCTTTTTACGCTAGTTAGCAGTATCCGACACACTGTTTATGGCTGACTTTTTTATTGCCTTTTTAGCTTCTCTAGCGCCTTTCACACTACAATTTTCAAGAATCATGTATAGTAAGGAAACAAAGAGTGGATGAGAGGAAGCCCTGCAAGCGGCTTTCTTCCTCGGGGAACGGTACTCGCATGTCAAAAGAACCACCAAATAGGAATTGGGCTGACTTTCATAAACCAGGGATTTAAGCACAGTGTGGGGTAGGTATTATTGCCACAGAACACATGCGGCAAAGAAGCATAAATAGCCAGGCTTTATCTCTCTGCCTGAAAACCTCTTGGAACCTTCTGGGAGTGCACATTCTACATCAAGAATCAAAACATTTTCCCAGCACAACTGCAAATTGAAAATAGGCACTTGAACAACACAGACAGAGATGTGGAAGAAGAATGACTTTGAAATGCCTACAACCCACCCGGAGCCACCCTGGGCCTTTCTGTCGACAGGAAGAGTATTCATCCACAGTAAAGGGTATGTAGCACTCGGCAGAAACAAATGACAGCTGACACAAAGATGCATTAGATGCCTGAATCTGCCCCTTGCCAGCATGGAGTATTTTTCTTCTTTTCTAACATAAAGAAAGGGCAGATATTTTTATTTCAAGAAGTACCGGATAGCCTTAGATTTTTGTTTTTGTTTTCTTCTAGCACTTTCTAGTATATTGCAACTGAAACATAAGCCTGAAAGATATTTTCCCCCATGGATCTAAGTGGTGTGAAACACAGAGGAAACGGAACTCTTTTTGTCCTGCATGGTCAATAATAACAGCCTTGCAGCTCAGGAAGGCCTTCTTCTCTTTGTGGGATAGGTCACTATCCCAACAACAAAACAAGGAGAAACCTCATGGCTGAATGTCAGTCAGGGGGATATGAGTCCATCCCTGGTACAGAACTCTGCATGGGTGTAGTTGGTGTGAGGAAAAAGCAACAGCCTTCCAGGGGTTTTGAAAAGCAGTCAACCCAGGGGGGAAAGGAGAACCGCCCCCTGGAGCCCATTCCTCACTCAGGGTCTCACTGAGTTGCAGAGCCTCACTAAGTAGCTGAGGCTTCCACGAACTGTGATCCTCCTGTCTCAGCCTCCTGAATGCTGGGATTATAAGCGTGTGCCAACACGTCCAGCTCCTGGTATGATGAGGTTGAAAAATAAAAATAGGGCCGGGGTGTAGCTCATAGGTAGAATGCCCCTGGGTTCCACCCCAGTACTACAAAAAAAGAAAAAAAGAGAAAGAAAGAAAGAAAGAAAGAAAGAAAGAAAGAAAGAAAGAAAGAAAGAAAGAAAAGAAAGAAAGAAAGAAAGAAAGAAAGAAAGGAAAAGAGAGCATACCAGGACAACAAAAGATGTTAAATGAGAAGTCATACGTATTAGCTCTCTAATTTATTCCACTAGGAACACAGTGTCTCATGGTAGTGTCTAAAAATGAAGAAGGGTCATGTTAGAACTGTTGGAGGTGTAGCTCCCAGATTGAACATTAATAGCCTACCTGCCTTAATCACCTTATATAGGCCAGGTATATTTAATCAGCATCAGTTTCTCACAGGTATAATGTGAACACTAGAAAATAAAGTACACCGGGTTCCCTAAGGTATTAACACAATTCTCATTTTTATCCTCAGACTTTCAGGTTATTATGACATGGGCTCAACATATTTCTGTAGTTAGAAGTTAAAGACAGAAACAAGGGTTAGCTACCCAAATACTTTAGATTAAAAGGATTAGCTACCCAAATACTTTTAATTTGTGCCAACAAAGACCATTGACCAGTTACAGGGTTTATTCTGAAACTTATTTTCAGTTTCCAATTTATTCATTCTCCTTTCTGTATTGTCCACTCTTGAATACATGCCTCTGGAAACTCTTGTTTCTTGGCTTTTTCAATGTACTAATTCTTCTTAGTCTATTTAATTGAAATAATCCTTAACTGCTGGTAAAACTGAAAAAAATAAATAGTACTTTATGATATTTGTAACTTAAGAGGTAGATTATATATATATATATATATATATATATATATATATATATATATATATAACATATTCTAATAATTATGCACCAGATACTCAAAAATAAGGAAGATGAATAAGCACACCACATTGAGATGGAGAATTTATGGAGATTAGAGTTAGGAGGTTTAGAACTATCCTGGACTGTTGTGTAAACCCTATAAAATATACTATTCTAGATCAAATGGCCCAGATGGATGGAAATACTTTGCTGGGGAAGAGGAAGAATTGCTAGGAAAAGACCAATCCTTTGGTTCTGGTATATTTTAACCAGGTGTTGTGGCACATGCCTTTAATTCCAGTAATAGAGACTGATACAGGAGAATGGCAGGTTCACAGCCAGCAGCCTTGGTGAGGCCATGTTTCAAAATAAAATAAAAAATAGGGCTAGAAGTGTAGCTCAGAAGAAGAATGCCTTTGATTCTACTCCTCCCTCACGAGATATATATATATATATATATATATATATATATATATATATATATCCAATTAGAATTAAAATATGTTACAGAAGAAATTTATTATAGCTTTTTAAATGGTTCTTTCTGGGCCTGGTAGCCCATACCTATAATCCCCAGGTACTTAAGAGTTAGAGGAGCCAGGCGTGGTGGCGCACGCTTGTAATCTCCACACTTGGGAGGCTGAGACAGGAGGATCACACAGGTTTGAAGCCAGCCTCAGCTACTTAGTGAGGCTCTCAGCAACTTAGTGAGACTCTGTTTCAAAATAAAATATAAAATAGATCTGGGAGTATAGCCCAGAGGTAGAAAGCCTCTGGGTTTCACCCCCAATACCCCCCCTCCACACACACACACACGAGGTAGAGGCAGGAGGATCACAGATTTGAGGCCAGCTTTGGCAACTTAGTGAGACTCCATCTAAAAATAAATAAACAGATGAATATATAAGCTGGGCATGGTGGTACTTACTTGTAATTCTAGATTTGGAGTTCATCTCTACTGAAAAGAGGAAGTGGATTCAACTAGAGGACGATGCTGAGCCTTCTCACTTTCTTGGATTTCTTCATGTGTCTTCTCCACTTACTCATTAGCTAAGTCATATAATTATACCAGACTTTATGGGGATTCTAAAATACTAGATTTGGGAGGCTGAGACAGGAGGATTGCAGTTCACAGACAGCCTCAGCTACTTAGTGAGGCCCTTTCAACTCAGTAAGACCCTGTTTCAAAATAAAGAATAAAATATAGAGCTGGGGGTGTAGCTCAGAGGTAGAATGCCCCTGGGTTCCATCAATAGCACTACAAAAAATCAAATAAATAAATAAATAAATAAATAAATAAATAAATAAATAAATACTGGAGATGTAGATCAGTGGTAAAGCACCCAATACCAAAAAAAATAATAATAAAGTTAAAAGATAGTCAATGCACATAACCTATTTAGAGGAAGCTTTTTTAGGAAAAGAATTTGAGCAAGTTTAGAAACTGGATGTCATACTAGGATTGTAGATCATGAAAGGTTTAGTTTCCAACTGTTTTTCTCTTGAACTCTGGTAGAGTCTAAATCTTTTCTTCATATATTGTGATAGTATTTTAGAATCCCCATAAAGTCTGGTATAATTGTATGACTTGGATAATGAGTAAGTGGAGAAGACGCATGAAGAAATCCAAGAAAGTGAGAGGGCTCAGCATCGTCCTCTAGTTGAATCCACTTCCTCTTTTCAGTAGAAATGAAACTTTAGGGGCAGAGCAAAATTAACAAGTTTCACATCAGTTTTCTTTCTTTCTTTCTTTCTTTCTTTCTTTCTTTCTTTCTTTCTTTCTTTCTTCCTTTCTTTCTTCTTTCTTTCTTTCTTTTGCATTCCACTCTCATCTCTTGTTTTTGCAATCCACTGTCCTCTCTGCCAGCATGTGCTTCCTGGGCATTCCAGTTGAAGGATCACTACCATCTTTCAGATTCTCAAGTCCTTATTGTCAGTCCCAGCTCCCAGATCTTACTTCACTCACTCCATCATCTATCTCAAGCTGTTCCCTTCCCTTATCTCTATCACTCTGCTACCGTCCTCCACAAAACAGGGATGTTCACAGAATGACTTAAAAGGAGCACAAACTCATATTTTGGTTTCTTACATGCACCACCAAATACTTTGTTTCATCTTTAGCATACTTTCCAATTGCACTTTTCCCACTGCATCTCCTTCTCATGGGTCTCATTCTCTCTTACCTGAGTGATTCTTCTTGCCTCCTGTTGACTCCTTCCAAGGCACTTTCTATTCAACATTATATATCTGAGTCACAACTGAACTTAAATCTAATAAAAATAATATAAATACCTGGCAGTTTAAAAAGTCTATATAGCATATGTTTTTTTTAGAAAGTGTTACCAACCCTGCTAGTTGCATCCACCCATCCTCCCCTTTCAGTTAAAGTGCTATATCACTGCGCTCTGATATACCAGGTATTCTTTACTATATCATTTTCTTTCTTTCTTTCTTTCTTTCTTTCTTTCTTTCTTTCTTTCTTTCTTTCTTTCTTTCTTTCTTTCTTTCTTCTTTCTTGGTAGTACTGGGGTTCCTGGAAGCCCTTCTACCTCCAGGCTACACTCCCAGACCTAATATATATATGTGTATGTATAAATTTTTTTTAAATTTGGAAACAGGGTCTCTTAAGCCAGCGTGTCTGGCTTCAAACCTGCACGATCCTCCTGTCTCCGCCTCCCAAGCACAGGGATTACAAGTGTGCGCCACCACACCCAGCATACTCTTTATTTTTTATCATGATTGTGGAGATTCGTCTCCAGGACTTAGGAGAGAGAGACCTGAAATGAAGGCACGTACAGTTGCCTAATGGGCAACTGACCTGAAATGAAGACACGGACAATTGCCTGATGGGCAACTGACAACTTTATTCTCTAGAACTAAGTTTTTATACTCTTTTACAATTATGTTAAAAATCATGACTTCAAGAGAAAGAAAACATCAAAGTATAATAAAGAATGATTAATACAAAACATACGTCATATGCTTATAAAATACAATTATCGAAGGGAAATTACAAGAGCAAGGGGGAACAAAGAGACCTGGTTAGAGATTATTAAAAGTGTGATTGTGGCCAGTTCTCGCTCTCACCAGTGGGCTGGGGACATGAAATTTCAGAAAGACTAGGAGTCACCCAGAGTCTCAGAAAGTTTGGCCTTTCACCAAACCACCTTCACTCTCTCGGAACCTTTTGTTCCTCAGGCTTCGTCTGTGTCCTCCATCAATGATTTTGTGCAGTTTTCTTTCTAAGCAAAATGCTTCTTTATCTGTTCCCCTTTTGTCCAAATGTCAAGCTTTTAATCATCTCACAAAACCAAACCCACAAGTTACATGTCAGGGAACAGCCTCTCAGCTACAGTCAGACCTGAGAAATGACCTTCTTGGCTAAGTGTGGCACATACAACTCTACTCTTGAGTTTTGGAGTAAAAGCATATAACTGGCTTTTGACTGAGCTCTTTTTGTGTTCTTACTGTCTTTTTAATTTGAATATGTCTACCATCTAGCACATATGCATATCTTACATATAACAGATGTCAAATAAATGTTGAGTAACAAAAGAAAGGAAATTCAGGGCCACACCCTGAAGAGTGGTCACTGAGAGTGGCTTTCACATCATTGGGGTAGACACTCATTTTGAAGAAAGAAAAATTGATAACCTCATTCAGCCATCAGGGCTGATGTTCGTGCACCTAAACATTCTCTCCCTGTAGTAGTTTTTCACCAGCCCGCCAGGACAGACACAAAGAAAATCTCTCAAATACAGATCTCTAATTTATTTCAGATTTTTGTGCCTTTTTTCTTCACACATAGGAACAGGATTTCCCCCAAGGTTGGTAGCATAGGCTTCGATGATATATTCATGACACTTACCTTCAGCAAGTAATGATTCATCTCCCTGGGTCTCACTCTGAGCCTGTAGTGGATCTGGAGAATTTTCTGAAGTTTCTTTTATGTCCAGCAAGGCTGGCTGAGACTGGACATGAAAGCCTTCTAAATACTCTAATCTATTCCCAACCCACAGAAATGCCGGCTTCACACTCTCTGTGTTCGCTCTCATGAATCACGATGCTGACAAGTAACTCAGATTCATAACATTAAACACCAGTTGATAGGACTAACTTCCCCCTGCATCCATTGGGAAAGGGCATGGTATTCTTCTGTAGATACGAGCTTCTCCTGCTAGCCTAAGTATAAATCTGAAAGAGACTGAAAGATAGCCAATCTTTATTTCATTTTCCCTGGAATAAACAAGATTCATTTCTTGCCTTTAGAGGTCCCTATCCTATTTTCTTTAAAGCTGCTTGCTGCCTTCTGGAAATTCCATTGTGTCATTGCTATAAAGTCTATTAATATTCTCTTATTGGGTTGTTATTATCATGGCCTTTATTATAATGAATAATAATGCTGTGTAGCTACATGGTACCTTTCTTCTTGGATCTTCCTGCTCAGTCTCATAAAAGAAATTAATCAAGTTACACCTTTAAGGAAAGCATTAAGCTACTTCATTGTAAAAGCAAATTGTCTTTGTTTGCTCTGACTGCAATAATGTAGTTTTCTGAAGAGGCATGTTAAAATATCAGGGGAAATTTCAAAGAGGCCATTATTTAAACAGATTGACTGGTATTCCCGTTTTTTTTTAGAAGTGTTTTGAAAGATTAAGTACATGAGAAAGGCAGGTGTATGTTCCTGAAATACACCAAAGAGATCAGTGCATGTGACATGTATGTATATACATACATATAAAAGGGCCCATTTTCTACTGAAGTACCTATTTTTAAATGTCAACAAGAGTACCTGGTAGTATTTAGCTGGCCTGATTCTAGTTCTCTTGCCCTGTGCATAGAAAGCCTGTACGAGTCATAAGTAGAGGATGTCCCTGATAGCCCCTCACAATGTGGCTTTGCTCCATTCCCGGATAAGTGTTACAGTTCTCTCCTCTGCAGAGAGAAACAAGAAGGAAGACAATTATCATGCTTAATTTATACATCAGGGCATTTCTAATAGTATCTAATTGTTGGACTTGGATTTTTTATTTAGTTTTCTCCCCAGTGGAGTTTTGCTAAGTTCTTGATGTATTGCTTCATCTCTCCAATTCATGTTTTGAATTTTCTCTATGTGGCCTAAGAACATGATGAGGCGATCAAGAATACATTTCTAACTGGAGTCATCTTTAGCTCCACTCTTCTCCAATCTTGAGCTGTTTGCGCCTAAGTTCATGCAAGTGGACTGTGCTCTACAATACACTGGAGATTCTCCAAGTACAGCCAGGCCTTTCTGTTGGATGCTGTGGGCTTGAGATCCCAAGTGTTTCCAGAAGCAAGAACAATCTTCTTGAACTAGCAGCTGTTATCGTGAATCACACTTTTTTTTTCATATGAAACAGATAGTATCGACTGAGTTTTCTTTAAGGAATAATTTATATGTCAAATGTAAAAATGTTGTGGGACAGTGAGATCCACAGTTACAGAGTCACTTCTAATTCCCATATGCAAGTCAGATCTTCATCTTCTGAGTTCATGTGACTCACTTTCATAGAAGGATAATTCCACCCCCAGGGATATCTGATCCCATAACCCATGATTAAGTCACCATACATGATACAAAGAAGATGGCAAGGGTGATTAGGTCAAAGCTCTTTGAGGTGGGGAAATTATCTTGAAGCATATGAGTAGGCCTGTTGTAGTAACAAGAGTTTGTCTTCTTATAAAGGAGAAAGGAGGCTTCAACTTACAAGTGACATGAGAAAGAAAATGGAGAGAATCACTTAAAAATGCCAATTTGCTGGCTGTGAAGAGGAAGGGAAGAGGAGGGAGCCACAAACTAAGACTGTGGATGGCTTTCAGAAGCTGAGAAAGGCAGGAGACAGCCAGCCTTTAGAGCCTCTAGAAGGAAACTGCCTTGCTGATTCCTTAATTTTAGCTAGTGAAAGCCGCTCCCAACTTCTGACTTCTAGGCTGTCCCATTTAAGCCACTTAATCTGTGGTCATCGCTTAGAACAGCAATAGGAGACTGATACCCTCACTGAGGATGATTTAGGAAACTGTAGGGTTTGTAGCATGGTTCAGCCTTTATGAACTAGGTGACCTTGAGCCAACTGTTTGTGTTCTCTCTCTGTGACTCAGTTTCCTTTTCTTTAAAATGGGAGCACTTGTATCACATTGAGTGTTCTAAGCATTAATAAGTTTACTAGAAGAGCTGGGATGAATGTTTATTATGAAATGTGCTCAATAAATATTACCTAGTCCCCCAAAATAGGAATAATTAACCAATGCATAGATTAAGAGAATTTTGTCTCAGATAATAATTAGTGAGGAAAATTTAAAGCTTAAAATTTAAATTTAAAGCTCGGTGTCTTCATCTGAAGTATATGGGTGCTAGATTAGTATACTTCTTAATTTCATATCAATATTGGGTTCCTATCATTGTGCTAAGATTACTATTTACTTCTGCTTAGTTCTATAGTTTATTACATAGAAATTTTTGGCTTCTGAGTTCTGACTTACAAACTTAAATAGGAAGACCATTTGGGGAACCTATTAAGTTTGTTAAGATTAACATAATTTATGTTTTTATTTATTTTATCAAAATCTTTTAATTTTATCTTTATGTTTTTCTTTATCAGTGAATATTTGTATACCATCACTATCCCTGTTCTATTATACTGTTCACCAACTCCAAGAAGAATGTATATAAGAATATTTGTATACCATCACTATCCCTGTTCTATTATACTATTCACCAACTCCAAGAAGAATGCTGGCCATGAAACCAGACAGAAAATAAAACTTTTAAGGATGAAACCCAGAAAGATGCAGACATTTAAAACAAAGGTCCAGTTCATCCCAAATTATTCTAGAAAATATAAATTGATTTCTTGGAACATGTTACAAAAAAAAACATCTGGACAGAATGGACTTAATTAAATTCCTATAATTTTTCTTCACGACTTATTTAGAGAATATTTTTATCAAAAAGATCACTGAAATAATTTATGCCATAACAAGCCACCATTTACAAAGAATCACACAATAATTGTTATTGAAGTAACTTAATTATTTTCCCTGGTTTATTCCCCAAAGTCAAACTCAATTTGTAATATTGTCATAAGGAATTTCAAAGAGAGAAAAAAAGATATAAAGAATTCTCTATTCCTTCACTGAAAATGTACTGTGCAGTAGGTATTGTCAGGGACCATGCTGGGGACTCCATTGGGTTCCAATAATTTATTTTAATAATAGCAGAAAAAATTAGTAACATTATAATAGTTAAGTATGTTTACTATTTGGCAATGCTTCAAAGTATTTGTATAGACAACAAAGAGTTTTCCAGCTGAGGGTAAAAAAAAATGTTAAGCAATCCAGGCCCAACAGTGCACACATGTAATCCAGCACTTGGGAGTTTGAGACAAAAAGATTGCAGGTTTAATGCCAGCCTGAGCAATTTACTGAGACCTTGTTTCAAAATAAAAAGCAAAAAGAGATGTGGGTTTAGTTTAGTGATAGAATGCCCCAGTACTGCAAAAAATTAATTAATTAATTAAATATATAAAAAGCAGTGGAATAATAAGGAAGGGTTTGAAGGCAGGTACCAGTATAGCTCAGAGATCTTGAGCAGACTTTTCAGGTATGAAATGTTAAATCCTACAAAATATTATATATACCATGGGTTGCTGGATTTTTTGGATTCTATTTTATTCTTAATGCCTTTTCTTCCCTTTGAATGATTATCTTAAAGAATCAAAATTTTTGACAGCTATGAATTATTTGTATTATTATTTTTCCAGGAGAAATAGTCATGTGCAAATGTTGTAACTGCTACAGAATAGATTTGAGAAGAAGAAGAAAAAAAGAACCACATACCCACTGAGATTCCTAAACCTCCATGTCAAAAAAGAGCCATTGATGTGAGTGCAGCTCCACGTGCAGAGCTAATCAGTTCGCTTAGCCTTACAGGATGGTCAGAGGAGTTAATTAAGAGCCCAGGGAACACTGTGCTCAGAGCAGGGCGCAGTTTACACTGAATGCAGGGTGAGGTAGCTTATGGCCAGTGCTAACACATTAATCCCCAATCGGTTAACCAGTAGAGTTTAAAGAACAACAACATCTAAATTGGTCTTTGAATAATTGATGACAACGGCTGAACTATTAAAGAAAAAAATGTCTCTTCCTTCTAGGAAGCCTATCTGCTTGTAATTGCTAACCCTATTTTCTTTCTGATTGGAGACAGGTTCTCCCAAGAATATTTTCTTTCCTCTGAAACATGAAGAATTCCGATGACATATTTTTGATGGAAATGAGAGAAAAATGACATGCTTTAAAGAAGCCACCAAATTAAGTGAATTGAATTTAAAAACTCACGCCCATATTTCACTGTTCATGTAGGTACACAGAAAGAAAAACAGAAATTGAAAATTAACTTTTTCTGCTGATTGTCATTGAGTGTGAGGATAGGATAATGAGGGTGTTCACCACAACAGAGATGTTAAGATAAAAAGGAAATGCCTTTTAAATCAAATCAAAAGACAGATGAGTTTTTGAAATGGAGGGATTACAAAGAATCTCACAATAGAATCAAGTGAAATTCATTTACAGCCCTGTGAATCATTTCCTCTGATGAAAAAAATAAGTTTTCTAACCTTCTAACTCTGTCTAACTTTCATAGGAGTGGAATGCTCTAAATTAATTGGTTCTTACAGAGCTTGGACACAACATAAAATACAAGTGACACTTTTGGATCACTGTTTCCTACTCTCTCTTTTTTTGCATATTGGAGCTGTTACATCTCTAATCATTTCCATACAGTTAAGCGTTGGATTTTTTAAAATGTCGTGGTAAAAGGTGGAAAGGCAAGGGGGCAGAAGAACAAAGAGTTTGTAAATGAATGATAAGCAGATGTGCTAAAATAAAAAATATGATATTTACTTTTTTGTAAATGAAAAACAATACGTTATATAGATGAAACATGGAATATAAATATTTTGTTTGTTTGTTTGTTTGTTTGTTTGTTTGAAATACTGAGGATTGATCCTAGGGACATTCTACCTCTGAGTTATACCCCCAGCCCTGTTTTTTATTCTTTATTTTGAAATAGGGGCTCACAAAGTGGCCTCACTAAGTAGCTAAGGCTGTCTATGAACCACGATCGTCCTGTCTCAGCCTCTCAAAAGCTGGAATTACAAGCATACACCACTATGCCAGGCAATGGAACAGAATTTTTAACAAACTTCATGAGCAAATGTTTGGACACAACAAAGTTCTGAGTACTAATTTATTATTATTATTATTATTATTATTATTATTATTATTATTATTTTACTGGGAAGTGAGCCCAGATGCATTCTATCTCTGAGCTGCTTTTGTTTCATTTTTAAATTTTGAATCAAGGTCTCACTAAGTTGCAAAGATTCTCATGAGGTTGCTGAGACTGGCCACAAGCCTGGGATCCTGATGTCTCAGCTTCCCAAGTACTGATATTAAAGGCTTGCACCACTGCACCCAGCTCTGAGCACTAACTTCTAATACTAAAATGTATGTGTATATATTCATTTGTGTGTGTAGTCTCTTAAGATTCTCTAGTAGTCATGACGTGTCTTACCATTTGTGTAATAAGGCAACTAAAATTGGCAATCTATCAAGTCATCCACAAACATGTTTAATATACCTATGTATATACCAGGATCTCACCAAGGTATTTGGGATATGTTAGTTAAAAAAAAGCAAAAAATATCCCATCATAGAGCTATTGAGTTGGGGAAAATAGATGGAAGATGGAGTACGAATGTTATAAATTAAATGGAGCAAAGAAGAGAACCCAGAAATTGGGTTGCAGTGGCGATAAAGGTACCCAGGGGAAGCCTTCCCGAGAGAGTTAAGACTTGCAGAAGGTGAAGAGGTCCTCCATGGAAACATGGGGAGGTCACTCCAGGAAAAAGGAATGGTGTCCAGGTGTAAGACTTCCCATTTCCTCCTGGGGCAGCAAAGGCCCAGTACAGCTTTGGGGGAGCAAACAAGTTAGGATAGAAAGTCTGATTTAGAGCTGTCAGCCAGATGACTAACATGTTTAGGCCATCATTGAGATACTGCCTTTTATTTGAAGTCAAATAAGAAGCTAATCATCCTTACAGTGTGATCTCCTAATCAACCTCATCGGCATCATGTGGAAAATTGTTAGAAATGAAATTTCTCAAGTCCTACCCTAGACCAAAATTTGGGGAGATGGAGCCCAGTATTCTTTTAATAAGTGCTTCAAGTGATTCTGATGCACTTTAAATTTGAAGAACTATTGACCTAGATAATTCTGAGTAAAGAATGTTGTGATCTAAATAAATCATCTGTCTCAAGAACTAGTACTAAAATTGTATGTTGTGATTTTTATAATACAGCAGAGACAATTCTAATGTTACTCATGCCCTATGATCAAATAATAATAGCTAGCTTTCTTTTCCTATTGGCTTTTAAGAGTGTTGCATGGGCAGGCAGGAACTACTTGAGACCATAAAAGGTTTCTATATATTGTCCACAAGTGGAGCGGTCACATCTTTTACGTGCTTCAATTTTTAAGTATTCTGAGAATACAATGGAAGCTAAACATAATTGGCAATTGCAATTTATCTATGGCAGTTATAACCTGGGCTGTTCCTGGGCAAACCAGGACAGCTGTGGCCACGACATTTACTCTATAAAATATCATAGAATATTTTTCAGAACCTTTTCCTAAAAACAGATCGAGTCACCAAGAGAGACTTTGACAAATTGAAAAGAAGAGATAGAGTAAAATCACTGTAAGGGCAGATTCCCAGCCAGAAATGTTTCACCTCCAGTAAACAGTACTCAGTCTCAAGTTCACAGGATATCTCCCTTGAAAGTATAGGCGAATTCTCATATGTAATCCGAAATGATTTAAAACAACGCTGGAGCTAGAATGGGATTTTTATGGAAGCCTGACCTTTGGTCTTGCTCATTTCATTACCAAGTATTTTACTGCTGACATTTAGTCTGGGCCAAAGTTTGTCCCTATGCATTTTGAAGTCATGCCATTTCATCATGTGGTATTTTGCTTTTGATTAAGGTGCTATAGCACTAGTTGCCTTATAAATTCAATAGTATTTAAATATTTTATATGAACACGCTATTTTTCAAAAAATGTGGCTATGTAAAGGTAATATCTAATATGATATAAAAAATTTAAATGAGGGATCTCTCAAGAGTGAAATGCTGCCATCACCAAGGTGGGCTGAGATGCATTCTAATAGGCCCCACCATGGATATGAAATGGCAGAACATGGCTTCAGAGCCTGTGCTTAGTGTTTGTCATTCTTTTTCTCTGGGTCTCTGTAGACTGCTGCAGCTTTCAAGAGCACTAATTCCAACATGGTTGAAACACAGCAACAAGGCTGAAGATGCTAGTGTTCATTACAGAATAAATTGCCCAAGAAAAATGTAAACACAATACAAATAGAAATAAACACATCATCATCATTTACACTGAGAAGAGATTATGATTTGAATCAAAAGCAGTCCACACTGAAACAGGAGGATCACAGGTTCCAGGACAGCCTCAGCAAGTTCTGAGATCAACCTAGTGAGACCCTCTTTCAAAATAAAAACAAACGAGGGCTGGGGACATAGCTCAGAGGTAGAATGCCACTGGGTCAATCCCATTGCAACAGATACACACGCAAAAAAAAAAAAAAAAAAAAAAATTAAAAAGCAGTCCACAGACCACCTGCATAAAGGTCACCCGGGAAACATATTAAATATGTAAAATCACAAGATGCTTGCCAAATCTGCTGGCTCAGAGACTCTAAACACAGGGCTTAGAAATCTGCATTTTTAGTAAGTCCTGTAGGTGATTTTTATGTGTATCAAAGTTAAGGAACCATTATGACATGAGCAGTGTCCAAAAAAAAAATAATCAGGGCCACAAAAAAGATAAGAACAATTATAATGGCAAGATAATTTTGTTTGAAATAGTTTGTTGTTGTTTGAATTATTGTAAATTAAGGAGAGAGGATAAAGAGATAGACTAAAGCCCAAAGGAATCACTGCAGCAAGTCACAGGAAATGTTAAATGCCTGTGAGGCAGCCAAATAATTGCTAGGGAGTGAGAGGCAGGCGAAACCTGCCTGGAGGTCCTCGGGGACTGACTTCACATTGCTAATTCGCAATCACATGCTACATCTGTCACTTTTACAAATCAATGAGAATGCCCGCCGTTTAGAATATGGGGTGCTTGCAGTGGCTGCTGGTGTCCACACCAGATTTTTCTGGATGTCAACAAAGAACCTTGGTGATGAACACCAATACTCACACCCTCTTTTATGTCACCTCTAGTTTGCTTTATCTTAAATTGTCAGCAAGAACTTACACCCATATTAATAACTAGAGGTTTGCATGTGAGCCAAGAAAAATAAACCCTGCTGATAGCTCTATAGACAGCTGGTTTGCTGTAAGTAGAGCCAAGAGAAGATGTGGCTGTTAGTGTTTGTGGACAGTAACTGGTGGAAGAATGGTTCTGATGTCTTTGTTTAGATAAGGCATTTTAAAGAAATAATTGTGATTCTTGTTAAACATACATCTTTACTATAAACAGCAGAACAATGGAAACATAATTAGGACAATGTCATAATAAGTCTCAACCATCTGGGAATCTAACTGTGCTTAAAAAAGGACCTGAGGTATTCTTCTTGCTTTTTCTAAAAACACACAGTAAAATTATGATTCTATGCTTCTTTGAACTTATTTTTTTATTAAAAGCAAGAAATTACTCATGATGAGAAGTGAAGGGACTAAGAAACTTGGAGATGGCCATTTTTTAAAGAAATAAATGTTGCCTACTACCAGACTTGACACAGAGATATCTTATAAAATAAATGTCAGATGTGGTGGCACACACCTATAATCCTAGCACTTTGGAGGCTGTGATAGGAGGCTTGTAGGTTTGAATCAGCCTCAGCAACTTAATGAGATCCTATTTTAAAATGAAAAATAAAATAGGGGTAGGTGTGTGGCTCAGATGTAGAAAGCCCCTGTGTTCAACCTACAGTAAAACACACAGATATACACACACACACACACACACACACACACACACACACACACACACACTGCACAATAGATTTCAAAATTATACAAAGAAAGAAAAACAAACAAACGGAAAGTAGAGATGTCTTTTGTATGATTCTTAAAAAAAAAAAAAAAAAACACACAAAACTTCAAGCCAGGCATGGTGGCACAGGTCTCTAATCCCAGTGCTTGAGAGGCTGAGACAAGAGTCGCAGGTTTGAGGTCAGTTTCCGCAACTTAGTGAGATCCTGTTTCAAAATAAATACAATAGGGCTGGGATAGAACTCCCCTGGATCCTGGGTTTAGTCCCAATAGGGCTGGGATAGAACTCCCCTGGATCCTGGGTTTAGTCCCCAGTGAAACACACACACACACACACACACACACACACACACAAAGAAAACTGCTTCAGTTTATATAATTTCCATGTGAATTGCTAGGGAAATGTTTCTGAGGGAACCGATTTAGCTGCACTGCAAGCTTCTTCCCTCATGTACATGATGTACGTTCAAAAACATATCAAACATGTACATATCATGTACATGATGTATGTTCAAAAACATAAATAATAAAACGTGATTTTTAAAGAGGACATTTCTGTACCAAGGTAAATAGTGAAACTAGTCAAGGGACTTGGTTATTTGACATCTTTCTTTAGACCATGAAGGATGACATTCCAAAAAATAAGTACTGAAAAGCTGATGTTAGAATTTGCATTATTAATAAATGTTCAGAATCAAGGCATGAAAGTTCCAAAGAGGCAACCAAGTCCTAATCCAAAAATTCAAAATAAAAAGACAGCTTTAGGACATTTCAAAAAATTGCTCTATCTCTGCCTTAATTACATAATGTCTCATGAAGAAGAGAACTTAATAATGATTTAGATGAAAAAATGATGTGTAGAGTCTACAAAAAGTATAATAAGAAACCATATGACTATTGTATTAGTGTGTCTGAAATAATTCAGTATTCTTTTGACAGAGACATATATTAGTATACCCTTAATCATTACTGAAATAAAACAAATCTCTTAGCTCATCTTGGTGGTGGAGAAAAAAAAAAGTATAATAAGAAACAAGTGGAATTTATTTTTCATAAGATTAACTAGTTTGTTTATGAAGGAAATGCCATAGTCATGATTTCAGCAAGGAATTCTGTAAAATTTCTTTTATACTTGGAGACAATAATAAGAAATGTTAACTCGGTGACAGTTCAAACAAATGGGTTTCTAATTCCCAAATTTGACCCATGAGGACCAAAGTGGAATAAAGTGCCCCAAGCTGTACCGTATCACTCTGTGCTTCAGCTTTGTCTTATTTCATTTTGTGACTAATCACTTGAATTAAAAAAAAAACTGAGAAAAGTACATAAAGAATTTGATATATACAGAGCTAGAGATAATAGTAATATCATACTTTCAGTCCATGCAAGATGGAATATACTTCTCTTTTCTTGTCTTTTTCCCCTAAGTGCAATTGTATACCTCGAAACAACACAAGAGACAAGCAGAGGAGAACTCTGAAAGATGATATGGTAACTGAACAATATGCAACTTCCTAGATATCTACATTCCAATTCCTGGAATCTATGCTACTTGACATGGTTAAAAAAAAAAAAAAAATAGGGCAGGGGGCCGGGCGTGGTGGCGCACGCTTGTAATCCCTGTGCTTGGAGGGTGGAGACAGGAGGATCGTGCAGGTTCGAAGCCAGCCGCGCGCGCTGGCTTAGGAGACCCTGTTTCCAAATAAAAATATAAAATAGGTCTGGGAGTGTAGCCCGGAGGTAGAAGGGCTTCCAGGAAGCCCAGTACCACCAAAAAAAAAAAAAAAAAAAAGGCAGGGATTGTGGCTCAGAGGTCGAATGCCCTTGGGTTCCATCCCCAGACCCACAAAAACAAAGAAAATAAAAGAACAAAACTAAAATTATATTAGCCCATACCTGATATGATAAAAATAATGTTTAAAAGTAGAGACTGGAGAAGAAACTAAAGGAAACTAAAGTTTCTACAGTTCACTCAAAGTACTAAAAGGTTGATATTAGAAGACTGGTATATTATTATATACAGATATGCAGAGAAATCACTACGAAGGGTATATTCCATAATAGTGTAAATAAAGTGAAAATCTAAAATAATTCAGTGATCTACAAGAAGATAAGAAAATAGAAATAAAACTAAGAAGTAGAAAATAAACAAAAAGAGTAAAATTACACAAGTGTGTCTTCTCTTATCAATAATAACCTTACATGTAAATGGTCTAAACTGACCAAATAAAAAGCAGAGGCCTCCAAAATATATCATAAAACAACACAACACATACATACTGTTCATTATTTCCAATGATAAAGTGAGTGAAGTGAAAAGGAAAATAATGGAAAAGATATACCATGGCAATTATTGGTCTCTAGGATTTTATCACAGAAATAACATGCTCATACAAAAACTTGCACATAAATATTTAAAACAATTTTATTTCAAATAGCTTTAAATGGGAAACAACTCAAAAGGTGACTGGATAAATTAAATAATATACCTCTATAGCATGCAATATTATATCAGTAATAGCATATACATTCTTATAGCAGCACAATTTATAATTGCCAAATTATGGAATCAACCTAGGTATCCATCAACAGAGTGGATTATAAAATTATAAGATATATACAGAATGAAATTCTACTCTGTAATAAAGAACAAAATTATTTCATTTGCAGGAACATGGACAGACTTGGATAATATTATGATAAGTGAGATTAGCCAATCATAGAAAGTGAAGGGTCATATGTCTGTTCTCAAATGTGGAAGCTAGGAGTAATCAGGATATAAGAGAGACTTTGGATAATTAAAGATAAACCCCAGTGGAGTGATGAAGGGGTCTAGAAGAGGTCGGTGAGAAAGGGCAGGGATAATTAATGAAAAAAAAAACACCTCCACTGATGTTATGTACATATGTGAAACTTCCACTGCCAATCTCAGTATCACGTGTGGGGAAGAGAGGGAAGGAGGAGGGAGCCTGGGGGAAGCTCACCAAATACTGTGTACACGTATATCCCTATCACTCCGAACTATATTATTATGTGAGTCTACAATGCACCAAAAAAGAATATATATATATATATTAGCCATAGATACAGACAACACAACTACAACTTGCAGGAATTTTGAAAGATTTATGTTCAGTGAAAAGAGATAATCTGCTGATTCTATTTATGTAGCATTCTTGAGATGTCCAAATTAGAGAAGTGAAGTATAGGTTATTTATTTGTCAGGGGTTACATATTATTGGAAGAGGTAAGTGTGAGTATACGAGTGTGGCTATCAAGGGATCCTCTTGGTAATCGGACTGATTTTTACATTGATTGTGCCAATGTCAATAACCTGGTTGTAATATTGGTTGTAACTTCTATATATTACCTATAAAAGAAATTTGCTGAAGAGTACAGTGAATGCCACTATATTGTTTCTTAAAATTATATAGAATTTTATCTTATAATTTAATTTTAAAAAGACATTGTGAACAACAAAACAAAACGATACTTTCAAAGGCTTTAAATCAATATTCAGCTGTGTTTCAGTTAATTCTCTCTGCTTCTATTTGTCAAAGAGTTTTTATTTCTCCTTTGTTTTTGACACACATTTTCACTGAGAATAGCATGCTGGGTTTTTTCCCACTTTGAAGATGTCACTTTATTGTGTTCTGACTTGTGTAGTTTCTGATGAGGAACACAATCCCTTTGTAAGCAAAGTTTCTTTATTCTCTCTGAAAGCCTTTACAAAATTCTCTTTATCTTTGATTTTCAGTTTCTTGAATATGTTGCATCAAGGTGTGGTTCTTTTGTTATTTTTTCTGCTTCGGGTCCTGTATATCATGTCAGCAATCTAAAAAACTTGAGCTAAACTCAGGTGTGGAAATTTGAACTTCATTTAGATAGAAAAGTCACTTATAAAGGTCTTCCAAATGGCAAAGTAAAAACCTTTGAAAATTCTTTGTTTTATAAAAGCATAAAGAAAAGTCGGAAGTGATCAAAATTAAAATTTTTTCCTGAACTTTCCCAGTTAATGAAAGTCTCATAACAATTTGGTAGCATTTCAGCAAGAAAAAAAAGCTTAATCTTGGTATGGTTTACAAGCGTACAATGGGTGAATGGGCCTTGTACCCATTTTCCTCCTCCCAGGTTGAGGAAAGCTTTGAAAAGTATTGGCTTCACAACCACAATAACTATCAAAACCACAAGCAGCATATGTAGAGACAAACCTGGTTTGGAGATCCCCCAAAATAAATTTCACTAAAAACTATTATTCTTTGACCTTTATGGCAGCTCTCTAGAAAAGCCCAGTTTATGGGACTTGTATTTGACATGATTCAGAATTTACTTAATAATAAATGCTGTATCCACTGAGTATTTGTTGAAAATCATAAGCCAGGTAGGGTAGCACACATCTGTAATGCCAGTATTTGAGAGGCTGAGATAGGAGGATCACAGATTCCAGGCCAGTCTCAACAATGTGTGAGACCTTTGCAACCTAGAAAAACCCTGTTTCAAAAACATTAATTAATTAATTAAAGGAAGGAAGGAGTAACAATCACTTAACTTTGAAGTTTCAACATTTCATGGCCTGAGGGGGCTGACAAGAGTTGGGTAAACAAAAATCTGCTTACAAAAATTAAAAAGAAAATCTGTCCATGGAGACTGAAAGCTCATGCATATTCCTGTCCCTGGGGATCTAACAGGCCACACACATGAGCGGGATTTTGCATATTGTGGTTTAAGGCTTAGATTTCAGATGCAATATTAAATGCTATCTTGGCAGATTTAACTGTGAGTTCCACAGACCTCATCAGATGTGACCCCCAACAAGTATGAAATACTTTATACCCAGCTATTTCCTGTCATCTGGAATAGCTGGACTTCAGTCAGTCTTTGACTTAACAGATTTCATTTCCTCACTCACCTGAAAAATTATTCACATAAGCATATTACTTCTTCCTGTGGGAACTAGAGGTTACTTCTGCTTGTTATTGTTATTAAAGTCTACTTTCCAAAACTCTTGCTTGTCCGTTCTATGCCCACATACAATCCTGGGTGGCTTTGCACAATGTGATGTGCCCACCATAAATATATGGCACTAAGAAACTACTGTTAACATTATCTGTTTAGTGATGACTTGCTTTTCAGCTGTCTTATTTCTTTAGGGCAGGTGATTCCTCCCTCGCCAACTACGTATATAGAAGGCAATCTAGAATACATATACACAGGGAAGGTGTGCATGAGAAGGTATAGAATTTTTCACCTTCACCTGACCTTGAGGCTCTGCACAAGCACAAAGAGAAGGCTAAAGTAGAACTGTGATGTGACAGAACCCTTCAGCAAAGGGAGACTTAGGGGCTCCATGTATTTAAGAAATTACTTGCCTAATCACTAGCTGACAATTAAGCAAACCCAACAGATAATGTATTACCATACATACTTATATATGCACAATTATATTTTATAAAATTAATCCAAAAATGTCACTAAATGAAAAAATCAACAGGAACAATAGTCAGCAACCCCAATAAACCCTTGAATAGAGAGAAGATCTGATCTCCAAAGTTTCCACATTATAATATTTACAATGTCTTTTAACAACCTTTTTACTTTTTACAATCCCTTCCCAACAGGTCATGAATAGAAACAGAAATATATGTTCTATATCTAGGAAGAAATGTATTTAAAAGAAACTTTCTTGAGGAAGCATAGGTATTGGAAATAGAAATAAATTTAAAAATCATTTAATTTGACTATATAAGATCTCACTAAATATTAATGGACTAAACATTCCAAATAAGAGCCAGAGATTTTCAAGTTAAATAAAATATTATGTCAATTATATGATATTTTAAAAAGTTAAAAGACATAGCATATTATTTTCAGGCAAATGTTTGAAATGTTTTCAGAATAAAGGTAGTCTTTGTTCTTTACAGAGAGAGAGAGACAGAGAGAGAGAGAGAGAGCGAGAGAGAGAGAGAGAGAGAGACTGAGATAGAGAGGCTGAGATAGAGAGAGATCCTAAGTATAAATGTGCAGATACACTGAAAATTTAAAAATATTCTAACAAAAACCATAAGCAGAAAAATGGATGGACCTGGGGAATATTATGTTAAAAAAGAGTAGTGAGTCACAGAAAGTAAAGGAAGGGTCATATGTTTTCTCTCAGAAGTTGAAGATAGAGAGTAAGAGGGATACAAGAAAGACTTCAGATAATGGAGGAGAAACTCTAGAGTAGGGAGGGAGATGTTCTAGGGGAGAAAGAATTAATGAAGGAAACACATCCATTAATATAATGTACATAAGTGAGAATACCATTGCCAATCTAACATCCTGTATGGGAAGGGGACAGAGTGGAGAGGGAGCCAGGTAGAAGCTCAGCAAGTGCCGTGTGCATGTATGTCACTATCACTCTGAACCACACAGTGATGCGGGACTATAATGGACTTATAAAGGTGTATATACACATATATGCAACTAACAAGATAATAGATTGTAGTTCAGTTATATCAATAGTTATGTAAAGTCTAAGTGGTTTTAATACTAATTAAAAGACAGACTCAGATTAGATTGAAAAAGCAAGATCCAATTATAAGCTATCTTCAAAAAATCAACCTTAAAAATAAAGTTATAGCCGGGCGTGGTGGCGCATGCTTGTAATCCCCGCGCTTGGGAGGCGGAGACAGGAGGATCGCGCAGGTTAGAAGGCAGCCGCGCTGGTTTAAGAGCCCTGTTTCCAAATAAAAATATAAAAATAAGTCTGGGAGCATAGCCTGGAGGTAGAAGGGTTTCCAGGAACCCCAGTACCACCAATAAAATAAATAAATAAATAAATAAATAAATAAATAAATAAAATTATAAGTGATGAGTAATAACATATGTACCATGCAAACATGAATAAAATAAAAGAGCAGTTATGCTAATAACAAATTAAATGGGACTTCAGGACAGAGAGGTTATGATGGATAAAGAAGAAACATAATATAAAGAGATTAAATCCTAAAACTCACAAAGCAAAGAAGCTTCATATACATGAAACAAACAAACAAACAAACAAATGACAGAACCAAAAGGAGAAGCAGATAAATTGACAAATCTAGTTGAAGATAATATCATCCTCTTAGAAATTAGTAAAACAAGTTCAAAGGAAAGAAGTAAGAATAAAAAAGAACTGACCAACATGTTATTCAACTTATTTTATTGATGTTTATAAACATTCTGCCTAACAGTAGAAAACCCAGTTCTTGAAAAGGCAATTGTCAACAGCCATATTCTGGGTCACAGATTAGGCTATCAAATTTTTTAAAGTTGAAGTCTACAAAATGTATTCTCTGACCACCATTTTACTTGCGTGTGTGGAAAAGGTAGGGTCAAATACTTGGGGTAGGATGCAGAAGGAAACACATCAAGAAATGCTGTGTGTATATGTGAATGTATTATTTTAAATCTCACTACAGTGTATATGATAAAATTCTTTCTAAAAAGTTGAATTTCAACTTGGTGTGGCAGTGCATGCTTGTAATCTCAGAATTTAGAATGCTGAGACATGGAGTTCTCAAGTTCAAAATCAACCTCAGCAACTTATCAAGGCTCTTATCAACCTAGTGAGACCCTGTTTCTAATAAGAAATAAAAATAGGCTTAGGAGGGGGGTGTATCTTGGAGGTAGCGTGCCTCTGAGTTCAATCCCCAGCACAAAAAGAAAGAAAGAAAGAAATGTAGGAAGGAAGGGAGGAAGGAAGGAAGGAAGGGAGGGAGGATAAAGGAAGAAAGCTGAATTTCTATAAATATGTTATCTTACTACAATAAAATAAGCTGACAATAAGAGTGCCGGAAAAACAAAATAAAAACAAACCCCTATTTCTTGTTTTGTTGATTTTTTCTAAAGCTTTTTTATTTTCTATTTGATTTACTTTTGCTCTGGTCTTTATTGTTTCACTCTTCTTGCTAGCTTTGGGTCTTGTTTATTGCTCTTTTCTTGTTTCTTAATGTTCAACATTAGGTGACTTATTCAAAGTTTTCTTTTTTTAAGAATGCAGGTATTTTTCACCATGAATTTATGTTATAATTTAGATCTGGAGTGTCTCCCAGTGCCTATGTGTTAAAGATTCAGTTTGATGCTATTGGGAAGCAGTATAAACATTGATAAGTGGGATTAGTGAGAGTCTTTGAGTCATTTGAGGCCATGCCTTTGAAGGGAATAGTGAGACCTCAAATTTGTCTTCTTCTGTTCTTTTTCTTTCTGGCTATAAAATGAGCAACTTAGATACACCACACACTTCCTCTATGATGTGTTGCTTTTTCCAAAGCAAATGGGCCAACTAACATGAACTGATATGTCCAAAATTGTGAACCAAAATAACCTTTCCTCACTTTAAGTGTATCTCATGCATTTGTTATAGCGATGGAAAGCTGAATAACAACTTCCTTCTTAGTGTTAATTTTACTTCATTCCACAAATGTCAATATGTTCTGGTTTTGTTTTTGCTCATCATAAAATATCTTTTAATTGTTTTTTTTATTTTATTCCTTGATCTAGTGATTGTTTGGCAATATGTTGCATGGTTTCCATGTATTTGTAAATTTCTTTATTTTCTTTTTGCTGTTGATTTCTAGTTTTATTCTATTGTGATTAGAAAAAAATACTTAGTATGATTTCAGTCTTTCTAATGTGTTGACTTGTTTTGTGATCTAATATATGGTCTATCCTGGAGAGAGAAAAATAAAGTACTGTTGAGAAGAATATCTATTTTATTATTATTGAGTGAAAAATCCAGTACATGTCTATTAAGTCCACTTGGTTTTAACTCAAATCAACTGTTTTCTAAATTAATTTTGTCTGGACATTCTATTCATTATTGAAAGTAGACTATTGACATTTTCTACTATTACTACATTGCTGCAAATTAATCCTTTCAGGTAAATCTTCCTTTGCTTTATATACAGAAGTATTTTGATATTAAGTAAATAAATTACATTTACCATTGTTATTTCACTTTGTTTAATTGACACATTAGTCATTATGTAATGACTTTTGAGATACAAAAAATACATTATCTCACTTAGGAGGATTCTATAAAAACGTTGAATACATAGGAACAGAGAGAAAAGTAATTACCAGAGAGGTAAGAGGGGGAGGAAATTCAGAGATGTAAGTCAAAGGGTACAAACCCAGAGTTATGTAGGATGAATGAGTCTAAAATTCAAAGGTACAACATGAGGACTATAGGTATTAATATAGCATATACTGAAAATATGCAGAGGGATTAGATTTTACATGATATTAGCAAATGAAAAGGGAGACAGCTATGTGATGTGATAGATATATTAGTTTCCTTACTATAGTAATTATTTTGTTATGTGTATGTACATTAAATCATCATGTGGCATATATTTTATAAATATATATAAATATATAAGTAAGTAAATATAATATTTGTTTAATTTTAATTTTATTTAATATTTATATTTTATACTATATAAACATAGAAGTAAGTAAATATATGTTATAAATATAAATATATATGAGTAAGTAAATAACTGCACCAAGGGAGTTTATCTCAAAAATAAAAGATTCAACATTTGAAAATAAATCTAATTCCCTAACATACTCAAGAGAAAAACAAATAATCCCCAAATATATGCAGAAGAAATATTGAAACAATTTAAATAGTATTTATAATTAAAAAAAAACTTTTAGCAAAACAAGAAGGAAAATTTCTCAATCTGATAATATATATCTAAATAACATATAGCTAACTTGATACTTAATATTGAATATCCATTGCTTTCCCACAAAATTTGAGAACAAGGCAAAACATCACTTCTTACCACTTATACTTAAGTGGGTTGACCAGATGAAAAAGAATAGAATTAGAATGGAAGGAAGAAAATTATCCCTTTTTCAAATAATAAAATTGTTTACATAGGTAATCTAGAAAAATCTATAAAAGTTTCTGGAACTAATGAATGAATTGATTAATTTCACACCATACATATTATTTTATATTAAAACTAAACTATAAGCCAAGCACAGTGGTTCACATCTGTAATCCCAGTACTTGGATCCCTCCTGAGACAGAAGAACCACAAGGACAAAGACAGTCCTGGCAACTGACTAAGACCATCAGCAACTTAACAATGAAAAAAGCTGGGGTGTAGCTCAGTGGTAGAGGGCCCCTGCATTTCAATTCTCAGTAACACAATCTTTCTCCCTCTTTCCTCTCTCCTTTCTCCTCTCTCCTCTCTCCTCTCTCCTCTCTCTCTCTCTCTCTCTTCTCTCTCCTAACAATGAACATTTGGAAACTGAAATTTTAAAATTAAAAATAAACCAAAACCAAAACTATTCAGTTTCTATCTAAAATGTACAGACTTTATATGTTTAACTTTTCAAAGCAGTGATAGGAAAAATAAAAAGGATTGAAACAAATGGAAGATAAAATGTTTATAGAAATTAGAAGACACAATATTTTAAAGCTATCACTTATTTCCAAACTGGTCTAAATATATGACATAATTTTAACAAAATCTAGAAAATATTTTTATAAAAATTGATGAACTAGTTCTAAAATAGACCATACATAAAAATGCAGAGGAACAGCATAGGCAAATTTATGTGGGAAAATTTAAAGCAAAATTGGAAGATTCACACTCTAGTCTCAACACTTAACATGAAGCTGCAAATAGCGAAACAATATGTCATGATTAAAGAACAAAAATGTCAGAATAGAGATTTCAGAAAGAGCCCACCATTTATAGACAACTGACTCTTGACAAAGGTACAAGGATAATTTCTGAGAAAAAGCTGTTCTTTTCAACAAATGCAGTTGGAACAATTGAACACATGCAACAAAATGAACATTGGCCCACACCTCACATCTTACTAAAAATAAAAACAGTCAAGCACATACATCTAAAACTTGAAAAACTCAAACTTCAAGGGAAAAAAATCTTAATGCCCTTTCATTAGAAAATGATTTTTTGGACATAACAAAACAAGTCAAATCAAAACAAACAAAAGACATAATCCATATATTAAAAATGATTAATTGGCCTTTGTAGCATTAAAATTTTCTATGTTACAAAATATAGTGTTAAGATACTGAAGTTAAATTGTAGTTTGGTGATTTCAATTTCCAATGTTCATTGCTAGTGTGCCCAAAACTGGCTTAAATTTTTTTATATTATATATCTGATAAAATATGTGAATCCAAAATACATAAAGAAAATAAAAGCCTAATAAAAAGCTGGGCAGCAGATTGAACAGATATTTCATCAAAAAAGACATGCAGTTAGTAAAGAAAACATGTTCAACATTATTCATTGGAGAGATATTATTGAGACCATAATGAGATACCATTAACACTTGCTAAAAGTAACTAAAAATTAAAAAAAATTACAAGGACCTTGCCAAGTGATGGTATAGTTGCAAAGCAACTGGAACCCTCACACATTTTTGGTGGAAATGCAAAATGGTACAGTCACTTTGGATATAGTTTGGCAGTTTCTCATATAGTTAAACATATGCTTACCACACAACCTATAATCAAGTCCTAGGCATTTATCCAAAAGAAATTAAAACTTATGTTCACATAAAGTCCGGAATGCACATGTTTATAGTGGCTTTATTCATAATTGGTAAAGACTGAAAACAACACGAGGGTCCTCAACAGGTGAATGAATAACTATTATATAGAAAACTGTTCAATAAAAAATAAGGAGTAAAATATTGATATGCAATAACATGGCTGAGTCGCATCTGCATTTTGCTAAATGAAAGAAGACAAATGCAAATGTCTACCTGCTATATGATTCCATTTACATGCTTTTCTAGAAGGGACAAACATATCAGGGCGTGGAAACTTCTTGGTGGTTGCCAGGGTCTGGGAATCAGAGATGATTTAATATAAAGGATCAAAAGGGCACTTCATTGAGTGATGAAAATATTTCATATTTCTTTTTTTGTTTTTTGTTTTTTGTTTTTTGTTTTTATTTTTTTATTAATTTATATTTTTTTAAATTGGTGCATTGTAGTCATATATCAATCATATTGGAATACAAGACTTGAGAGGATATACAAGCACACATCATCCAATTAGCCCTCCTCCAGCCCCCATCCCATTCGCTCCCCCTCCCTCCATCGCACGCTTCTTTGGTGATTTACTTTCATACATTTGTTTATGTACCTCCTGCGTTTTAAAGAGGCTCCGTCCTCCAGTATTACATACCCTCTGATTGGTCACATTAGTTGCTTCACTATAGGGCCCTTTCTATAGCTCAACCTCTTCCTGTTGCCCTTTTCCTCCTAGTTATTGCTGATTAAGAGAAGCGTCTGATTTATATTTTCTGCGATATTTCTCTGTGCATGCTGCGTTGCAAATACCGATCCCACTCTTGATGGTCCCAGTAGTGGCCTGGCTACTCAGTGGACTGATCCAGACCTCGCTGGCTCAAGCAGCGGCCTTGCCTCATGGGAGGCCCCAGTTCTGGTCACGCTGGCCCCTGCACCTGTCTAACCCCTAAGCTGGCTTTGGTCCCGGCCTTGGAGGCCGCAGGAGTGAACTTGCCTCATGCCAGGCTCCGATGCTGGCCATTGGCCCCTGCACCGGCCTAACCCCTTGGCAGGATTCCAATCCTGGCCTCGGAGGCCCCAGCACCGGCCTAGCCTCACGGCAGGCTCCAATGCCGGCCTCGTTGGCCCCAGCACCAGCCTAACCCCTCGGCAGGTTCCGTTCCCGGGTTAGGAGGCCCCAGCACTGGCCATGTCTCACGGCAGGCTCCGATGCTGGCCTCGCCTCACACCAGGCTCCGATGCCGGCCTTGCTGGCCCCAGCACCGGTCTAGCCCTTCGGCAGGTTGTTTCCAGGCCTCGGAGGCCCCAATACCGGCCTTGCCTCATGGCAGGCTCCAATGCCGGCCTCGTTGGCCCCAGCACCGGCCTAACCTCTCGACAGGCTCTTATCCCGGCCTCGGAGGTCCCAGTACCGGCCTTGCCTCACGGCAGGCTCCGATGCCGGCCTCGCTGGCCCCAGCACCGGCCTAACCCCTCGGCAGGCTCTTATCCTGGCCTCGGAGGCCCCAGTACCGGCCTTGCCTCAAGGCAGGCTCCAATCCCGGCCTCGGAGGCCTCAGCACCGGCCTTGACTCACAGCAGGCTCCAATGCCGGCCTCGCTGGCCCCAACATCGGCCTCACCCCTCGGCAGGCTCCAATCCCAGCCTCGGAGGCCCCAGTACCGGCCTTCCTCATGGCAGGCTCCAGTGCTGGCCTTGCTGGCCCCAGCACCGGCCCAACCCCTCGGCCGGCTCCGATACTGGCCTCGGAAGTCCCAGCACTGGCCATGCCTCACGGCAGGCTGCGATGCCGGCCTCACTGGCTCCAGCACCGGCCTAACCCCTCAGCAGGCTCTTATCCTGGCCTAGGAGGCCCCATATCGGCCTTGCTTCACGGCAGGCTCCGATGCCGGCCTCGCTGGCCCCAGCACCGGCCTAACCCCTCGGCAGGCTCTTATCCCGGCCTCGGATGCCCCAGTACCGGCCTTGCCTCAAGGCAGTCTGATGCTGGCCTCAGAGGCCCCAGCACCGGCCTTGCCTTACGGCAGGCTCCGATCCCGGCCTCGGATGCCCCAGCACTGGCCTAACCCCTCAGCAGGCTCTTATCCTGGCCTCGGAGGCCCCAGTACTGGCCTTGCCTGAAGGCAGGCTCCAATCCTGGCCTCGGAGGCCCCAGCACCGGCCTTGCCTCACGGCAGGCTCCGATGCTGGCCATACTGGCCCCAGCACCGGCCTAACCCCTCGGCAGGCTCTTATCCCAGCCTCGGAGGCCCCAGTACCGGCCTTGTCTCATGGCAGGCTCCGATGCCAGTCTCACTGGCCCCAGCACTGGCCTAACCCCTCGGCAGGCTATTATCCTGGTCTCAGAGGCCCTAGTACCGGCCTTGCCTCATGGCAGGCTCCAATGCCGGCCTTGCTGGCCCCAGCACCGGCCTAACCCCTCAGCAGTTTCCGGACCCGACCTCGGAGGCCCCAGCACAAGCCTTGCCTCATGGCAGGCTCCAATGCCGGCCTCGCTGGCCCCAGCTTTGGTCTAACCCCTCGGCAGGTTCTAATCCTGGCCACGGAGGCCTCAGTAGTGGCCTTGCCTCACAGCAAGCTCCGATGTCGGCTACTGGCCCCGGCGCCCGCCTAACCCCTCAGCAGGTTCCGATCACTGTCTCTGTGGTTATTATTTCAAAGGTTCCAGGTGTAATGTATCATATCTCTGCCTCCCCTGAGTATTGGCCACTGGCATTGCCACTGCCTCCACCGTTTCAAATCCTTCCCAGGCTCTTTTTCCACTCTGAATGTTGTCCAGTGTTCCTAAGCTTGCGTGATGGTAGCATTCGACATTTGATGTAATTTCTCCAAAAAAATAAAGTTGGTAAGATCCGGTTTCTGCTTCTCCTGAATACAAGTCTCCACCACCATCGTGGAGAACTCTTTCAAAACCGCATTTCTCCTTGGTTTCCGCTAAACTCTCTCCTTACAGGTGATGTCTGAGATTCTTAACAATATAGAGAAATAGCAGTCCTCTTTCACGGCAAATTTTTCCATAAGTTCCAGTGCATTTAGATAAGTTTTGTCTGCATCTCCAGTGTCCTGGCATCCATAACTGCTTTCTTACCTCCTCTCTGATATTTTTCTTTATCTTTTTCTGTTCTGGGCCCGGTTTCTCCAGGGGTCTGGCGTGCTATGTGCAGTTCGGCCCGGGGCCCAGGGTCCCGCGACCCGGGCCCCGGCTGGTGTGCACCGTGCGCCAATATTTCATATTTCAATTCTGATGATACATAGCACTTTGCATTTGTGAAACTCATAGGATGAAATTTGCTGTGTATAAATTATGTTCAATAAATGAGAACCACTAACAAATTCTGGAGATATGTAGACCTCTTGGATTATTCTTCAAAATGTTACAACTTCTTGGAAAAAAGGTTTCACAGTCTAAAGTTCTACATCTATCTTTAAACCAATCATTTATATTATTGGATATTTAAATCAATCATTTATACTCTTGGAGATATATATGTATATATCTCCATTCAGCTCCAAAATAGAAACAACAACAACCCAAGCACTCATAATAAAAAAAAAATGTGAGAAGTTAACGCAATAGACTAGTCTTCAGGAATCAAAAGAATGAACTATTGATACACACAAGTGGATGAATGTCACAGGCATATAAGGAGTGGAAGAACCTTACCACAGCAGATTATAGTCGCTGACTTACACAAAATTTTATGAGGCAAAATTATTCCATTATTATAAAAAAAATTAGACAAATGGTTGCCTTAGAGATTCAAGAGATGCTGGAATAACTCATGGAATCTTTATGGTGATCTGTAATGCTCTTCATGGTAATGGGGGTGAGATTTATGCAGCTCTATATGTTTTTCAAAATACAACTATTAGCTATTTTTTGTGTGTGTGGTACTAAGGATTGAACCCAGGGACATTCTACCTCTCAGGTATATTTGAAGCCCTATATTTTTACTCTTTATTTTGAAATAGGGTCTCACTAAGTTGTGGAGGACCTCACTACGTAGTCGAGGCTGGCCACAAACCTGTGATCCTTCCGTATTGTTTTTGGATTTCATATTATCACAATTTTACCTAAAAATATTATGAAATAATTTTAAATGTGGTATTTGTCAGTATATAGAGCTAAAAATGGCATAAATGACAGAATATTGGTGATTATAAAAACCAGGTGATGGTTACATAGGTATTCAATAGTAATTCTTTATATTATGCTAGTTATTTTGCATATGTTTCATATTCACATAATAAAAAAGTAGAAAAATTTGTTAAACTGAATCATGAAAACATAATGGAAGGAAAAAAAGGAAGGAAGAGAGATTAAAATGGAGACGGAGAAAAATAAACCCTACCTGTTGTAAGGAGAATAGACTAGAACAGTATAAGGATGAGAAGGGATATGAGCTGAGAGGTATGTCAAGTCATTACAGGAATGAAAATGGATCACTGTATGTAACACTGTGAAAATTATATTGTATATCTTAATGAGAATAGATTCAATGAAGTGAAGAGAGTAAAAACCTGACTGGAGATAGTTTATAAGAACATTAAAAATAAACTGCAAACTCAGACCAACTTTGAAGACTTTACTTCTCTGCAGTACTTATTTAGCCAGTTCATTTTGTAGTTGTGGAATAAAAACCCTCCCAAATGAGCCAGAAACTATATATCTAGTTAGTGAGGAAAAGAGAGCTTGTACATTTTCTTAGCACCATTTTAAAATCCATCACTCACACAAAATTGCCTCCTTCTGAAAGAATAAATCAGCAAGTTACTTTCATTTTTTAACAGTTAAAATCAGAAATCCTGGACTTTGAAGTAATTTACTTTTCCTCTGATGAGTATATGGGAGAAAGTAACCCTTAGACTGTTGGTAGGACTGTGAATTAGTGTAATCACTAAGCAGATCCGTATGGAGTTTCCCCAAAAGACTAGGAATGGAACCACTTATACCACTCCTCAGTATCCTTGTTCATGGCTGCACAATTCACAAAAACCAAGTTATAGAACTAATCTAGATGCCTGTCAGATAAATATATAAGGAAAATAGATATGTATATACAGTGCGATTTTACTCTGCCATAAAAAAGGACAAAATTATGTCATTTGCAGGAAAATGGATAAAATTAGAGAATATTATTCTAATTGAAATTAGTCAGTCTCAGAAAGTCAAGGGCAAAATGGTTTCTTTCGTATGTGGAAGCTAGAGAACACAACAGAAACAAAGGGACATTAGATAATAGAGTGACAAGTAGATGGAAGACCCCATTGGAGGCAGGTGGGGAGAGTTAATAAAAGGCAGAACTGATGAAAGTAACCGTTCAAATGGTGCTCCACCCACGTGTGAAGGTGTCACTGCCAATCTCACTGTTCTGAATGGGGAGGGGTGGCTAACAGGATGGGACCTGAAGGGAATTACACCAAGACCTGTGTGTATGTTTGTTTGTATGAATTTGAGCCTCACTAAGGTGTATAATTACAATAAACCAATAAAAGTATAGAAAAATCAAGCAAAATTAAAAAATACTTTCTCTCTGTCCTAGAAGAAGCCAGCCATTTCATTGACTTTCATTCCAATTCCCTTTCCATTTCTGCTCTTTTCTTTTTCAGAGACATGGCCAATGATTTCCCCCTCACTTAGCATTATACAAATGCCAGATCCAGCTGTTCTTTGAACCAGGAATGCGGCAAAAGCATAACTGCATCACAGTATTTTGCCCCCCCCCTCGGTTTTCATGGACCTAAGTCCACAAAAGAATATTATCTATGGTTCTTAACTCTTTTTTTTTTTCTCAGAGTGTGTTACATTTAGTTTTAGGATAATAAGGACTGAATTTCTCTTTTCACTCAAATTCAAAGTGTTCCAAAGACCTTCTTTTCCATACCTCTTCCCCGTTTTTGATGTTCTCCAGAGAATACAGGCAGGTGAATAATACCAAGTTTTTATCTATCTCTCACCCCTGCCGAGCTTGATCTCAGAGAAGAAAATGGAAAGAATAATCCACAGTGGTCAAGGAGCTAAAGACTGAACTTGATCCATAATTAAACAATTCATTCGCATGGCCGAGCAAAGGGCTTGCTGCTATCACTAATCTCTGATGTTCTTTTACAGGGCTTATCTCCATTTGAAAGCATTCTTTTAAAACATTTCCTTGGCAGGTGGCCTAAATTATTCAATACTTTCAATATTAATTTTTGGTGTGTGTGTGTGTGTGTGCGTGTGTGTGTGTGTATGTGTGTGTGTGTGTGTGTGTGTGTGGTATTTGGTACAATGGGATAGAATCATCCTGTGAAGATATTTAATTAAGAAAAGTCAAAGCCACCATGCTAATAACAACAATAAGAACAAATAAACACAAACCACATATGTACACTCTGTAGTTTGGGCTCATTAGATAGACTATGTAGCAAGTGGCAATCAAAGCATCATTTCTTTGAATGTTAATTGTAATTATGAAACTATATACTACATATAATATTTATTCTAGGGGTATATAAAAGATTTTAAGATGATGAAAAAGTGTGGTAATTATGATTTGGGGGTGTTTCTTGAATATTTTCTTTGGAGGTATGTGTGCCATGGAAAAATATTAAGTAAAATAAGGCTCTGGGCATGAACAAACACTTCATTTTTAATAATCCTCATCACATTCAATGCTGTTGCCACATTAGCATATTGTCATTTCTGCTTTTTACTTTTTCTTTAAAAATCTATTTGCATAATTATGTAAAGTGCAATCTCTTTCAGGTTGTTCTGGGGTATGTAGCACTTAGCATTGCATTTTACAGTGGGAGATAAGCCTCTCCAGATATTCATGACTTTTGAGATCTGAAAGGAAAATAAATGTGTGTTTTCTCTCTTTTATCTAGTTTCTCTATGAAGAGAAAACCTTTGACATATTTGAACAATGAATGTAAATTTGTCTTCCTTCCTTTCTGAAATGCCATATATGTCAGATAAAAGTACATATGTATACACAGGTTTTAATTTTTGTTGTGATGAGGAGTAGTCATATGTAATTATGATCTCTACATTTCTCAATTTCCATTCAGAAGCATAAGTGAGATATGAATACCTAATAAAGAATAGAAAAGTAGTCAAACAGTGGACCAGTTTTTAATCATCTTTAAATAACACACATACTCATACATACATAATATATGCCAATATATTATGATGTTGCCCACACAGGGAAAATATTTCTTAAATGTGTACTAAATATTTTGAATGGAAATGTTCACTTACATAGATTCCCAAAGTCAGAGATCCTGTCATCTTGGGGGATAATGAAACTATTTTGGGGGTCTGTAGTGGCCTCATGTGCAATTGGGAGAGCAATAAGTAAAAATAAGGAGGCAGTGTCCAGACATGCCTACTATCCCAGTACTTGGAGAGCTGAGATAGGAGGATTGCAAGTTGGAAGCCAGCCTCCACAACTTAGTAAACTCTGTTTCAAAATAAAAATAGATAACTAATGTCCTTGTGTTCAATCCTCACTACCAATAATAATGATGATGATGGTAATGATATTGATGATAATGATGGGCAATGAAAACACCCAGGGGGACACTAAATTTTTTTAAAAAGGAATGTTAAGCCAATAATGATGGCACTCTATGAATAATAGTCTCTAGTATAATTATTCTATAGCCTCTGTGAAAATATTCATATATTTTAAAATGTCAAAAAGTGATATAAAATATAAAGTTTCAGAAAAGAGGATCAAAATTTACTGTGAATTTCTCTACCTATGACTCAGCAGTTAACTGGTAGATCTCAACCTCTTCACCCTTTATTCATACGTAAACAGTCTCATAGAAGACTGTGTTAGACAATGAAATAACTAAATAATATCATTCACAGTATTTCAAACTTAAATTTAAATTTACTTGATTCTGAAGAAAAGGAAATTGAACTGAGGCTTTACTAAGGTGTGTGTGTGTGAGTGTGTGTGTGTGTGTGTGTGTGTGTGTGAAAGAGAGAGAGAGAGAGAGAGAGAGAAAGAGAGAGAGAGAGAGAGAGAGAGACATATCCAAGATGTACTTCTAAAGTAGAAAATAACAAACGTTAGAGTTTTATTTCTTCCTAAGGAAAAAAAAAAGTATGCTATATATTTTTTAAAATAACCTCTAGTGTGCTAAAAGGCATTATGAAATACCTGTAGGGCTAGATTAATGACTGATATTCAGTGAAATAGCATACAGAAGTATGTTAAGGGTTCAATGCGATTAAGAAGTGACTACCCCACTCAAATATGGGATGTAAGAAAGGTTACTTGATAAGTATTACTAAAATCTGGACATACCTTTGACCATCCATTAAAAATGAACCAACCAAATATCACTATAACAGCATAACCAGGGCAGCTGGGTTGGTTATATTTTTTGCTTTGCAACTGAGAACTCACAGGAAATATTCTGCCTAGTGGATCCTGGGCCATGCACCTGTACATTAGCTGTGAGGTAGTAGGAAAATCCAGTGCTCTTCATTCCACCTCTGGGAAGATGAGACTCATCATAGGAGAACTTACCTGATGGTAATTTGAAGGTTCCTGTGCTCATATGTAAAAACTAGCCATTGTATAGCTCTTTTATCTTTTTGCTATTTTCTTTATTTGCTTCTTTTTATGGAACATGGCCAATAATACTAGGAATCATACAAGGGAAGTAAAATTTTGAGTGCTTGCATTTCTAAAGAAGGTTATTACGCCTATACATTTCAGATCTGAAAAATATTTGACTCCCTACTAAGAAATATGAGGAAAATATCACTCATATTTCCTCCCACATTTGCTCTTTTAACCTCTATTTTTAATTATACTCTCATTTTCACAGTTTCAAAAATATAACATCAGCTGGGCGTGTAATCCCCACACTTGGGAGGCTGAGACAGAAGGATCACGCAGGTTCAAAGCCAGCTTCCACTGGCTTAAGAGACCCTCTTTCCAAATTAAAACACACACACACACACACACACACACACACACACACACACACATATATATATATATATATATATAATACATACATACATATACATAAAATAGGTCTGGGAGTATAGCCCGGAGGTAAAAGACCCCTGGGTTCCATCCCCAGTACCACCAAAAAAAAAAAAAAGTATAACATTCACATTGGGTTATATAACTATAATTTTTTCATTCTTTAGTCTCAGCATTGGTATTTGGATTCAACTTTCACTGGTATTTTTCTACCATTTATATTTTTCTAGGTTCTTTATTCTGTGTCTTTTCTTGTTTGGCTAATTTTTATTATGCAGTAGTTCTGGTTTTATTTAAATATGAAGATTCTGTCACTAGATATAAATTTGTAATGATACTTTTTTAGAAGTTTGTAGATATTTCTGCAACTGAATGTTTCTTTGCAGACCTCTAAACACCACTTGAAATTCACCCTGTAGATAACTTTCTTCATTTAGTTATGAATGCCTATATGATTCTTCTTTTATACCTAAAGATTGGGAAATTCAATAGAATACATGTATTTATATCAATACCTCTATAAATTTTCCTGGAACACTGTGAAAATCAATATGGAGATTTAAACCTATGCTATTTCAGGAAAGTTTACTACAACTGTGTACTTGAATTTTGCAAAACTTATGCTGTACATAAAACAAAAGTTTTATGTAATTCAGTATTTTCTGCTGTTTTCATACCTTTCTCCATAATTATATTCATTCTCTTACAGTTATATTTATGCGATTTACTTCGGCTCATTTACTGTACTTTTAACATTGTTTTCATTTTTTTATGTGATCCTTTAATATAGGTGAAGGGCCATCTTGTTTTTGTTATTTACTTACTTTTTCCTAAGCTCTATAGGTTCACTTTTCAACTGTCTAATGTAACCTTTATTTTTTAACATTTGTAGCTTTTCTCAATTTTTTAGTTTAAAGTAATTGTATTATCTATAATTTTTTCTACTTTTATGACTTTGCTTTTTTCTTATTTTTATATTGTCTCTTCTAAATCTCCCCTTTTAAGTTCTTTTAATCTTTTACCACAAGCATATTTTAATGTGGTTTATGATAGAATTTTTGTGATTACTACTTAATGAAACACATCTGGAAGATTTTTTCCTTATCCTTTTTGGTGTCTTAGCTGAGCACTGCTTCTGTGCTTGGAGCTGATCCCAGTTAGAAAAAGCCTTTGGCCCATGCCAGTCTTCCTGGTATAGAAAGCTGTTTTCAGAGGTCTTGGCTTGCACATCTTGGACCCTAGTATTTCTATTCCTCAGTGTAGTTCCAGGGTGTAGAGATACCTTCAGCATACTTCTTATTGTTTAATGCAGGGAACAGAAAACATTACAACTCACAAGCCAAATCTAGCCTGCTGCTTGTTTTATATAGCTCGAGAACTAAGCATGGTTTTTAAATTTTCATATGGTCAAAAAGTATTCAAATAATAATAATTCATGAAAGTTATATAAAATTTAAATTTCAGTATCCATAGATGAAGATTAGGTGAAGCTATTTATTTATGTACCATACATGGCCGCCATCATGCTATCATAGTGGAGTTGAGGAGTTTCAGCAGAGATCATGTGGCCCACAGATGCTATCTCCATTAAAAAAAAAAAGGGCTATCTGGCCCTTTACATAGAAGTTTGTCCACCCTTGACAAAGAATTCTTTAAGTTCTGTAATTCCCACTTTTGCTAATCCATAAATATACAACCTGCACATGTTAGAAGGAGCATATCCAGCATGCTGACCAGTCAGACCCTCAGCAAATGTGGATTATCCATGGCCCTCCCATAGAAGAGAAAAGTATATCAATAGTGCTCACCAATTATTTCTTTCTTTATAATTGCCTCTAACTAAATTCTATGATGGACTGGGGATGTATGATGCTAGTTGTGTGTTCCGGTCACTCCTTTGCATGATATTGCTCAACTTTGAGGGTTAATAGCTGCTAAAGAAAAATGGCAAAGCAGACATGGTGTGGGTTGAAGATTGTAAAACATCTGAAAATCTGAAGGAGCATGTATTCTCTCTTTTTTTGAGATTTTCATTTTATTTTTTAAATTTTTTTATTGGTGTATTATAATCATACATCTTAATGGAGCACGAGATGGTAGAGGCATACATGCACACATCACCCAATTAGGACTTACCCAATTCCTGCTGCATTTCCTCCCTCCTCTATCCTTCTTCTGTTTGTCTTAGTGATTGACATTGATATACTTGTTACTGTACATCATGTACATTAGAAAATTTCCCTCTTCTCCCTTAGCAATCAGAGAGATACAAATCAAAACTACCCTGAGATTTCACGTAACTCCAACTAATATGGCAATCTCTCAAAACACAAACAACAACAAATGATGGCGAGGATGTGAAGTAGGAACTCTAATATATTGTTGGTAGGATTGCAAATTAGTGCAATCACTTTGGAAAATAGTGTAGAGGATCCTCAGAGGATTGAGAACAAACTTATTTATGGGGATAAGAAAAAGTCAAAATATTAACAGGAGGATGTGAGCTACACCGGGAAATTCTTAAAATTTTCTCTAGACTTGTTTAGAATTATTTGGTATTAATAAATGTCACTTTTTAAAAAAGTGACATGGCATATTTCATTCATCATATATATTTGGCCAAAGGAAGACAATTGTTCTTCATGGTGCTTCACTTAAAAATGATGTTCGCTATGAGTATTTTGGGAAATGTTACTCCAAACCATCTATGAAAGGAATCTTTAAGGATTTTCCTTATGGTATTTAGGAAGGTCCAATGAGCTAGTTTTAACTATTTTCTTGTTTGGTTTTTGATAGTGGGGATTGAATCAAGGGGCATTTTATATCTGAGCTATACCCCTAAACCTTTTTTATTTTGAAACAGTCTTGCCAGATTTCTGAGGTTGGTCTTGAACCTGTGGTCCACCTTCTATCTCAGCTTCCTAAGCACTGGGATTATAGGTGTGTTCCACCACATGTGGCTAAGTTACTTTTAATTTTAAAAGCAACTACTTTCAGATCCCTCTGATGTCTAGTAAGGACTTCAACTAATGGCCAAAGGTAGGGCTGAATGACCAAAACTGTTCTCTTGATGTCTACAGTTTTATGATATGGCAGAGGAGAGAAGAAATGTCGCTTTAAAATCCTCTGTGTTGTACAAGGGCTTTCTCCTCTACCACCTCTGGCACTACTGCCAAACAGCTCTTCTTGCAGGATCTCAGCACACAGAACATGGCGCTCCACCTCTATCATCAGTCCTGAGTCAACTCTCTTTGTATCTTCAGCTTTATTGTCTTCTCTCTTTTCCAGTGCATCATTGGCTATAGGATTTTGCATCATCAGACAAGCGTATCTGAAAGAGGCCACTGTGTATAAATTGTGGCAAAAGTACTAGCAAGTAGCACTAAAACAATTACCTTGGATATGAAATTGCAAGCGACAAGGCAGGTTAAGGTCATGGTACATCTCCATCATATCTCAAAGGCTGTAGGGCTCATTTTTGTTATGTATGAATATATTGATGGTAAAAGCATCATGTAAGCCTAAGGGCATTTAAATGCCATTAATAGTGTCACCACAAAAATACTGTGAAATTAAGATTACTGTGCTCTCAATTATAAAAGATGACAAAATTTTATTTTCCAAAAAAGACTCGAGATAGTCAATAGAAGTGATGCTTGAAATGCAGACATTTGTTATATGGGAAAGGATGGCATTCTGTATGAAGCAATGGCCACACCATAAGGAATCTGATTCCCTGGGCCATACGCACACATTGGCAGTCACAGACAGGAACATTGCGTTTTGCATGTGAAGGGAGACCTGAAATCAGATTGTTATATTTTTTTCAAATCAAGATATTTGGACTCAATGTAGAGTAGATAAAATATCTTTTTAGTCTAGATTTCTTTCTTCCCTGCTTGGATTTTTTAAAAGTATAAGCATAGATGCCAATTATACTTGATGTAAACAAAACAAAACTTTGTATACATAATATATATAATTTGTATACATTATATATATAATATGTATAATATATATATTTGTATCAGTCCAGGTTCAGAAACTTGTGGTAGGTCTGTTCCAGATAGTTCCATTTCACCTGTTAACTTTATCACTTTTACTGATATTGTTATTTTCAAATGTATAATATGTTTACAGATGTGCACTACAATTAGCCTGCCTTGTTTCTATTTTGATTTTTGTTGAGTCTCCTGCCTGCTGGCCAAAAGCTATTATGCTTCAGGCCCATTTACAACTGAAAGCAGAGGCATCGTTGAGGTTTAAAGCATTGAA
>NC_137793.1:39558419-39925919 GCF_963383645.1 Muscardinus avellanarius
TTTGTTTGTTTGTTTTGTTTTATTTTGTTTTGTTTTGGGTGGTACTGGGGGTGAACCCAGAGGCTTTCTACTTCCAGGCTATACTCCCAGACCCATTTTATATTTTATTTGGAAACAGGGTCTCACTAAGTTGCTGAGAGCCTCACTCAGTAGCTGAGGCTGGCTTTGAACCTGCGCGATTCTCCTGTCTCAGCCTCCCAAGCGGGGATTACAAGCATGCACCACCATGCCCGGCTATTGTTTTCAAAATAGACTGAACCAGTTGCTGGGCATGGTGGCACACACTTGTAAAATCTCAGCATTTGGGAGGATCGTGGTTTGCAGACAACCTCAGCTGCTTAGTGAGGTCATTCACAACTCAATGAGACCTTGTTTCAAAAAATATAAAGACTTAAAAAATCAGGCTGAGGGTGTAGCTCGGAAGTAGAATGTCCCTGGATTCCATCCCCTAGTACCACAAAAAAAAAAAAAAAAAAAAAAATAGACCGTACCAACTGAAATACGCCTTGTTCACAAATTTCTCTCAATGGATATTCTGCACAACACTTACGACATTACTCTGTCAATGTCCCCATGACAGTCTAATTTGTATATCTGCAATAGATTTGGGTGTGCGTTGTTCCTCAAGGTTCATGGACTGGAAGTCTGGTTCTCACTATGATGATGTCAGGAAGGTAGTGAGACCTTTGTTATGTCATTGAGAAGACTACCTTTAGGAAGGATTAGGAAAGTTTCTATGGGACCCCAATTGTTCTGGGGAGAGGATATAATTATAAAAGAGCAAGCCCGACCCATTCCTGTTCCTGGCTTCCTGTCTACCATGTGATCTCTCCTTCTTAGGTACATTCCTGCCACAATGCCATACAACAGGCCAGGGGGGCCCTCAACACAGCCAAGCAAAGGTTGGCACCATACTCTTGAATCTTCCAAATTGTGAGCTAAATAAACCTCTTTTCTTTAGGAGTTAACTAGCCTCAGGAATTTTGTTCTATCAACAGAAAACTAAGACCGACTTCACTGAGGAAAAATGGTGGAATCATCATTATTAACTGGTAATTTGATAAGATCAAGAAGAGATGAAGTAAAATGTAAATGTAGCTATGTAATTATTATGTAATGGCAGAAATTACATTTAACTAGCTGGGCATGGTGGTGTACACTTGTAATCCTAGCATTTGGGAGGCTGAGACAGGAGGATCATAGTTCATGGACACCCTCAGCTACTTAAAAGTTAGTGAGTAGCCAGGTGTGGTGGCACATGCATGTAATCCCAGCATTTGGGAAGCTGAGACAGGAGGATCATGGTTGGCAGACAGCCTCAGTTACTTAGTGAAGCCTTCTTCAATTCAGTGAGACTCTGTTTCAAAATAAAGAATAAAAAATAAGGCTGGGGGTGTAGCTCAGGAGTAGAATGTCGCTGGGTTCCATCCCCAGTGCCGAAAAAAAAATTTTTTTTTTCCTTCATAGAATGAAAAAATTTCATAAGTCATATATCTGGTGAATGACATATCTAGAATGTATAAAAATTATTTCAACTCAATAATAAACAAATAAATAACCCAATTAATGATGAGCAAAAAGACAGGTGTGGTGGGTGCACACACCTATAATCTCAGCACATGGGAGGCTGAGACAAGAGGATTGCAAGTTTGAAGTCAGCCTCAGCAACTCAGTGAGGACCTCAGAAACGTACCAAGACCTTGTTTCAAAAATAAAAAAAAATATAATAGGACTGGGACCAGGTGTGTGTGTATGTGTGTGTGTGTATAATAGGACTGGGGATGTAGCTTGGAGAAAGAATGCCTCTAGGATCAATCCCCAGTACCATAAAACAACAACAAAAAAGATTGGCAAAAGATTTGCATAGACATTTCTTAGCACAATGTAAAATGAAACCACAATAGCATACGATTTCAAACCTGCTAAGATATCAGCATGGCAAGAATTTTTAAAAATATTTTCAAAGATGTATAAAAATTAGAATTTTCATACAGTGTTATTGTTATACCCTTATTTATTTACTTATTTATTTACTGGTTTAGGGATGGAACCCAGGGGCGTTCGACCTCTGAGCTATACCCCCTGCTCTATTTTTTATTCTTTATTGTGAAACAGAGTCTCACTATGTTTCGGAAGGCCTCACTACATAGCTGAGGCTGTCTGTGAACCACAATGCTCTGGTCTCAGCCTCCCAAATGCTGAAATTACAAGTGTGCGCCACCACCCCTGGCCCCTTTTTTCTTTTTTGCTGTATTGGGGATACAGGGCCTCATGCATAGTAGGCAAGTGTCTACCAATGAGTTAGAACCCAACCTGGGAATGTAAAATCTTACAGCCACTGGTGGAAAATAGTCCTGTAATTTTTCAAATAGTTAAGAATAAAGTTACCATATGTAACTTACTCCTAGGTATGAACATTGAAAACCATGTCCTGGTACTGGGGATGGAACCCTTCTACCTCCGGGCTACACTCTCAGACCTATTTTATATTTTTTTATTTTTGGAAACAGGGTCTCTTAAGCCAACGCAGCTGACTTCAAACCTGCGCGATCCTCCTCCCAAGCGCAGGGATTACAAGCGTGCGCCACCACGGCTGGCTGAATATATATTTTTAATGGGTGAGTTACATCACATAAAGCTGTTGTTGTTTAACAGAGCTATATAGGAAGAGTTTCCATCTTTGTGTTGCTTACTTTTTAGAAGGCGTAATGATACGTCTTTGGGGAGGAGGTAAATACTATAAAGTAGAATATAGAATTAGAGAATGATCAGGGAAGGCCATGTGAGACATTATATCATAAAAGGTAGGAAGTGAAGGCCTAATGAGCTAAGTTGAATAACCCTACATGTACACAGATCATTGTAAGGACTTTGTTCTTTATTTGGGGCAAGAAAGGAAGCTGTAATAGAGATCAGAGCAAAGAACTGACCGGATATTATGTCTGTTTAAGAGGATTGTGCCTTCTGGTGTGTTAAGAATAAGTTATAGATGGGCAAGGGAGGAAGCAATTAGACAAAGAAGCTATTTCAATAATCTAGACAAAAGCAATGGTGGAGTCAGGTTGACTTCAAAGGTTTTTGACCTAAACCATCCCAAATGTGGAGTCATAATTTACTGAGATATTTCTCGTGGTTAGGGTAGAAGAGAAGAGGAAAAGGATCAAATTGAAATAATAAATTAGAGCCAAAACATTATGTCATAATCAAAGTCACTAATCAAATAAAACCAGCCAGTGGTGGTGGCGCATGCTTGTAATCCCAGCATTTGGGAAGCTGAGACAGGAGGATCGCGGTTCACAGACAGCCTCAGCTACTGAGTGAGACCCTGTTTCAAAATAAAGAATAAAAAAAATAGGGCAGGGGATTTAGCTCAGAGATAGAATGCCCCAGGGTTCCATTCCCAGACCTGCAAAAAAATTTTTTTTCAATAAAATAAAACCAGTAGATAGAAATACATCATACTCAAAATTCTATTCCAAAAGAAAACTCAATCACAACAAAACTCTTGAAATAAGCCATATTAGAGCACTTAATTTTTTATATTTTAATTAACGTTTTACAAGTTACAAAAATAATATATGGTTATTTCAAAAATTTATGCAATATAAAACTATATAAAACAAAATATTGGTGTCTTCCTTTTTCTACCAACACAAGAGTACCCACCTTTAACAACTGTATTGTATTTACTGATCTTTTTATGAACATATACCCAAGTATTATATGATATATCAAAGAATATTTAATAACACAAATAAAAATGCTTTGAAATGTCAGTATTTTTCAAATATACTAACAACATGAGAATATTTACAAAACTTAAATTGTCTAATAGCTTATTGGAAAACTTATTTTGGGGGGAGGTATTGGGGAATGAACGCAGGGGCACTCTACCTCCAAGCTACCCCTCCAGCCCTAGTTTTTATTCTTTATTTTGAAACGGTCTCACTGAGTCGCAAAGGGCCTCACTAAGTAGCTGAGGCTGTCTGCAAACCACGATCCTCCTGTGTCAGACTCCCAAATGCTGGGATTACAAGCCTGCACCACCACGTCCAGCTGTTGTCTATTTTTTAATCATGCTTTTTTCTTGCTGTTGAGTTTTAAGGGCCATGTTTGGGATAACAGTCCATTATCAGATATCTTCTTATCTAAGTCCATGAGTTGTTTTTTTCATTCTCCTTATGCCTCTTAGTTTTCTAAATTTAAAGTAAATTGTTCACTGAAGTGATATACCAGTTGGGGGACTTTTTACATTTTTACCATTAAATCGTATTGTCTCTTGCAACTTAATTGCAGTCTTGCTATTTCCAGTATCCATCCAGTGTCCCAAACTTAGTTCCTTAAACTGCCTAGAGTGATTTTATACTCACCTCTCTAAGAGTCTAGGTAACTAGATTTCTCATCTAAGAACAAGCCTGGTATATGTTGACCTTTGAGCCTTAAATGTCTGATACGAACACAGAGGAAATCTCTTCACTTTCATCCACCTTATGTTCTTTTTTTAAATTTCCTTCTCTTGCACTGGCTTCCTATTTGCTTCAGCAGTTCTCCTATTCCCTGCAGAGCTGTAAAATAAAATGTGTACCTTCATTTCACAACCAAAAGGGGAGAAAGAATTAGATGCAGTTGCTTTCACATGGAATACAGTGTTAGAGTCAGCAGGAAAACAAATTTATTCGTTCATTCGTATAATCATTTTCAAGTATTAGCACATTATTTATTAGCAAATGATTGCAAAAAAGTGGATTGGGGGGGGGGGCTTTAGCTTTTCAAATAGTTTGAAAAATTACAGCCTAAGTCTAAAGCTCGGTGTCAAAGCTCTGTATTCCAGGTGTGTCTGCAGAAATGATCAGACATATGGAATTACAAGATCTCCTGCTTGTTTAGGGTGTTCAAGGAAATCAAAGGACTGTGGAAACCATTATTGTCCAGGAAACAATGTCGTCTTTCAAAGCCTCAGCACCCCAGACGAGGCTCTGAAGTAGATGAAAAGGGCGAACCAGGCAAGGGAGTGGAGCCCAGATGTCTCACATGTTCAGCACAAGCTGAAGACACAACTTAAATAAAAATTACTGAACCCAACCTGCCAAGAGAGTTTGCATTTCAGATCCTTAGAATAATTTTCTCCAACATTCTCTTCTCTGGGCAAATCAGCTCCCACAGCAAGAAAAACATTCAACTGGCTACATAAGAGACACAAATAGCTCAGTGACAGGAAAGGAACAAAAGTCATTTTGTAAGAGTTCTTAGAAGGAGAGAACACTCACCAGTCAGTTGGTGGGATTCATAAGGCTTTATAGGGGAGATCTGACATGGGCTGGACCCTAAAGAAAGTGGAGATGGAAGGGAAGGGCAGTTTGATGGAAGGACACCCTGAGGGAAAGACATGAAGCAAAAGGCCACATCCTTTGGTCCTTTGAGGACAGAGGAACACTTCATTTTGACTGTAGCTTAAACACAAAGCTATGATGAAGTGGGAAAGACCTGCGGGAAGTGAGCACGGGGACCACTGCATTTACCATCTCCTGCTGCCTGGCAAATTACCCGGACCCTGACAGCTTCAGACCACAGAGACTATTTCATAGTTGCAGAGGGTCAGAATCCAGGTGCAGCTTACTTGGACTTCTGAGTCTCTCACGAGACTGCAATCAAGATGTCTACGAGTCTGGGCTATAGTCAGGCTTGTCTGGGGCTGGGGAGTCCACTTCTAAACTCAAGTGGCTGTCAGGTCAGCTGCAGACCTCGGTGTGGGTCTTTCCATGACAGCTGGCTTCCCTCAGATCTGGGGGAGAGAGAGACAGAGAGAGAGAGGTGATAGAACAGAAGCCGTACTGCTTCTTATAACATGATCTTGGAGTGAAATACCTTCACTTCCGCCACATTATATTGGTCCCACCAACAAGCCCCCTTGCAATGTGGAAATGACCACACAGGTATGAATGCCAGGGAGCAGGGATCTTTGAGGCCACTGTAAAGTCTAACTACAAATACTATTTTGGCTGTACAGGTGAGACCCTGCACATCTCCAAGGGTGGCAAAAATTTACAGAAGAATTTTTGAGCAGTAGAATATGAATAGATAAACCCTTATGCCTCACAAGATACACTGAGTGACGTCTAAACATGCATAGTTGACGAGCAGTGGAATGAGTAAACATCTGGATCAACAGCTGGAAAGAAACCACCACAGGTCTACATGAGAACTAAGAAAGCCTCTGTTGAAAGGGAGGCTGCAGAGCATGGCAGAAAGGCCAGATGCACAAAGCCTGAGCCAACAGAATTTGCTGTTTATCTCCAGGCTAATTCAAGCAGAGGTGTGATGACATCTTCATTTGTTCAGCAAATATTTAAATACCTGCCCTACCTTGCTAGAGATTGTGGGTAGGAACTGACGAAGGCCATAAGCTCTCATTCCATTGGAGGTGGGGCATAAGGAGGCAGAAGGTTACAATTCCATGAGTTAAGTAAATTCCTGGAAAACAGAAAGGGGCATCTATTCCAGACTGGGAACCTGAAGATGAGCTGTCACTTAAGTGACAATAAAGGTCTGGAAGGTAGGCAAAACTGAAGGCCAGAAATGTGCAGTGTTATTACCTAAAGACTCTGCTTTTCTCTGCATGTATTGAATAAGGTGGTCGAAGCATAGACTTGTTGTTTCACAAAGAGTTCTTGGGCAGTTCGGTGGAAGCTGGTTTAGAGGGAAAAATTGAGCCCAGAGATCCAGCACCTAGAAGTATTTTAGGTTAAAATATATGTATATATTGGGTACTCAGAGGAAAAGGGACACATTCAAGAGATATTTCTGAAGTAGAATTGACAGGATCGTGTAACTGGTTAGATGTGAGACATGAAAGAGAAGGAGTCTAGCATGCCTCTGGCTTTATGACTAGAAAATGGTCATCCTGTTCATGGAAGCAGATAATGTAAGCAGGGAAGCAGGTTGAGGAGAGAAGCGGTGAGTTTGGTTTTGCAGCCCTGGAGCTCGGAAGAGTGATCTGAGCTGAACAAGCCAACATTAAAAGCACGTGTTTCAGTGTAAGTGAACTCATCAGTGTGGATGTGATTGCTCTGGAGAGCAGGTCATGTGGAAGGAGATATGGACAGATGAGGGACACTAACCAACATGCAGTTGGAGAAAGAGAATTTTGAGTCTGAGACTGAGAAGTATAGAGAGAAGGGAAAAGTAGCAACTGAGAGGCTAAGGGAAGCATTGGTGATGAGGCCCAAGGATTTGTGGATGGGAATTAGATACCAGGTCAAATCTGCCCAAAAAGGGAGCTGAGGTCAAGACGAGATTACTACTGAGTTTAGCCTATGTCTTTGGCCACATTTTGAGGAGCAAAAGCAAATTCAGGCCACAGTAGAGGAGGCTGCAAGTGCACTGAAAGACAATGGGATGTAGGAACTCAGCAAGGAATGTGATTGGAAAGGAAGGAAACAGAAGGTCCCGTAGCTCAAGGCGCTCATGGGTTTGCTGGAGACTGCAGATACTTCACAGAATGGATAATCTAGGATCGAGCGTTCCTGGGAAACAAGAAGAAATGGGCTTCAGACCTCCTGTGGGGAAACTCATTTATGTGTCAGAGCAAGAAAAATAAAAGGTGAGTCAAAGAAATAATTCCGAACCTAAGAAGTGGGTTTGTTATGTGAATGAGCTAGTGGGAAAGAGTACAAAAAGAGAGAGAGAACTTTTAAAATAACTAGTGTGGAGTACGTGAGAAGGAAATGTCTAGGGTCAAAAAGGAAAGAGGACTGAAGAATGGACCATTTAAATTTCCAAATGTCTCATGATACCAATTAATTGCTTTAGTAAATATTTATTGAACGCTTCCTATGTTTTTGGTCATGTTGGTACTGAGGTTGACTAAGGACTTATAAAAGATTTAAACAACAAGCCAACGCTAGTCTTAGAGATAGGCATAATATACAAGATTCTCCTCAAAAGGAAGCAGAAAACTTCCATGCCAGGCAAAAGTGTGAGGGAAAGTTTGGCTGAGGGTGTTCAAGTGCAAGCTGTCAGAATGTGCACACACACCGCATGGCACTGCATTCTACACTGTGGCTTCTGGTCAATGCAGTCATCCTCTTCCTCTTCCACTTCCTCTTCCACTTCCTCTTCCACTTCCTCCTCACAGTTCTGCTTCCATAGCCACAGGGGGAGTCCATTGCTTCTGTCTTCTCTTCCTGAGGTTCCTATTCCTACAACTGAGGTTCTACTCACACAGATACTGCTTCCAGAGCACTACTGCTACCATGCTGAAAATACTGGAAGGAAATTGTATCAAATGCTTGTAGACTTTTTTTCATGACATTATTCCTTAAACAGTATAACTATAGGCTGGCATGGTGGTGCACCCTTGAGTCTCAGTATTTGGAAGGCTGAGATGGGAGGATCGCAGGCTTAAGGGCAGCCTCAGCAACTTAGTGAAGCCTTCTGCAACTTAGACCCTATTTCCGGATTTAAAAAAAAAATAATAATAAATTCAGGGTGAAGGGATAGCTTGGAGGCAGAATGCCCCTGGGTTCCATCCTCAGTACCACAAAACAACAACAACAGCAACAACAAAAACCACAACATAGCTACTTACACAATGTACTCTAAGTAATCTACAGATGATTTAGACAGGAAGATAGGCATAGGTTATAAGCAATGCTACACCATTTTATATAAGGTGTCTTTGGAGTTGATATCCAATATCTAGAGCCAATATCCTGTGGATATTCAGGAAGGGTGATTTTTTTTTTATTTGAACTAATTTGCTTGCTCTGTGCACATGAGCACATGAAAGGTACTAAATAGTTAATATTTAGGCAGTTGGTAAAAAGAAAAATATCATTATAAAGGGCTATCAAAATAGCATATTTTAAAGAACTTGTGGTTATGAAGTATCCCCTCCCCTTTTTTTTTTTTCATTTTCTAGAAGGCAATCGAGTTTTGTGGAAGCCAAAAAGGGAAGGAATGCACTACAAAACGCTGTGTTTTTCCCAATCCCTTTCCTCATCACTACCACATTTCATTCTTCACCTGCTCAGAAGGCCAACAAGCCAGCACAGTCCTGGGCTAGGGCCCAGGAACTGCCATCCACTCTAGCCCTTGGAAGTGAGTCAGACCAATTACAGGTTGTGGAGACACTGCAGGTTGTTTGAAAATATTAAGTAGGTCAAATCATCCTGTGAAATGCAGACTGCCAACTTCTTTATGAGTAAGAAGATCATTTATTCAATTATTCATACTTTCAACATCAGTTTCAAGAGTTCAAGGTAGTTTGATGGAGATTTTTGACTCTAACCAAAATGAATCAGAGGCTTTGTGCACTTGGGAACTCCAGTTCACAGGAAGATGGACACTAAGGCTAACACAGGGCTCAATGTTCTATGCCACACAACGCAAGTTCCACTGACCCTTTCTGGGTCTCCCATTGGCAACAAAGTCCAAAAGTGATAAAGAATATATATGGCAATATTTCCTGACCAGCATTCAGCTGTCAAGATGGCCCAAAACTATGCTTTAATAAGTTGAAATGTGGCTGTGTATGGCACATGCCTGTAATCCCATACTTGCGAGGCTGAGACAGGAGGATTGCAGGTTCATGGCCAGCCTCAGCAATTTACTGAGAGAACCTCTCCAAATTAGTGAGACCCTGTTTCAAAATAAAAAATAAAATAGGGCTGGGGTATAGCTCAGAGGTAGAATGCCCCTAGATTCAATCCCCAGTACCATAAAAGAAGAAAAAAAAGAAGGAGGAGGAGAAGGAGGAGGAGCGGGGGTAGGTGGAGGGGGAGGGGAAGGAGGAGGAGGGGGAGGAGGGGAGGAGGAGGGGAGGGGGAGAAGATGAAATGAGCAGGACATGGTGGAATGCACCTTTAATCCTAGTACTTGGGAGGTTGAGACAGAAAGATCACAGGTTCAAGGACAGCCTCAGGGACATAAGGACATAAGGAAACTCTCAGGAACTTAGTATGAAAATGTAATTAGATCTTTGCTATCAAAGGAAGAGCCTGACTTGAGCTCCATTTTGTAAAACCACCACTTCATAACTTTGTATGTGCTCACATTCTGTTATAAAGTTAGCACTTCTTGAAAACCACAAATGCCAGTTTTCCCCCTGGCTTCCCTCCAGGCAATGGCATGAAGATTGTGAAGCTGCGCTCCCACCAAATGGAGCACAGCACAGGGGCCTGGTGAGGGAAATAAAAAACCCAGCAGGTTTCTGCCATTTTGTTCTTGCGCACCTGACTTTACTGGTGGCAGGATTCCTTTTTGCAAAAAGTAAAATTGCCTGGCTGAGCCATTTTGTACATGTGTGTTTCCTTTTCTTTCTTTTCTTACCTTTTTTTTTTTTTTTTTTTTTTTTGCAGTACCCCAGGGCATTCTACTTCTGAGCTATACCTTCAGCTCTATTTTTTATTCTTTATTTTGAAACAGGGTCTCAGGGTCTCACTAAGTTGCGGAGGGCCTCACTAAGTAGCTGAGGCTGGCTGCAAACCTGTGATCCTCCAGTCTCAGTCTCCCAGGTACTGGGATTACAAGTGTGTGCTACCACACCCAGCGAACACGTGTCTTTTTTCTTTTTTATCACGCCATGGAAATTTATTTCTAACAATTTGGAGGTATGTACAGGAATCAGACCATCATGGGGACCTCTCTCCAGGGAAGACATGTCCAGCTCTTGAATTGCTGGCATCCCCTGGACGCAGGAGGTATTGCCATTCTCTGGCCAACAATGGACTATGGGTCAAAAGTTGATTGGCACTGTGGGGAAAGGAGCCCGAGAAAATTCTGCAATGACCAGGTAATTGATGGACACAGGTCAAGGGGAAAGCACATCATGGGAAGGGAGTGAGCATTTCCTTAGTAGTCAGGGTATCTTGGGGCCAGGGTTTTCATATATATGAATGTGTTCTCACATATGTGAATGACAGAGGTATCTGAAGCTGCCTAATGGAAGTAGACCCCAAAGGTTAGAGTGAGGACCCCAACTGGGTGGGAAGTGAGATTAGAGTTCAAGACACTCCCCAGACCCCAGGCAAAAGAGAAGATTGAGTCTCTAGCTGGAACACACTATCAGAGAACCAAGATAGGTAGGGTACAAGACACCTCTAGGCATAAGGAAAGTTAAGTCTCTACCAGGAACAGACAGAAAAGGTACCAAGAAAAACAAGAGTAAAGATGAAATTCCTTCTAACAGTCCCTTAAGAATAATGTTACAATATTGGGGAGATAATCCATAGACTTAGGGGAAAAATATAATTAAATGTTGTTTCCTCTGGAAACAACATTCCTCTCAGGAGCCCATATTACAACCGGACAACTTTAGTTTGGGTAAGATGAGGATTGGGTATATCAGTTATAAATGAGCATTCATAAATTAAAAACAATAAAATGGATCCAATTACCTTTTAGTTCATGTGATTTAAAAATCTTTAACAAATACAAACTAGTTCATTAGGATTGTATTGTATGCTTCAGTTTGATTTTGAAGATATAATGTCTATTGTTAGGATCAGTCTGAAAATAATGACTTAAAGGTTTAACTATGCTTGTCTGATATCTTGGCTTATAAGGATGATCTGATTAAATGGGCAGAGAGAATCTCAAAAAGCAAAGTATCTAAACTGCATTGTAGATATAAATGTCTATATTCAATGAATTGTATACTAAGTTTTGAGAGGGAAAAGCAAAGCAGAGAGACTACAGATTTTCAGTTCGGCCAGGAAAGTATACATATATAACTGGGACCAGATAGAGATGGTGCTGTAAAAGAAAATAAGATGGCTGAAGGAAGATTGAATGCTTTGATAAAAAGGATTGCAATTGGGGCAGTTAAGGATTTTTCTATAAAAATATTTTTATAATTTTAAAATAACCTTTTTATTTGCCATAGTAATTTTAAAGTAAGCCACTCAGGTTCCTTCCTTACAGCCATGAGCTCAGCCCCAAAACGGGGCAATGGCAGTGAAAGGGTGTGACCACCTTTCCCGCTGGTTTGGGGCATTTATCTTTTGATGGACACCTAAGTTGGTTCCACAATTCGGCTATTGTGAATTATGCTGCTATGAACATGGGTATGCATTTATTACTGTAGTTGTCTGATTTCTAGTATAATTATTTTTTATGGTACTGGGGGTAGAACCCACGGGGCTTTTCTACCTCCAGGCTATAGACTTCCAGACCTATTTTTATACTTTATTTGGAAACAGGGTCTCACTAACCTGATGAGAGCCTCACCAAGTAGCTGAGGCTGGCTTCGAACCTGTGCGATCCTCCTGTCTCAGCCTCCCAAGTGCTGGGTAGTGTAAAGGTTTTTAAGTTCTTTATATGTTCTAGATATTAACCCTCTATTAGAGGGAGAGCTGGTAAAGATCTTCTCCCATTCTGTAGGCTTTCTCTTTAGACTCTTTTATTTCCTTTGATGAGCAGAAACTTTTTTAGTCTGATGCCATCCAACGTGTTAATTCTTGTATTAATTTCCTGAGCTTTGGAGGTCTTGTTGAAGAAGTTACTACCTGTGCCTGGAAGAGTGTTAAACCTCTGCCCTTCTCTAATAGCTTCACAGTCTCTGGTCTGCCTTTCATGTTCTTTGATCCATCTCAATTGATTCTTGTGCAGGGTAAGAGGTAAGGATTTAGTTCCATTCTTGTACAAATGGACAGCCAGTTTTCCCACCACCATTTGTTTAAAAGGCTGTCTTTTCTCCAGCCTATGTATTTGGCCCCTTTGTTAAGGATCAATTGACAGCTGGGCATATTGGCACATACTTGTATTCGCAGTAGTTGGAAAGCTGAGACTGGAGGATCACAGGTTTGTGACCAGCTTTCGCTACTTAGTGAGGCCCTCTACAACTTAGTTGGACCCTGTTTCAAAATAAAGAATTAAAAAATAGGGGCTGGGATGTAGCTGGGAGGCAGAATGGCCTTGAGTTCAATACCCAGTACTGCAAAAAAGAAAAAAAAAAAAAATTGACTATGATTATAAGTGTGTGGATTTTTTTTTCTGTATCTTCTATTCTGTTCCATTGGTCTGTGTGCCTGTTTTTGAGCTCTGTAGTATAATTTGAAGTCAGGAATTGTGATGCCTTGAGCCCTGGATTTTAAATTTTACTCCAATAGTCAAAGTTAATCTATATGTTAACTTCTATGCAAGTTAAATATATTTGTGTTTCCCAAGTATCTTTTTTATGTGAAGATATAAATAGGATTTGTTCTGTTCCTGATAATTTTGTTTGTGGTTTTCTTATAAAACTTTTATCTGTTAGTGCTCTACAGAAGTATAATCCCAAACAGCTTTTTGAGATGATAGCTGTCACCTGCAAGACAGCTTAAAAGGACCAGTAAAATTTACCTTCTGAGTGTTCAACAGAAGAATCTTAGAACTAACAATCAGGAAATTAAAAAGCTCAGAAAAGAATAACCAATATTTTGGTCCTTTTCCTCCAAAGTCAAATAGGACCTAGGGAAGATAGGAGCTTGCTGCGGGGCCTGCAAACTTTGGAAAGTTATCTGACTTCCAAAAACAAGGGGATCATGAAGGCCCTAGAGGCTGGGACTGCACCCCCCCCCAGCACATATTCAGCAAAAAGGAGGATCATTTGAAAGGGAAACATCTCCTGTGCTTTAAGGGAGGCCAAATGGTCAGCAAAACCATGACCTATCCTTTAGAGTAATTCTGAGGAGCTTTGACTGACCTTACCAGCAAAAAAGTTTGGAAAAATTTATGTTGACCCAACATAGGACTACCTACTTGGTCTTGAATACCCAGCAAGAAAGTATAACCAAAAACAAGTGTGCTATTCTGGGGTATAAAGAGAAAGTCATATACATGGAGTCACTTAAAAGATCCCACATACACACACACATAATTATATTATAATTTAAAATGATACTACTGTTTTTATACTCTCAAAAGAGATATGTCACTAATGCCCAAAACCTCCCTCCAATGGAGTCTTTATAAGATACTATAAAATGAAACCTGTTCCCCTTGAGGTTGTGCAGGTCTAGGATCACCAGACACCTAAAGAAAGGATACGATTCTTGATTTACAAATGATTCTGTCAAATATGTAAAAACAAAAGACAGATAGTCATGGATAACCCTTATAATCAACAAACTAAGTACAAATGGACAGGATGATAGTAGTTGATATGCTAAATTGCATGTTGTATTTTTTATGTAGAGTAGATTAATTATTTATATTACAATCAGTAGAGATGTGCCCACTGTACATGAGATGCCGTCAAGGGAATAACTGACCTACAAGATGCCACCGGTAGGATGATCTAGGAAAATTATTTCGCTGTAGATATGAATTAGCTGAGGATGCTGGAGTTGATGCTCCTTATAATCTTTCTTGTTAGACACCTTTGAGAGCAAAAGTTACCATATACTAACAGAATTTGAAGAAAAAAGTAGTAGTATATAAAAAGAAGAGGAGGAGCCGGGCGTGTTGACGCATGCTTGTAATCCCTGCACTTGGGAGACTGGGGCAGGAGGATCACGCAGGTTTGAAGCCAGCTTCAGCTACTTAGTGAGGCTCTCAGCAACTTGGTGAGACCCTGTTTCCAAATAAAGTATAAAATAGATCTGGGAGTATATCCCGGAGGTAGAAAGCCCCTGGGTTCGACCCCCAGTACCACAAAAAAAAAAGAAAAAGAAAAAAGAAAAAGAAAAAGAAAAAAAAAGAAGAGGAGGGAATTGTGAGAATATAATTAGATCTTTTCTATCACAGAAATAGATGGACTTAAGCTCCATTTTGTAAACCCACCATTTTGTAACCTTGCACTCACATTCTTTTATAAAGTTAGCATTTCCTGATAACCTCTCCCCTCCCATCCTCTCCCCAGCAGCCCCTCTGGCCCGTGGTGTTAAGGTTGTGAAGCTAAGCTCTCACCAAGAGGAGTACCATGCAAGAGAAATTAAAGATCCAGCAGGTTTGCACCACTTTGTGCTTGCACACCTGACTTACTGGTGGCAGGATCCCTTTTGGCAAAGAGCAAATTTGCCTTGCCAATCCACTTTCAACTTTGTGTCTTTTCTTATAACACCATGGAAATTTATTTCCAACACTAGTGAGACCTTGTTTCCAAACAAAATAATACAAAAAGGACTAGGGGTGCAGCTCAGAGGCAGAATGCCTGGGTTCAATCCCATGTACTGGGATCACAGGAGTGTGCCACCGTGGCAAGCTTTGGCTTTTTTATTTTTTCTTTCTGATACTGAAAGGGTAACCCAGAGGCATTCTATCTCGGAATAATACCTCAGCCCTATTTATTTTTATTTTGAAACAGGGTCTCATTTAGTTGCTGATGGTTTCAAACCTGCAGTCCTTCTCTCTCAGTCTCCCACATACTGGGATTACAGGCATGTGCCACCATGCCTGGCTTGTAAATTGCTTTTTGAAACAAAAGCTCCAAAATTCAACGAATGGTTGCTATTCTTATTACCATAATTTGCTGTTTGGCATCAATGTGTCTAGTACATGATAATGAGACTCTGCAAAGAGGGAAAAACGTTCCCTCTACCCTCTGTGTTCCGTGACTGAGGGTTGTCAGTGAAATTGACAAATTATGTACGCACATGGAGGAGGGGTGTTTGAGGAAAAAAGTGAAAACATCAAGGATGCAGCTGGACCTGGAGACTTAATCCCATTTTACAAGGGTGATAAGTGCAGAGGAAAGACTAGAAAAAGCAAGGGAGAGTGGGCCTGGGTGGACGCTAAGCTGGGAAAGGTGACTGCGAACCAGGCCCCCAGCCCTTTTTTGGCAGTGCTCCTTACTGGACTCCTCCAGTCCCTCAGGTGCTAACAGTCACCTCCTGGGGCATTCTTCTCTTTTCTCAGAGGGAGCAAGGACACCTTTACAAATGAAAATTGGCTATACAAATGGAGATTTTCTTTACAAAAGAGAATTAGTCCTGCTTTTTGACCGGAGGAGGAGAGCAGAGAGCTTCTCCTGTGTGTTTCCTGTTGTTACATTTTTTTTCTTTCATTCTTTTCTTTTTTTGTTTGTTAACCACGAAAATACACCCTCCTCCCTCTCAGTCTTTTTTATTATTATTCTTTTAAAATTTGAAACAGGGTCTCACTAAGTTGCTGAAGGTCTCCCTAATTTGCTAAAGTTGACCCGGAACCCTGATACTCCTGTCGCAGTCTCCCAACTACTGGGATTACAGGTGTGTGCCACCATGCCAGGATGCCCTCTGTTCAAAATAATCTCCATGGTAAAGTGGCATTTGTTGAGGTGGCATGTCTGATTCCCTTCAGCTGCCATAACAAAGTACACACGAACTGAGTGGCTTTCAGAAAGCCGGTTCATTCATACATGAAATATTTTTTATTCCGTGCCTGAAATGCGAGGGAAGATCCATGTGGAAGTGGATAGGCGATTACAATCACTGCTTAGGCAATAGGGCTCTAAGTAGGTCTTACTCAACAAGAATAGGTGGATGGGTGATTGTGTGTTAGTGTCTATCTGCTGGCTGCATGCCAACTGCCTTTCAGTGGACTCCAAGGAAGTAACCCAGTTCTGTAGTTATATTAGAATTTTCGTTATATAGAATGTTGCTTAAAATAAGTGGGCCATCAGCTGAAAGGAAGAAATCTTTGAATCCTGTAGCTGTTTCATTGAAATACAATTTGATTTGTACCATGATCAGAGAATGTAGTCTCCCTGCAAGATATCCTTCTTTGGGCTCATGAATACTGATTTATTTTTTTTTTTACACAGATTTATCTTAGAAACTCACATTCAAAAATGTGCTCGCACAATATGTCACAATATGTTGTTTAACAAAAATATAGGAAAAAAAGTCCTATCTGCCACCGATGAGAAGTGTCACTAATGCATGAGCTGAAAGTGATTTGCAGCCTTCTGACTTGGCAGTTGGCTGAAGAAAACCACTTACTTAAGCAATTCCTCACTATTAGGTTTTGTTTGTTGCTCTTGGCTTCAGCACAAAGCTGCTTTCAAAAGCAGGTGACAAAACGACTTCTATACAGGCTCAAGTCTATGACCTTATTTCAGGTCATTTGTAACTTCACAGATTGTTGGTTTAAAAAAATATTTGGCAAAAAATCATGAATAGGCTTGCATGGTATTCTCAACCCACCTGAACAGGCTGGTTCTCAGAGGGAGAACATCCATTACACAGACCTTCAAAAGACTGCCTGCTTCACATCCCAGCTCTATCGTCTCCTGTTTGATACTGAGCAAAAGATGTGACCCTCCCCCGGGTCTGGTTACTCACCAGTACATCCCAGAGTCCTTATGAGGAGTGCCTATGTAACACACTTAGAATGAAGGCTGGCCTACATAAGTATTTGCTGCTAGGAAGATCTGTTTATTGGTTGAAAAAGGTATTCCTGCAAACGACACTGGCTCTGGCTGCTTTCCAATGAGTGCGTGGGAGAGAGCAGGCCTCAACATTGCCCAGAGCTGGAGGAGACCATGACTGACTCTTCACTTCTCCATCCCAGTTTTGCCTCCCCCCTCCACATTTCCCACATTTCTGGGACTAACGCCCACTAAAGAAGACAATTTGTCCGCAACAGCCTCCCATGAGATGTGAGGGAAAAAAGGTACTTGATCTGAAGCCCATTCTTTAAGGGAAATTTCCTGATTCTTTTATTGCAATGGGGATGATCAAACTTTTTTTAAATATATTTTTTCTCCTAGTTTTAGTAAATTTCATCCTATATTGTAGGCATAATAAATGCCAGGCCATCTTCTGCTATCTTTCTCACTAAACAAGAGAGAAGTTTGAGAAATGTCCTTATAGCCTCACATTCACCTTCAGGGATCAGGCCTGAAGGAAACAAACATACTTCCTGCTCCATGGAAAATGGTCATTTTGCTGATGACTTCAGTAGAGTGCTGGGCAGGGAATGTGGGCGGTGCCGCCCCAGATCCCATCACCCTAAACGGGAGGAGCAGGGGACGGGGTGAGGGTGGGGTGGGGGTGGGGCAGCATTAACCCAGACCATGAATGGTCACATAACTTTGTATAACTTGCAACAGGCATTGTTTAATATTCACATAAAGTTAGAGAGGAAGAGGGGTAGAGGCAGAGAAGGCGAGAGAGAGAGAGCCTGATTTAAGTAAGCTACGGTGGAGATAGCCTAAAGGTCAAAATTGTAATATTAAATAAATCTTACAAGATTTTATAAACCCTAATTTATTGTCTATGTGCAACTGACATTTTAGCTCTCGGTTTAATACCAGACACTTCAAAGTATTCTTGTAGAAGAATGGTTGATAACCCTCTTACACAGTATAATTGGAATTCTGCATGTTAGAACATTTGGTTTCTGAAAGATTTTTGTAAATGTTAATAGCTGTCTTTTAAAATGGTGTAAGTGTGAAATGCTATGAAAAGCAAAGGTTTAAATGTCACTCTGTCTATAATTTTCATATTGTAAAAACTAAGTAAGTTTTTAAAAATGGAAAACCTAAAAGCCTGCTGCAAGTTTGAAGATACAAACACATTCATTCTTCCTTTTTGAAATGGATATGACATTTAACTAAATGGGCCAAATTTAGAATTAAAGGTAATCTGGGTTTTTTTTTTCTTCTAAAATTTACTATTGCACCTGTAGCCTAAACTGAAAAGCAATTATATTTACAGTTTCCTGTTTCTCACCACATTTCGAGAGATTATGAGTATAGATCTTTGAAGAGCCACCCAGGTACCGTTGGTGACTGCCATCTGAGTTTTCCAAGCAGTTGTGCTCAGGCACCCAGAGCAGCTTTGGAGCCAGATCATTCCTCTCCAGTTTGACTTAAAAGTCAAAATTAACCGGCCATGGTGGCGCATGCTTGTAATCCCCACACTTGGGAGGCTGAGACAGGAGGATAGCGCAGGTTTGAAGCCAACATCAGCTACTTGGTGAGGCTCTCAGCAATTTAGTGAGACCGTGTTTCCAAATAAAATACAAAATAGGGCTGGGAGTATAGCCTAGAGGTAGAAAGCCTCTGGGTTCCCCTTTCAGTACCACCAAAACAAAACAAAACAAAAAGTCAAAATGACTGAACATAATGGAATAAAAAATACTCTGCCCCTCTTTTCCTCTCTTCCATTCTTTTTTTCTCCTTAGGTGGATTTTTCTTCTAAATTGTTACTGCAAGGGGCACCTGTTCAGTTTCTTCCAATTACCTCTACATGGGCGTTTGACTTCTGCATCACCTCTCCTGCTTTGCCTAAGTACCCAACAAACACGAATAAATACATCTCTTTACTCAGAATAGTCTTTTTTTTTTTTTTTCCTTTTGTAGTACTGGGGATGAAACCCAAAGGCATTCTACCTCAGAGCTACAACCCCAGCCCTATTTTTTATTATTTATTTTGAAACAATGTTTCACTAAATTGCAGAGGGCCTTACTAAGTAGCTGAGGCTGGCTGCCAACCTGCTATCCTCCTGTCTCACCCTCCTAAGTACTGGGATTACAAGCATGCACCACCATATCTGGCTTCAGAATAGTCTTTTTAATAGTAATTTTATAGATAAAAACTTTATTTTCTTATTGGTGGTACTGGAGACTGAACCCAAGAGCAGTCTACCTCTGAGTTACATCCCCAGTTTTATTTAAAAACAAAAAACAAGCCAGTGGTGGCGCACACTTGTAATCCCAGCATTAGAGAGGTTGAGACAGGAGCATCGCTGTTCGTGGACAGCCTCAGCTACTTAGTGAGACCCTGTTTCAAAATAAAGAATAAGCCGGGCGTGGTGGCACATGCTTGTAATCCCCGCGCTTGGGAGGCTGAGACAGGAAGATTGTGCATGTTCGAAGCCAGCCTCAGCTACTTAGTGAGGCTCTTGGCAACTTTGTGAGACCCTGTTTCCAAATAAAATATAAAATATGTCTGGGAGTATAGCCCAGAGGTAGAAAGCCTCTGGGTTCCACCCTCAGTACCACAAAAAAAAAAAAAAAAAAAAAAGAATAAAAAAATAAGGCAGGAGATGTAGCTCAGAGATCCAGTGGCCCTGGGTTCCATCCCCATACCCGCAAAACAAACAAACAAAACAGGGTCTTTCTAAGTTGCTGAGGCTTGCATTGAACCTGGGATCCTTCTATTTCAGCCTCTGAAATATTGAGATTAATAAGCACACCACACCACCACACCTGGCTTATATTAAAACCTTTAAAATTATAATCATTAACTCATTAATTGTACAGACTAATGGCTTTCTGCCTGATATTTCCAAACCTAAGATCCTTAATACTCTCTCTTTCCCTCACATCTCTGCTTCCAGTCCCCTGGCCCCCTTCCCATTCCCTACTAGCTCCTCTTCTCCTTGCAGGTCATCATTTTGTTTTTAGTTTCCACATATAAGAAAAAACACATAACACTTCTCCTCCTGTGTCTGGCTTATTTTTCTTAACATGGTGACCTCCAGCTCTATACATTTTCTACATATGACATGATTTCATTCCTCTTTTTGACTGAGTAACACTCTGTTCTATACATATTCTATATTCTCTTCATCTTCTCATCCGTTGATGGGCTCCTGGGCTGATTCCATCTTGGCAGCTGTGGACATTGCTGCATTTGTCTCAAAACAAAAAATAAAAAGGGCTGAGAATGGAGCTCAATGCAAGAGACTCTGGTTTCAATTTCCAGCACTGCAAAAAACAACAACAACAACAAAAGTAATGAGATGGTGTTCAAGAATTTTCTGATAATATTCACACTTATTGAGCAAAATAATTGTGATGTTTAGCTGGTTTTAAAAAAGGATCCCAATTACAGCTCAAATGTCAGAAATTACACACAACTATGCCCCAACTTACCTCCGCTCCTGCAAGCACACGCTCTGCACCTCAGCTCCTTTGCTTCCTGCAGCAAACAAGAGAAAGTTGGTGGAGTCCTGCTGATTCACTAATACTGATCTAGAGAATAATTTGTAGCCTTCATTGATCCTCCCTTAACCTTTACCCCCATGAATGCAAACAAGTTTTAGGCTACACTGATACTAGAAGCAGAGTCAAGAGGTCCAGTATTGGCCAAACTCAATGTTTTCCATTGGAATAAATTAGAGCTGTATGTAGTCTAATCCTTTCATCTTACCAGGTCTCATTAATATGATATCACTTTGACTCAGTAAACTCAGTCTTCCTCTAAACAGAAGGAAAAAAATAAGCATCTTTCTGCATAAATGATTTTTTTTGTATTTCCTGAGAAGGCCTCAAGTAATAACAGATAGCAGATGATAAGCCTGTTATTTAATTGTGATCCAAGAACAGTGGTTGCTAAGCTTTAGTAATCACCAGAATCGCCCGCAGGACTTGGTAATACACAGATTGGGAGTTCTCATCCCCAGAATTTCTGATGAGTAGATCTATGGTAGAAATGAATATGTGCATTTCTAACAAGTTTCCAGATGGTATTGACATTGTTTTTTCTATACTTTGGCAACCACTAAAAAAGTGTGTTTTTCTAGCACCAAAGCCAACAATTAACTAGGTTAAAGCTAACAACACTAAATGGCAAACTCACTAAATCACCCAGGGCATATTTCATATCCTGCTTGTCCTGGTTTACTAGAAAGACAAGTTACACACACACACACACACTCGTACACAACACTATACATTCATTAGGTGATTTCCAAACATCATTTCTAATATCCTGGATCATAAACAGATTACCTAAAATTTTTCCATCTAGATTTTGTGGGCATGCTTTATCTGGGCCTTTGATTAATCATTCATTTCAAAGCTGGGCATGGTGGCTGATGCTTGAAATCTCAGTACGTGGGAAGCTGAGACAGGAGGATCTCAGGTTTGAAGACAACTTCAGCAACTTAGTGAGATTCTCAGCAGCCTTGTAAGATCCTGTTTCAAAATAAAATAATAAAGCCAGATGTGGTGGTGCACACTTGTCATCTCAGTACGTGGGAGGCTGAGACAGGAGGATAATAGTTTCATGACTAGCATCAGCTACTTAGTGAGGCTCTCCAACTTAGTGAGACCCTATTTCAAAGGTGAGGGGAATGGGAGTGGGGAAGAGGGAAATTCCCTAATGTGCATGATGTACATTCATAAACATATCAAAGTCAACACTAAGCTAAGCATGAGAAAGTAGGAATTGGGGAAGGGCTAAATGAGTGATGTGTGCATGTACACCTCTACCATCTTTTTTTTTTTTTTTTTTTGGTGGTACTGAGGGTGGAACCCAGAGGCTTTCTACCTCCGGGCTATACTCCCAGACCTATTTTATATTTTATTTGGAAACAGGGTCTCACTAAGTTGCTGAGAGCCTCACTAAGCAGCTGAGGCTGGCTTTGAACCTGTGTGATCCTCCTGTCTCACCCTCCCAAGCGTGGGGATTACAAACATGTGCCACGACGCCCAAGCCACTTTTACCATCTTTTACCCCATTAAGATGTATGACAATAATACACCAATAAAAAATTTAAAAAATAAATAAAAAATAAAAACTGCAAACATCTCAAAGATAAATTAAAGGAGACCTAAATAAAAAATTCCCAATAGATACATGAAAAAATGTTCAATATCATTAGCAACCAGGGAGATGCAAACCAAAACTACACTGAGATTCCATCTAACCCAAATCAGAATGACGAAGTTAAATAATAATAAATGTTGACGAGGCTGGGGGGAAATAGGAACTCTTCTACACTTTTAGTAGGAGTGTAAACTAGTTCAGCTGCTATGGAGATCAGTATGAAGATTCCTTAGAAAACTGGGAATTTATCCACCATATGATCCAGCTATATGCCTACTGAGTATCTTTCCAAAGAGGTCGAAACCAGAGAACTATAATAATATATGCATACCCATGTTCATAGCAGCACAATTTACAATAGCTAAATTATGGAACCAACCTAGGTCTCCATCAACAGATGAATGGATTACAAAATCACGGGAAATACACACAATGGAATTCTACTCAGAAATAAAGAAGAACAAAAGTACGTCATTTGCAGCCAGGCGTGGTGGCGCACGCTTGTAATCCCCGCACTTGGGAGGTGGAGACAGGAGGATCGCACAGGTTCAAAGCCAGCTGTGCTGGCTTAAGAGACCCTGTTTCCAAATAAAAATATAAAACAGGTCTGGGAATGTAGCCCGGAGGTAGAAGTGTTTCCAGAAAAAAAAAAAAAATATATATATATATATATACACATACACACACACACACACACACACACACACACACACACATATATTTGCAAGAAGATGGAAGGACCTGGAGAACATTATGTTAAGTGAGATCAGCCAATCACAGAAAGTGAAGGGTCATATGTTTTCTCTAATATGTGCAGGATAGGGAGTAATTGAAATACAAGAGAGACTTCAGATAACAGAGGAGAAACCTCAGTGAAGCCAGGGAGGAGATATAAGGGTAGGGGTGGAAGAAGACTGAGGTTCATTAGTGGAAATACTACCATCTACTATGTGTATACATATGAATATACCAATGTCAATCTGGGTACTCCGTATTGGGAAGGAGGGAAATGGGGCGGCACTAAGTGCTGTGTGCATGTATGTCATTGCCAACATGATTTACATTATGATGTGAGACTATAATACAACAATAAAAGCACAAAAAAAGAATTTAAAAAATAAGCCTAAGGCTATAGCTAGGAGGTAGAACCTCCCCCTGGACTCAATCCCAGTACCACAAACCAAAAAGCATTCAGTTCTAGTATTTTTTCCTGAAAAACAAAAATAATAATAATCACTCCCATTTGTTCATTTCTTCTTACAACCATCTCTGGCTCTGCCTTGCACGGTTCCCAGAATTTTGCCTCATTCAGCCCTCAAGCAGTCAGTGAGGAGCTTTGTCATTGCTATCTGAGGACGAGCTGGAGGAGAGGCACACTTGGAAATACTGTTTCCTGTGCTTTCCCAGGCACCCTGCGAAGACGCAAGACTGTCAGAGAGCCTGGTCACTCCCTGGTGGAGTCCCTGAGCCCTCTGCTCTGCCATTAGGAAATCAGCCACATCAAGAGACCGCGGAAGACACCAGCTCACAGCTCAGGTGCTGTTCTTCTGCAAGGATGTTTACGCAGACATTACTTACTTCATCACAAGTGTCTTCTTGTGCTGGAGAAACTTCTCTCGGTCACAGTGCCGGGACGTTGTGTTTCCCCTCAGCACTGGGTTGACAGTGTCAATCATACCGGGCACGTCCTCCGGCAGTGAGTATATCAAACCTGGCTTCATTTTGTTTTTTTATGTTCCACCATCTCCATAATAATATTTACTTTTATGAATGTTCTCAACAAAGAACATGACAGAGACAATTTCAGGAAACCCATAATAAACTTTGTGTCCATTTAATTAAACATGTTTCCTGCAGGAAGATACCACTGTTCCCATTGAAATGGAAAACAATAGAAGGAAGTAGGAATTGCCATGAAGGGAGAAACGAATGGCTTAGGATCTGCAGAGGTTGAAAGGGCAAACCGGGATTGGTGCTCCCCTACTTTATTGGAAAGACTTTGTAAACTGTCGTTATCCTGCTCCTAGTATTCACATGTTCTTCTAGTTCTTACCTCATTCCTCTTCTCCTTTAATATCTCCTTTAATACCTGTCAACTTTCCTCACAGAGACGGAGTGTGTGTGCCACGCTTACTCTTTGATTATTTTATCAATCAATAATAAACTTTGATTTTGGATAAGGGGGCAGAAGGAAAAGGTTTTGTTTTCCAGAGTGTGGAAAAATATAAAAACCCAATTGTGTTTAGGCAAGATGTTTTTCTAAACTATTTAAGAAACTCAGGTTTGGGACTGAAACTCAGTGGTAGAGCGTTTGCCTAACATGTGCAAGGCTCTGGTTCAATCTCCAGCACCACAAAATAAAAAAATGAAGCCTCCTAGAACATGCTTCAGACAACTTGTTGTTCATCATGCTGTTCTTTTCTTTTCCTTTTTTTTTCAACCTCTGAACTACACCCCCAGCCTTTTTTATTTATTTTATTTTATTTTATTTATTTATTTATTTATTTTTTTACTTTGAAACAGATGGGTCTTGCTAATTTGCTGAGGCTGCCCTGGAACCTGCCATCCTCCTGGCTCAGCCTACCAAGTACTAGGATTGCAGGTGTTCACCACTGCACCTGGCTCACCATGCTGATCTTAGACAGAGGCTGGTAGAGAAAAGGACGCTCCCCTACAATTTGCTTACTAAATATAAAGGAGAAAACAGCATTTTAACAGTGGAGAGCCATGGCGGCAGCACCTTGCCCAACTCCATAGCGTTACCCACAGTGGAAGAAGCAGGCGCCACATGCCTAGCATGACGCAGGGAGAGGGCCCAGAAAGACAAAGGACAACTGAGTCTAACTATAATGCAACAGGAGAGGAGCCTAAGCTGAGGACTAGAACAAGTGGCCTACACTCTTCAAAACAATATAAGCTGGGCGTGGTGGCGCACGCTTATAACCCCCGCGCTTGGGAGGCTCAACTACTTAGTGAGAACCTGTTTCCAAATTATATATATATATATTAGGTCTGGGAGTATAGCCCGGAGGTGGAAAGCCCCTGGGTTCCACCCCCAATACCACCAAAAAAAAAAAAAAAAAAAAAGATAAAAAGCAAAGGTGAGCCTGGCGTGGTGGTGCATGCTTGTAATCCCCGCGCTTGGGAGGCAGAGACAGGAGGATCACACAGGTTTGAAGTCAGCCGCGCTGGCTTAAGAGACCCTGTTTCCAAATTTAAAAAATATATAAATATGGGTCTGGAAGTGTAGCCTGGAGGTAGAAGGGTTTCCAGGAACCCCACTACCACCAAAAACAACAACAATAAAAAAAAAAAAAACCCAAAGGTGAGGGTTAAGATACTCTGTCTAAGGAGACTAAAGCGCCTTAAAAACTAAACCTAGTGCTAGATCTTGGGTTGGACTCTAATCCAGACTAAAAGACATTACTGGGACCATTGCCCCAATTTGAATAAAGATTTCTAGATTAGTGATGGATTGTCTTAATCCCAACTTCCTCATTTTGATCATTGTACCATTGCTATGTGAGTGAATATGTTTTCAGGACATGCAGACTGAACTATTTAGGGACTAGAAAGGAACTTGTCTACATTTTACTGTCAAGTGGTTCAGGAAAATGCAATCATATAACCATTTTATCAAGCTGGGTAGGGTGCAGGTGCAGTGGCGCACACCTAAAATTCCAGTAATTGGGAGGCTGAGACAGGAGGAGGATTGCAGGTTCAAGGCCAGTGGGAGGTAATTTAGCAAGACTCTTATTTCAAAATGAATAAATAAATGAAAAGGGCTGGAATATAGTTCAGAGATAGAACTCCCCTGAGTTTATTCTTTAGTCACACACACACACACACACACACACACACACACACACACACACAGATACATAGGAATATATGTGCACCACCTATTCAGTATGTAGCAAACACTAATTGGATGGATAGATGGATGGATGGATGGATGGATGGATGGATGGATGGATAGAACATTAAAGCAAATGTGGCAAAAATGTTAAAAACTGGTAAATCTGAGCCGGGCGTGGTGGCTCACACTTGTAATCCCAGCATTCAGGAGGCTAAGACCGGAGGATCGCAGTTTGCGGACAGCCTCAGCTACTTAGTGAGGCTCTTCGCAACTCAGTGAGACCCTGTTTCAAAATAAAGAATATAAAAAAAATTGGGCAGGGGGTGTAGCTCAGAGGTCAAATGCCTCTGGGTTCCATCCCCAGACCTGAAAAAAAAAAAAAAAAAAACCCAATGGTGAATCTGAAAGGTATATAATAATTATTGGTACCATTACTGAAATTTTTCTGTACATTTGAAATGATCACAACGTTTTATTTATTTATTTATTTATTTATTTATTTATTTATTTTTATTTTGAGGTACTGGGGATGGAACCAGGGGCATTCTACCTCTGAGCTACACCTGCAGCCCTATTTTTTATTCTTTCTTTTTAAACAGTTCTCACTGAGTTGCAAAGGGCCTCACTAAGTAGCTGAGGATGTCCTCGAACCACAATCCTCCTGTCTCAACCTCCCAAATGCCGGGATTATAAGCGTGTACCACCATGCCTGCCTTAAATTTTTATTTTTTAATGGAAATAGTTGCAGAGTATTCCTTCTCTAGGCAACAGTAGATGAAGTGTTGTTTGTGATGTGGTAAAAAGCACATGTCTACAAAATAAGGTCATCCCCATAGAGAGCATAGTCATCCTTAAAGCACGACGCCTCGGGTAAACCGCTTGCTTTCATGCGTAACTTGGCTAAGGCCTTAAAAAATCTTTTAAAGCTCTCAAGTTTATTATTCACACCACAGAGTTCTCATGTGGTGGAAGTGTAATGCACGCCATTTTTAAACCATGCTTAGTTCTCAAAAAGCCCTTCCTTCTATCCTCTGAAGAACATTAGAACATACCCAAGCAGAGGAGTCCCGGGGCTGGGGTCATAGATTCACTGTTCTCTGATACACCATTATAATCCCATAGGCCCATGTGTATGTGCAGCCAACATCAGCACTGATTCTTATTGTGGAGCATGGCAGAAAAGAACATTTGTTCCTTTTCACTCCTGAATGTTTTTGCGGTGACGTTTCTCAGGCGTGCGTGTGTGTGTGTACATGTGCGTGTGTGTGTGTGTGTGTGCGTGTGTGTGTGTGCGTGTGTGCTTGTGTGTGTGTGCATGAGTGCGTGGGTGTGTGTGTGCGTGTGTGTGTGCATGTGTGCGTGTGTGTGTGTGTGTGTGTGTTTGTGTGTGTGTGTGAGTGCTTTCTTTCCCCTCAAAGAGATCATCCAGTGACCTTGAAATCAGCACTGGCATTTTGTTGGCAGGAAGGGAAGCGCTCTCTCATTTGCAAAATGAATAACAATTTGATCATCCTTAAACTTCTAAAAGGTTAATTATGCTCTCTCCATGAGTACCCAACGAAAACCTGTTTTATCTCTGCCCAAATGAAGCCCACAGGGCTCACCCTCCCTCTGACTCTGCCAGGAGACCAAGTCCTTCCGGCTGTCAATTAACCACTATCCACTCTGGATCTCTGTGAGCTGCGGTAGATTTTCTCATTCCACAACTATGACAGTCCTCATTTGCTAGAGCTGTGTGGTGACTTTAAAAACTTCTCAGCAGGCAAGTGTTATCTGGCTTTGGGCATAATGGAAAGGAAGGAGTAAGAGGGGTGAGCTAGAGAGAGAAAGATAAAAGGTGTTAGATTACTGACACTTCATTTCATTGAAAGTTTTCCATCCCAATGAAGAATAAAACAATAAAAATGCTAGCACAGAGTTAGTAAACATCGTTGTATAAAAATTCAAAGCAAATTTAAAGTATTTAAGCTCCACGGTTCTCAGAAGCATTAGATCTTTGCTGATCTGCCGTTTTTTTCAATGAAGTTCATGTCTGTTCGCTCAGCAGTATTAGGACCTGTGGGTCAGTGCTCATGGGTTGGGTAGGAAGACTTGGTACAGAAATGGCTCAACAAGACCCTTCCTCCCTTTAAAAGTTCTGAGCTGCTACATGATGTAGCCATCAACAGTCAACTTTAGTCATAAGTCAGAAATCATATTTCAAAAAGCAAGTCAAATACAGTTTTTTTTGTTTTGTTTTGTTTTGTTTTTGCGGTACTGGGGATACAACCCAGGCAGGGGCATTCTACCTCCGAGCTGCACCCCCAGCCCTATTTTTTATTCTTTATTTTGAAACAGGGTCTCACTGAGTTGAGAAAGGACTCGCTAAGTAGCTGAGGCTGTCCGCCAACCAGGATCCTCCAGTTTCAGCCTCCCGAATGCTGGGATTATAATAAACTAAGTTGCTGGGATTATATAAACTAAGTTGCTGAGAGCCTCACTAAGTAGCTGAGGCCCGGCTTACATTTTGTTTTTTATTACACAAACACGTTAGCCTGAAAAGGAAAGGAATGGCAGAGCGTGACAGCCAGGGTGGGGCGGGTCAGGAAATCCCCCTTCTGCCTGATAGCCACAGCTCCTTGCTTATGTGTGCAATTTCACATTAGCCAACCAGACTTCAGACATGGGAAAACAAAAACGGAAAAAAAGTTGGAGCAAGCAATGTATTTTTTTCCTAAAAGAAACATGTTATTATATACAAAACTAGCCAATATTTTAACAATCATGTGATTAGCAAGACACTATGCAGAGCCTAATCTTTGACTAGACTGAAGCAGGATACTGTGTGTTTGGAAAGGGCTCTCTCTGTGAAGCTTTATCCCGTTTTCATTGTGAGTATCTATCTATCCCTGGCGATGGAACAACATTTCTCTTTCTATAGGATATCTTGTAAGAAGAGTGGCTAGAGACTAAACTTTCTGTTGATTTTTATAAAAAATTAAATAATTTCCACCAAGAAGCACTATTGCAAAGTGTATAGTTTGTAGTTCTTCCTAGAGTGTATGGATGTGGGTGTGTGAAAATTTACATAATAAAAATGTACCCCTTTCATCTGGGCACTGCAGTGCACACCTGTAGTTCTAGTACTTGGGAGGTTAAGGCAGGAGGATTACGTGTGTGAGGTCATCCGTGACAATTTAGTGAGCCCCTGTTGAAAAATGAAAACCATGGGATTAGGCAGTCTAGCTCAGAGGCATAAGACCCCTAGGCTCAATCTCCAGTGCCAAGAAAGGGTCACTTTAGCCATTTCCTAGTGACTGTACAGTTTAGTGGCATTAAGTACATTTCAACATCTACAAGATGGCACCGCTGTCACCACTCTTCATTCCAGAGCACTCACTCTATTCCAAACACAAACTCTACACCCATGGAACAGTATCTCCCCATGAGCACTTACCCCACCCCCAGTCCCTGGTAATCTCTCTTATACTTTCTTGGTTTTTTTTTTTTTCTATTGTTTTTTTGTTTTGTTTTGTTTTGTTTTGTTTTTTTGTGGTACTGGGATGGGACCCAGAGGCTTTCTACCTCCGGGCTATACTCCCAGACCTATTTTCTGTTTTATTTGGAAACAGGGTCTCACTAAGTTGCCGAGAGCCTCACTAAGTAGCTGAGGCTGGCTTCGAACCCGTGCGATCCTCCTGTCTCAGCCTCCCAAGTTCTGGAATTAGAAGTGTGCGTCACCACGCCCGGCTTCTCTTCTACTTTCTGTCTCTACAGGTTTGCTATTTTAAGTGTCTCCTATTAATGAAATCATACGGTGTCCCTTTGTGCCCAGCTTATTTCACTTAACATAGTGTTTTCAAGATTCAGTCACATTAGAGCAGATATCAAAATTTGCACCCTTTTTAAAGCTGAATGTTATTCCATTGTACATGCAGACCACAGTCTGTTTACCTGTTAACCTGCAGATGGGTAGTTGAGTTTTTTCTACCTTTTGGTGCTTGGGAATAATGTTACTATAGTCATTTGTATGTAAGTATCTGTTTTGAGTTCCTGGGTTCAGTTCTTTGCGATATATACCTAGAGGTGGGATTATCAAATACATAATTTTTATGTGCATTAATTGTATAAGTGAGGCCAATATTAAATGCAAGCCAATATCTGTCATATTATGTATTAAATTAAAAATAGAAAAAATATTTTACTTACCGAATATTAGATATTAGTGTGATTGGGTTCCATTCCATGATCTTTTTTGTTATTGTCAATGAATTATTTAAATGTTTACAGGAAGATTTTTAAACTTTAGAAAATGAGGACAGGGGCGGGGGACTGAACCTATCCTCTTTAGAATTTTCTTCTACGAAAACTAAGGAGTTCAAGCGGGATATGGTGGTGCATGCCTATAATTTCAATACTTTGGAGGCTGAAACTAGAGGAGGAGTAGAATGCCCCTGCATCATTCAATCTTAAGTACCCTGCCCCCCCACTATATATATATATATATGCACATATATGTATATATACTATATATGATTAATAGATATTGTATATATAATCATTTGGAGACGCATGATAAGGGTCTGCCTCCATTCCCTGTATGTCTCTTTTCTCTCTTTCCTGAGGATGTTTTCCCCTCTCATCTGCAGTGTCTTTTAGCAAAGGGCTCCCTCTTTTCTTTCCTTCTTCCCTCCTACTGCTGTGCCCTTTGTGAACCAGATAATCTCACTGTTCTGTTCTCAGCTAGTGCTAAATTTTTCTAGGGATAGGCATCTAATCCAAGCAGGGTCTGTGTACTGACTGATTTGTTAACCAGTGGACTACAGGTTTGGGATTGCAAACATGAACAGAACAAATTGGGACCCTACTTAAGAAAATGTGAATCAGGAAAAAGCATGAAGGATGATGTACTTACTGAAAAACGCCATGAGGTAGAGTCAAGTTTGGAAGGGACATCATAAGCCAAAGTCACATGCAAGCTTAAGTTTCAAGGGAAGACAGAAAGATGGTAGAGAAAAATGGATCAACCACACAGAGAGGAGGACGCATCAGGAGCTGCCTTTGCTCCTAAGGCTCACGCACTTGTTCAGCAGAGGACCCTGCTCTGCTCCCAAAGTGGACCAAGCCAGATTGAAACTCTCTCTTTTGCTGCTTTTTCTCCCGAATCCACCTCTCTGATGGTCTCTTATCGTCCTTCTGAGTTCCCTTCTATTTTTCTCTCTTCCTTATTCCTCAGGTATACTGCTAGGGCCCATCCCCCTGAAAAAGTAATAAATAATAAAGTAATGGAGTTTTATAATAGTAGCTTTATTGAGAAACAATTCACTTACTATAATTCTCTGGATTATAATGTACAAACTTCAGTGGTTTAGTCATGAAGTTCAGCAGTTGTGATGACTCTCTAATTTTAGAACACTTTCATTATCCCAAAAAGAAACTCTATATCCATTAACAGCCATTCCCCGTTCCCTCCTCTCCTTCTCCCCACAACCTACTCATCTATTTTCTGTCCTAATGGAGCTGCCTATTCTGGATATTTCATGTATATGTGAGTATTCTTTTTTCAATACTGGGGATGGAACGCAGGAGCATTCTACCCCAGAGCTACACCCCCAGCCCTATTTTCTTATTCTTTATTTTGAAACAGGGTCTCACTAAGTTACAGAGGGCCTCACTAAGTAGCAGAGGCTGGTCTCGAACCTACAATCCACCTATGTCAGGTCCTCGCCTGGCTAGATGGGCATTTTGTAAACACAATGAGCTGGCTTCTTCCATTTAGCATAACGTCCTCTGGGCTTGTCATGATGTTCTGTGTACAATGGCTTCCATCTTATCATGGAACAGCATTCCATCCTACGGACATACCCATTTTGTTCATCGTTCTTCAATTGTTAGACATTTGGGTTGTTTCTAGTTTGGGACTCTGAACATTTGTGTATAGGTATTTGTGTGCACATGTTTTACGTTCTCTTGGGGGTAGGTATTCGCTAGGAGCAGAACTCTAGTGTCATGTGGCGTAGGCAGTATATGCAGCCGCCTTTCTTGGCTCCCATGTGTTTTCTGTCACTGGGGGGTCGCCTCTAGCCTCGCTCCTCTCCTCCTCTGGTCTTCTGTGTTTTCTTTGCATGTTGCTGCTTTGAGTTCACCTTCCCATTTTTCTCTTCTTGTCACGTTTGCTTTTATCCGACTATTTGAGTTCATTTTTTTAAAAAAATCATCCTTAAATCACTTTCCCTTGGGGCCTTTATTGTATTTCCTCTACAATACCTTCCCTCCCTCTGCCTCTGACAGTGCTCACGTGAAGCCTGCTTCACCTGGAGGAAAGTAATGCTCGTGTGGAGCATAATCACTTCACATGGAGTACAGTGCAGAGTAAGGGCTTCAGAAACACAAGGGCGTATTCAAGGGGCACAGACAGAGAGTGTAACCCTGCAGATTTAAATGATGATCGTGGTCGTATTTTTATTTCTGTATTTGCCAAGTCTGACCAGGATACTCGATGCCGTCGTTCTGCAGTCTCTTCCATCCATCCATGCAAACAACCTGCAAACGTAACGTGACTTCCAGGTAATTGCTGCAGCCACAGCTGTGGGGTATGTCACCCTGGCAGCACTAAGCCTTTGCCTCGGGCACCACATGGACAGTGACAGGCGCAGGCCCTGATGAGATGGAGAGCCCCGAGTGCTGGACGAGGCCTCCACTCACCCCAGCGGCATGGCTTCTCGGGCGGTCAGAGGCCCCTCTGTCTCATGCTGACTGTAAAGCAGAGTCTGAAGCTGAGAAGCACCAATTTTGCTCAGGGAGATGATTCAGTATTTCCAGGTTTTTGACAGCTGACCAATTAACAGCCAGTCCACACCGTTAACAAGCTCTAAATAAGCCAGGATTTAAAGCAATAGAAAGCACCAAAGCACCTAGAATCTCACCATGCTCAGTGTGAGCCCGAGAGAAATTCAAAGATAATTACAATGATGAGGATGATGCTGATGACCTTAGGGATACTGGGCAGGATTCAAATCATTAACTGGGAGGCAGCCAATTCTGTTTCTTAAAAGTATCTCCAGTGAGCCTTTTATTTAGTCCATTTCGGTTTGGGTTTTTTGACTTCAATATTCTGATATTTTACTCAATTCCAGATAATGATTCGAATCTTGCCCGATATCCCTTAAGTCATCATCATTGTCTTTACCCTGATAATTATCACTAAATGTTTCTCACACGCAGATAGAGCCTGGCCCTATATTAGATATTGTGGCTGATTTCACAGGGAATTTAACAAGCAGAGTTTCATCAATTTTTCATCAAACCATTGAAAAGCCATCATTATAACTAAGACATTTGTTAACAAGCCCTTTGTTGAGCCTTCCAACCTGTGAGTGGGGAAGCCCAGATGTGTCTCAAAGGGGCAAGACACAAATGCATACTGAGGAAATTTACTAAGGTCGCCATTTTGTAAAAGTCACTAGATCGAGGTACAGTGGCTCACACTTTTAATCCTAGTACTTGGGAGGCTGACACAGAAAGATCAGAGGTTCAAGGCCAGCCTTGCTACTTAATGAGTCTACGTTTCAAAACCACCACCACAACAACAAAATAGGGCTGGGGATAGAATGTCTCTGGGTTCAATCTCCTGTACCACAAAACAAACAAACAAACAAACAAACAAACAAACAAGCAAATATATAAATAAGGGCTGGAGGTACAGTTCCAATGTAGAATGTCCCTGAGTTCAATTCTCAGTTTAATATACATATAGCTCCTGGAGTTTTCTCAGGACTATGAGTGAGATAAAGAGGCCTGAACCCAATTTGAATTAACATAATCCTTAACTTAAAATTCTGAAAAATATTCAGTGTCAGGTAATAGGGCTTTTGTGGTCATAGTGAATACACACAGTAATGACAGTTATCTTTATTTTACTTTTGTGCTCATTATTATCCAATGTACTAAAGTCTCTAAATAAAGCACTGGAACCAAGACCATCGGGGATTTTTGAAGGGTGAGTGTGTCCTTCTTCCTGTGAGTGAGACAGACCTAAAGCAAGCTGTGCGGGGGGTGGAGGAGGCTGCTCAACTTTAGCTGGAGTTGCTTTAAAAAGTGCACAATGAGGAAATTTTGGATAGCACAGCGTGACGAAATTGCCACCACGTGCATCCCTCCTGAAACCAGGGATCTCAGCAGAAGTGGCAGGAGTCGCCACCAGCCTGTGAGTCAAGCTTCCTCAGGAAACACGCAGAACAGAGGGCACGACACCGAGACCCGTCCAAGCGTGGGAGGCCAACCGAGAAGCAGTTGCTTGGGCCCTCCGTCTTGCTTCTCAAATTTTATGGCCAGCCCCCATAAAAAAAAAAAAATTATAAGAGAAACTTGGGACACGTTGAGGCAATGAGTGGAAATGACACTGTGAGCAACATTTTATTTTGTATTTATCAGGTAAGAAATCATCAGAAATGAAAGCTTTCTTGGCAGCTCTGTTAACAGCAAAACGGCACAGAAAGCAAAAGCAGCTCAAGGGCTGTCCGTCTGTCCGTCCATCCGTCCATCCATCTGGCCAGATCCCAGGCCAAGTAGCCCTCCGGCCTACATTCTTGTGCTCTTCTCTGAGTGTCCTTCCCTGAGTGTTAAAATTAGAAGGTCCTCCAGTGCTATCCCAGGCAAAAACACCGGAACAGAAGAAGTCTAAATGATGCCAGACCCTGAGGACTTCCAGCGAGTCCTGGCATTATTATAAACCTCTGGGGAAATACCAAAATTTCTTCTGATTTGCTTCAAACACTTGAATATTTGATTTTTTTTTTTTTTTTTTTTTTGTACTGGAGAGTAAACGCAGGAGCATTCTACCTCCGAGTTACATCCCCAGCCCTATATTATTTTTCTTTTGGAACTGAGTCTTGCTTAATTGTTGAGGATCTTGACAAATTCCTAAGGCTGGCCTCAGACCTATAAGCTGCGGGTCATTTAAATGTGGGGCCTCGCTTGAAATTCCAGTGCCTGAGAGGCCGAGGCAGGAGGATCACACGGGTTCGAAGCCAGCCTCAGCTACTTAGTGAGGCTCTCAGCAACTTAGTGAGACTCTGTTTCCAAATAAAAAATATAAAAAATAGGTCTGGGAGTATAGCCCGGAGGTAGAAAAGACCCTGGGTTCCACCCCCAATACCACACACATCAATCAATCAATCAATGAAGGAACTAAATGGGCTACCCCTTCAAGAAAAAGCTGAGGAGAGGGAACAGTAGTTGAGAAGTCAGGACGAACCTTGGTGTGCTAAGCTGTGGACAGTAAGATTCAGGCAAACACCACTTGGCATGGAAGAGAATCAAACCTGAAGGAATCAGCCATTCCTCCGAAATCTTGAATAAGATTAATCTCCACAAAATGGCAAGTTGAGGAGAGATTCTTTCAGGTGGAAAGAACCAAGTAGCAAAGCCCCGGAGACACCAGAAATCAGAAGGCCCGGCAGAACCTCATTTGGAAGAGGAGGTTGTTAACTAGCTACACCAGAAACAGGCCACTCAGGAGTGTGATTTTAAAAACCGAAGAGAAGACCATCCCCAAGCTGCACGCTTATCACAGATGTTTTGACATTCCCTTCCTTCCTTTCTTCCTTTTTTTTTTTTTAAAAAAAAAAATATAGGGCTATAGTGCCTATTTCATCAGAAACCCATACACAGGCTTTTTCTTTTTTCCTTTTTGTTTGTTTGTTTGTGTGTTTGTTTGTTTGTTTTGTGATACTGGGGATGGAACCCAGGGGCATTCTACCTCTAAGCTACACCATCAGCCCTATTTTGTATTCTTTATTTTGAAACAGGGTCTCACTGAGTTGTGAAGAGCCTTCCTAAGTAGCTGAAACTGGCAGCGAACCAGGATCCTCCTGTCTCTGCCTCCCAAATGCTGGGATTACAAGGGTGCGCCACCACGCCCAGCTGTTTGTCTATTTTTATGCAATGCTGGGAATTGAAGCCAGGACCCCACACTTGCTAACAGTGGTCTACCACTAAGCTCTACCCTCAACCTACCACACAGGCTTTGTTACATAAATCACACCCAAGATGCAGCGCTAACATTTTTCTGCAGAAGTAATTTAGGCATATTTATGAAGCAATCTGAAAGCGCAATGTTTTTACTTTCTAGGATCCCTTCTTTCAGTTTTCATAGTTGCATCCACCATGCCTCACCCAATGTATTCCTTTTGAGCAATTTCTGGCTCTCAGGTTCTTCTAATATTTTTAACTTAGTTTTTACTGAAATAACAAGTCCTTTCAACATGACATTTTATTGGTTCCCATAAGTTTTAATGAAATTTCACAATAACAATTAAGACTTGCATAAACAGTGTCAGGGAAAAATGTAACTGGATTTGTGAAGCAGACAGCTTCATCAGTGCAAGAAGGGTGCAGCCTCGACAGCAAGAGGCATCAGTAACTATTCTCTCTTCTCTATGATGTTTCTTTTTAGCACATTTAGCACAACAGTTTCAGGTACATTTTGACATTCTTACCAAGAGAGTGTAACAAGTTAACATTTTATCTTTCATTATAGTCAATTCACCACATATATTTTATTTTTATTTGTTTATGGCACATTGGGTTAAACCCAGTGGGTATTTTTCTACTCCTGAGTTACATCCCCAGTCCCATTTTATTTTTTATTTTGTAACAGAGTCTCACCAAGTGGCCAGAGCTGGCTTTAACCCTACGCTCTTCCTGTCTCAGGCTCCCAAGTACTGGTATTACAGGTATATGCCACTGTACCAAATTTACCATGTATATCTTATATCAGTTATGTCCAAGGCTTAAAATAAATTTCGCAAGAGAGCTTAAAAGATAAATGAATGAGAAAAAAGGACATTATTGGCTTCATAAGGTCTCTACTGTTACTGTATTAGTGCCGACATCACTGTTGTTAACCAGCATCCATGGACTGTGTGCTTGGTGCTCAGCATTACGCAGCCTACTTTGAATCCATTATCATCTCAACTCATCCTCACAGTTTGAGAAGTAGACACAGATATCACCAACCTTGTTTCTCAGGTAAGTAAAATGAAGCGAAGGGTGCCATTTGGCAAACAACAAAGCCATGATCGACTCCATCAAAGTTGCTGCTTCTGCCTGGCGGCCCTTTGTTATTTCCAGCAGTCAGAAGCCCTGGGTCCACCGTCCAGCCGTGGCACTCCGAAGGCCTTCCTTTTTTTTTTTTTCTCTTCCAATATTTGGGATTGAATACAAAATGTGGGGTATTCTATCTCTGAGCTACATCCCCAACCCTATTTTCATTCTTTATTTTTATTCTTTATTTTTGAAACAGGATCTCACTAAGTTGCAGAGGGCCTCACTAAATACCTGAGGCTAGCCACAAATCTGCAGTCCTCCTGTCTCAGCTTCCCAAGTACTGAGATTACAAATGTGTTTATTCTCTTACTGTTAGGACACAAAATTCTCTTAAATCACTTTTTCCATCTAAAGTCACCATCAGAATGAATAAGGCTTAAAAACTTGTGAAGCTTTTTAAGGATGCACTGGGCTAAGTCCCCGAACAATGAGTAGGTCTCAGGTATCACAGTGTCAGTTGTCTTCACGAGATGAGCCCTGGGACGACCAGTGGACAGTTTGTCTTGCAGCCACAGTGAACACACCTCTTCCCCCCACCTTTTTTTTTTTTTTTTTTTGGTGGTACTGGGGATGGAACCCTTCTACCTCCGGGCTACATTCTCAGGCCTATTTTATATATTTTTTATTTGCAAACAGGGTCTCTTAAGCCAGCATGGCTGGCTTCAAACCTGAGCGATCCTCCTGTCTCTGACTCCCAAACCTGGGGATTACAAGCGTGCGCCACCATGCCAGGCTCACCTCTTCCCCTTTTAAGAGTGGATCCCAAAGCCAGGCGTGGTGGCGCACGCTTGTAATCCCCGCACTTGGGAGGCTGAGACAGGAGGATCACACAGGTTCGAAGCCAGCCTCAGCTACTTAGTAAGACCCTGTTTCCAAATAAAATATAAAAAATAGGTCTGGGAGTCTAGCCCAGAGGTAGAAAAGCCCCTGGGTTCCACCCCCACTACCACCAAAAAAAAAAAAAAAGAGTGGATCCCAAACCGGGCGTGGTGGCACACATTTGTAATCCCAGTAGTTGGGAGGCTGAGATAGAAGGATTGCAGGTTCTTGGCCAGCCTCAGCTACTTTATGAGGTGCTCTGCAAATTAGTGAGATCCTGTTTCAAAAATAAAGAATAAAAAATAGGGCTGCGGGTGTAGCTTGGAGGTAGAATGTCCCTGGGTTCAATGCCCAGTACTCCCAGAGTGAACTCAATTTTTTTTTTTTTTTTTTTTTTGTACTGAGGAATGAATACAAGGCCTTCCTATCTCTGAGATACCCCACCAATCCTTTTTATGTTTTATTTTGAAACAGGATCTTGCTAGTTGTAGAGAGTCTTGCTATGCTGCTGAGGCTGGTCTAGAATTTGCAGTTTTTCATGCATGCTCCACTGCGCCTGCTTTCAAGTTTTATTACTTCTATTATGCTTATTTTGTGAGGATTTCTCTCAATTTTTAAAAAGACTGAGTAGAATAAAGAGAATAAAATAAATAAGTCAAGGCATTAAGTAATGGTCATAAGTTCTAAGTCACTGGTTAATTTAATGTTCAGATTTCTTTTAGTGTGTGTGTGTGTGTGTGTGTGTGTGTGTGTGTGTGTGTGTCACTGGGGATTGAACCCAGGGGCATCCTACCCCTGAGCTACACCCCCCCAGTCCTATTTTTTATTCTTTATTTGAAAACAGGGTCTCACTAAGTTGCAAAGGGCCTCACTAAGTTCCCGATTTCTTCAGCAATGATAAAAGTGTCATAGACTGCATTTACAGTGTTAGAATGGACAGCATATACTTATTGTGAATAGTTTCAAAAGTATTAAAAAAGCACAAGCAATGAAATCACTGAAGTCTCCCTACTTAGTGACAACCACCATTGGCATTAATTTATACATAATATCCTACATGCATATATAAAATTTTGATGTCGTTGCCTCATTTCCCTGTAAGTGATGAATTCCTCAGATTTTCTCCTTAGTGAAGGACTGTGGTGTATCCACATCATCGGCCACCAGGCTTTATCTCCTGAGGGTGTTTGAGACGCTGCTCTCCACAAATTCAATTACGAGTAAAGCAAGCATTACCTCGCAGAGACAAGATGTCCTGTGGCAAATTCCTTGACATTTCGACATAGTCTGACATATATGTTCTCTCGTGCATGTACATATGTGATCCTCAAATACAAATGGCCTTTTTTTTAATTCCTCCCTAGAATTGATCAGCATTTAATTAAATTGAATTCCATTGATTTATTGCAGTGAACTGAATTGAAGTGAATTAAAGAGAGTCATAAGGGAATTGTTGAGCACTTGTTAAAACATCTCTCTACTCACGTGGTAATGTAGTACCTTCAGTCTCATGGACTTAACAATAAAATAAAAAGACTATTAATCCTTTAAGGCAGAAAAATCTCCTAAAGTCCCAGTGAACAATGTACTGACTTATCCAAATGTCCAAAATAAATAAATTACATCACCTTGAGTCTCTCAGTAGTTATATGATTCAGAGAAAAAAAATTCCTTTTTTTATGTTCTTGACAGGTATACATATTATCTTTATTTTCAGAATTACCACTTCCTCATACCTTGATCTAGGCCTGAAATCCTTTCCCATCTAAGAATAGAACTACTGCTAGTAATTTTTTTTTTTAATATTGAAAACTACTGTTGAAAGAATCCAGGAAATGTAGAAGAAAATACTCCGATCGTCGACCTCATGACTTCCCAATGCTGAGGCCCTGGGGCCAGTGCTCAGGGAGGTGCTTTAATACTCTGGCTCCTGGGAAGAGTAGCAGAAAGAAGTCATCACTCCCTTTGAAATAAGAATCCCGTGTGCCTGAATAATCTAATGTGGTGTTCTCCATGCCAGGAGGTTTCATGATAACCTTATTTTACTTGTATTTTTATGGCTTTTTTTTTTTTTTTAATCTCCAGCTAGAAACCGCAGCTCTTTAAACCATGGCTTGAGATCATGCAACTGAAATGCATCTGACCAGGGACCCACACTCAAAGAGCACGCTGTATGCTTGAGAAATAAGCAAGTATCTACTCTGGTGTAGGAAGGAGAGGTACATTCAACACAAAAAGCAAGATTATTAAGTAGAATAGGGCCTGGAAACAAAAGAATAAATCAGGGTTTCTGCATCTCGAAAATCAGACAAACGAGACCACGGGAGAAAACGTAAACCCCTAAGACTGGTAACTGGCCACCATCTGGTTTCCATAAATTCCTTGGAAGAGCATAAAGCGCTTCAAGCGCTAAAGGGGACAAAGGTGACAGCCATATGTTGAAATTAGTGCATTTATACTAGGCATACCCGCAATTACAATTATTTGCAAATGGCAGCTGGGACATTTAATTGCTTTCCAGTAGTCACTCGCTTCTTACCTAGACCAGAATCCTGACTTTATTTGGAGGCATCATAAACCCAGATTGGACTTTATTTTTCAGCTCCCCTTGAATTTAGATATGAGCATGTATGGAAGTTCTAGCTGAAGACATGAAACCAAAGTGTTATCTTTCCTTAAAGGGCAGGAAATGAGCTCTTTTTGTTTTTTCCTGTCTCACCTTATACATAAAAACGTAAGCCTCAAGCCAGGTGTGGGATCTCAGCATTTGGGAGATTGAAACAGGAGGATCACAGGTTCCAGGCCAGCCTCTACAACTTAGGAGACCCTGTATCAAAATAAAAAATAAAAAGAGATTGGGGTGTAGCTTAGAGGTAGTACACCCTTGGATTCAATCCCCAGAACAAAAGAAAGAAAACATAGGCGATCTCTCATAAGAGAAATGGAGCTGAAAACTAGAAGGAAGCATTGCCAGCCCTTGAACACAACCTCTGGATTTACCTCACTGAAAAGAAAACTTTTCTATTGTTTAAACCACTGTTACCTGGAGCTTCACTGCTGTTTGCAATTGAGGCTAATCCCAACTAATATTAGAGATTAGAAAGAAACACAGATCTATATAATGCTCGATGCACATGCAGTGTGGAGGAACCAGCTGAGGGCTACAGACTACTGGAAGTAAGTTCACCCTCAGTTAGCAAACAGGGAATGTGGGAGAGGAGGTGGTGGGATAAGTCATGCCAACCCCAATAGCCAAGAACACAATCACAGCACTTGTCTCCCTCGGGGCCTGAACACAGCATCATGAAACTCTTCTCAATTCTGTAAAAATCCAGGCCAACACTACCAATTCTTTGGACCAGGCATAAACCAGGAGACACTTATTACAGCAAGGTACTATAGAAAGGTTTCTAAACTTTTACTTCACACTACTTCTGGTAAACACAAAGAGCTCCGAGCTTTTGCCCTTGAGATAATGAGACATCCCTGCAGGGTTGGTACCCAACCCCCACCTGCCCTGCCAGGGAGAATAACTAGAGCAAAGCGTCCATCAGCTGCCCAGGTGCTGCCCAAGGTACTCATTAGGGGTTTTGTTCTTTGTGTATAAAGCAGTTGTCAACTTTTTTTTTTTCTGCTTCAAGAAACAGAACAGATGATATTAACACTGTGAAACACCCATGGGCATGCCCAGAGTGGGAAGAAATTTCCAGCTTGCTAACAGTAACGCCATCATTTTCTACCCCCCTTGAGAAAGCACGTAGGAATTAGAGTGAGAATGACATTATTATAAACGATGTAATGATGTGACAACTTTGAATTTGCTTTGCTGCAGAAAGATATTAAAGCATATCAAATATTCATAAATAACTAGTCTTACTTAAAGAGTATTTGTCACAGCCCTCATGAAAACAGCTTCAACATGTGGAGATGGCTCTGAAAAAGTCACTCCTTTATAATGACTTTCTTCAGTGATTTCCAGTGCTGAGGGGGGCTCCCAGTGAGGAAAACCACTCACCAGGTAAATAGCTGAGCAAGCAACCTCATGCAAATGAGCTCTGAATAAAAATCTCTTTAATGATAATAATGAGGATGCTGATCAGAGCCAATTATTTCAAGCTTCGTAATTTGTATATTAACTAAACATCCTCATAATTAAGCAAGTTAGCCTAGGGAAATACCACTCATTAAAGGCGCTCGTGTTTTTTGCTTCTAAATTTTCTGCACTAAAATATTCCTGTGAGCAGAAGGTGAACCAGTCTATAAGTACCAGGAAGCTGAAAAGGGGAACTTAAATGAATTTGGGGTGTTACTCATATGATAATTGTAACCAGAAGTCTGGAGGCTTCCAAAAGGCAGTAGGGATCCAGGTTTTTGTAGTTCTGCTCAGCATGTCCTCAGCGTGAGCTTATAGCTTTAGGAACTGAAGATGGCTGCCCTGTTCTGTGACCCCAGGATGAACAGTACTGATGGGACGGAAAGGCCGAGGAGTCTCTAGCTGAGTAGATTCCCTCTCTAAAGAGCTAGCCAGAAGCTCCACCCAGCAGCTCATTTATATATCAGTGACCTCTAAACACAATGTGCTGTGGGAGGGCGGGAAGAAAAGGAATAGATTTTTAGCAGGGCAAATTTCTTCCGCCAAAGAACTTCAGGGTTAGATTAGGAAGGAAGATGGGAAAAATGATACTGTGTAAACACCCATCACACCCTGTTATCACCTAGAACAAGATGTAAAGGGAGACTGAAACCAAGTGATTCTAAAGTATATAAGTAAGTAAGTAAGTAAGTAAGTAAGTAAGTAAGTAAGTAAGTAAAGCCAGGCCTGGTGGCATGTACTTGCAATTCCAATTCTTGGAAGGCTGAGATAGGAGGATCACAGGTTCCAGGGCAGCTACATCAACTTGGCGAGGCCCTTAGCAATTCAGCAAGATCTTATTTTCAAACAAAAAATAAAATAGGGCTGGAGGTGTTGTTAGGTTGAAAATAGAGTTAGGGAGTTTAGGAAGGAGGTAAAAACACCAACCGGGTTATCAGAGACCGCTGTTCAGACCCGGCACCCTCCGGAGAGTCAGTCAACGGGGGAAAGCGACCGATGGGCCACGCATCTGGACAGTTGTGCATAGTCCTGATTGGCCGGCTGAGTCACGTGGGGAATTGATGTTTTATAGGCATGCCAATTGTCTTGACATTTGTAGCATTGTGATGTTTGGAGTCTTGAGGCACCTGGAGTCTCGCGATATCTCCACTTCTGGCTTCCGCTTCCTATTCTGCTGTGAGATCATGGGGAGGAGGGACCCAAATTATCAGGTGTACCTCCAAGGTAGAATGTTTCTGGGTTCAATCCCCAGTACTAAAGAAAAAAAAAAGGAAATAATCTTTAACATGTTTAATACAGAGATGCATGTTTGTCTCCCTTTGGAACTGAAGCAAAAAGAATTCACATCCCTCAGCTAGGTGTGGTGCACACCTGTAATCTCAGTACTAAGGAGGCTGAGACAGGAGGATATCAGGCAGAGCCAGCCTCAGCAATTCAGTGAGACCCTGAGCAATTCAGCAAGATCTTGTTTCAAAACATAAAATAAGGTTGAGGATAGAACTCTTAGTTTCAAAATCCTCAGTAACCCCCCCCCCCAAAAAAAAAATTCTGCGTTCAAGTTCTCCAATAAAAGTCATCACAAACCCTATTAGGAGAAAAATCTGTAACATGGAGATGCATTTTTGTCTCTCTTAAGAACTGAAGCAGTCAGAATTCACACCCACTGGAAATGCCTACATTCGCAGCAAGGTCAACCTGAGAAGCGGTCAAGCTGCCTGGAGCAATATAACAGGTGGGCGATGAAAGAAGATGGTAATATAACTCTTTCTACATTAAACCTTTCTTTGTTTTTTTTTTCCTTTTGTTCCTAAAGCATCCTTGTTCTTTTTATTTAAACTTCTATTTTCTCCAATTCTTCATTATTAAAAAAAAAATCTAGCTGGGTATGGTGGCACATGGTTATAATCACTACTGGTACTTGGGAGGCTGAGACAGGAGGATCGCGATTTGATTTAAGGCCAGTAACAAATACTTAGTGAGGCCCTGTGCAACTTAGTGAGACCCTGTTTCCAAATCAAGAATAAAAAATAGGGCTGGGGATGTAGCTCGGAGGTAGAATGCCCCTGGGTTCCATCCCTAGTACTGGGGGGAAAAAAATCTAAAAATGGTCCTATAATCAATGTCCTCTTATACTTTTTCTTGACCTATAGTATTCCGATTCTTTACAGTCAGGTTCTGCAGGTGTTTATTTGTCGAGAATGGAAATCGACTTGAGGCTGACAGTCGGCTCAGTCCTTCCTGCCTCACACAGCACATGGACAACTGGACCCATTCTGGAGTTGGCACCTCTCTGACAGTTTTGTCAATGATGTTTGAGGCAAAGAGGGACACAACCTACTCTTTGGGGAATTTGGTAAATTGACTCTGCAGAGCTGACAATAGGAAAATGTTGGCTTAATGCCAAACCTGCCTTTCAGATATGTCATAAGTTCTAAACATTTGAAAAAAGAATTCATGAAGCTTAAACATATTACCAAACTGTAAATAACTGAGTTTAAATATTGTTTTAATAGAGATTTTTTTAAATGTTATTAATCATTAGAAAATTTCCATTCCAGTTGATAGGAGAAATATTTCATCCTTAGCTGGGCTCAGTGGAGCATGCTCGCAATCCGTGTCTTTGGGAGGCTGAGACAGGAGGATCGCAGGTTCACAGCCAGCCTCTGCAACTTAGTGAGTCCTTTTTCATAATAAGAAATAAAATAGGCCTGGGGCCTTTGGGTGTGGCTCAGAGGTAGAATGGCCCTAAGTTCAATCCCTCAACACTAAGAAAAAAGAAAAAAAAAAGAAAAACTTTGTCTTTACATAGTATTTTCCCCACTCATCACAGTTAAAATTATAATTCACTAATATTTACAGTGACCACTGATAAAATATTTTCCTTTTTCTTATTTCTTTATTCTTTCCGTGGCATTGGGAATGGAACCCAGGAGCCTTCTATCTCTGAGCTACCCCTCCAGCCCTTTTCATTTTTCTGTTTTGAATTAGTCTTGCTCATTGCTGAGAGTCTAACTAAGTTCCTGAGACTGATTTCAAACCTGGGATCCTCTTGTCTCAGCCCCCCAAACACTAAGATTAAGGACATGCACACCATGCCAAGTTTATTCAATAATTTAAATAAATTGATATAGCAGTTGAAAATGACCAGTGAAAGTTATATACTTAGCCTGTTTCAGTGGTGCACACCTGATTAGTAACCCCCCTCCTTGGAAGGCTGAGACAGTAAGATAGTAGGTTTGAGGCCACTAGCATGTGGTAACTTAGCAACATTCTTTTTCAGAATAAAAAATAAGCCAGGCGTGGTGGCGCACGCTTGTAATCCCCGCGCTTGGGAGGCGGAGACAGGAGGATCGCGCAGGTTCGAAGCCAGCTGTGCTGGCTTAGGAGACCCTGTTTCCAAATTTTAAAAAGTATAAAAATAGGTCTGGGAGTGTAGCCTGGAGGTAGAAGGGTTTCCAGGAACCCAGTACCACTACCACCAATAATTTAAAAAAAATAATAATAATAATAAATAAAATATAAACAAGGTGTGGTGGCACACGCTTGTAATCCCCGCACTTGGGAAGTGGAGACAGGAGGATCACGCAGGTTCGAAGCCAGCCTCGCTGGCTTAAGAGACCCTGTTTCCAAATTTAAAAAAAATATATAAAATCAGTCTGGGAGTGTAGCCCGGAGGTAGAAGTGTTACCAGGAACCCCAGTACCACCAAAAAATAAAATAAAATAAATTAAATAGGGCTGGAGTGTAGCTCAGGGATAGAAGGGCCCTGAGTTCAATTCCCAGTACCATACACAGACAAAAATAATTATATATTTTCATCTCTTTTCTGAAAAAGATGAATCAGCTCAAGGTCTGTGAGTTCCACACCATGCTGGAACAGGTTAAAGTGGCATAGAATAATGGGTGCTTTTCTTATCCTGAGCACACAGAACCAAGAATTAGAACTTAGACTCCAGCTTGCTTGTTAGAATTTCTAAGTGCCTGTCTGCCAGTGGCACAACCCTGTTTCCACTGTGCTTTTCTTGACTCCGCGTTCACAGGCAGGCTGAACGTGTTTGTACAAAATGCACACGCACGCCTGCAGCAAGCACCCAGCTCAAAAAAGAAAATCTTATGTTTTTAAATGTTTATGCTGTCTGTCTGCTGAAATAAATACACTCCTAGTCTTGTCTCTTTTATCAAATAGATCGGATAAACCTAAGGTGAACTAAATGAAACAAGCACAGTTCAAACTTTATTTATGGGCCAGTTTTATATGTGAAACGCATATCAAATGCTGGGCCAAGTGGCACACACCCCTGCAATCCCGATTACTTGGGGGCTGAGGCAGGAGGATCACAGGTTTAAGGCCAGCCTCTGCAATTTAATGAGACCCTTAGCAACTTAATGAGATCCTAGTTCAAAACAAAATTAGAAGTAGGGCTGGGAGCCAGGAATGGTTGTACACACTTGTAATCTCAGTACTTGGGAAGCCGAGACAGGAGAATTACGGTTTGCAGCCAACCTCAGCTACTTAGTGAGGCAGGCCTCCACAACTTACCCTGAGACCCTGTTTGAAAATGAATAAAAAATTGGGCTAGGCATGTAACTCGGAGGTAGAATGCCCCTGGGTTCAATTCCCAGCACAAGTAAATTAATTAATTAATTAATTAATTAATTAAATAGGGCTGGGGTGTTGCTCAGAGACAGAACAGCCCTGAGTTTGATCTGAAGCACTACAAAAATAAGTAAATAAATAAAAATAAAATTTTTAAATGCTGGCAATGTAGCTCAGTGTCAGCGGCTGGCCTAGCATAAGCGAGACCCTGAACCGATGTTCAGTCCCCCTTCCCACGAAAACAAACAACTAAAACAACGTCAAGTCGGGCGTGGTGGCACACGCTTGTAATCCCCGCGCTTGGGAGGCTGAGACAGGAGGATCGCATGGGTTCGAAGCCAGCCTCAGCTACTTAGTGAGGCTCTCAGCAACTTAGTGAGACCCTGTTTCCAAATAAAGTATAAAATAGGTCTGGGAGTATAGCCCGGAGGTAGAAAGCCTCTGGGTTCCATCCCAGTACCACACACACACAAAAAAGTCAACTTTTTTTTGTCCTTGTTTTAGCAATAAAACAATAGCACAATCATTAAGGACTTGTCAATCTTCCCCCATGTATTTCTTTTTAAAATATGGTAAAATATTCATAACATTAAAATTCTCCATCTTAATCATTTTGATGTGGCATTAAGCATATTGACATTATTCTGTAGTCTTCCCCGGTGGAAAGTCCTCCCTCCAACAGTGGCTCCTCGTTCCATCCTCTGCAGTGCCTGGCAAGTTCTCTTTCCTGCCTACAAATATATCTACTGTTCAAGTGAGATCAAACCGTGTTATCCTTTATGATTCACTGACTATACTGAACATAATGTCTCCAAGGTTCTTCTGTGCTGTAGTCTATTTAGGACTTCCTTTTTAAGGCTGAAAACTATTCTGTTGTATACAGACACAACACACTGCTTAGCCGCTATCCATCTAAACACCTGGGCGGCGTCCACCTTTTAGCTATTGTAAATAATGTTGCTTTGAGCATGAGTGTACCAGTATCTCTTTGAGTCCCTGAATTCTTTCTCACCCCCTGTTTTTCCTTGGGGAGAGGGTACACTAGGGGTTGAATCCAGAGGCATTCTACCTCCAAGCTAGGCCCCCGGCCCTATTTGATTTTTTTTGTTTAAAAACAGGATCTGGCTCAATTGCTGAATCTAGCTAAATTGTTGAAGCTGGCCTCAAACTTGTGATCCTCCTGTCTCAACCTCCCAAATTTTGACTTCTTTTGTATGTGCTTTGTTGTTTGTTTGTTTGTTTGCTTTCAATTTTGTTGATACTGGAGTTTAAACCCAGGGGTATTCTACCTGCAAACTACACCCCCAGCCCTTTTGGGCTTTGCTAAGTTGCTGAGGCTGTCCTCAAATCTGCAATCCTCCTGTCTCATCCTCCCAAGGACTAGGATTACAAGCATGCATCACCACACCTGGCTCCAGTGTGTCTTTAAATACTTAAACTGGGTACTTGTGTTCATTTCATATGTGGGAGAAAGGCACTTCAGAAATATTTGGAGTAAAATTCAATACCGTATGTAGTAGACAGAGTAAGAGTATGAGAGAGTGGAAAAGACGGAGCCAGTTCCCCGACTTCCCAGTTTTGTGGCCTTATAAAAGTCAGTTGTGCTCTCATTTTCTCCTTTATCAATCACCCCCCCCCCAATCTGTGATTTTCAAGTCTCCATTCAGTTCTAAATCTCATTGTTTAACGGCTCTAATCACTCAGGATGACTCTCCAAACTTACACGGATAATTCATGATGGTCCCTGGAAAGGTCCAAAGTTTGAGGAACTCTTTCATTTTTTTAAGCTTATTTTTATAAATTCTGAAACTTATCTTCCCAGTTGCGAGAAAGGAGAAATTAATAAGATTTACCCGGAAAGCAACTGTGTTTTTCAAAAGAAATAGTTGATCAGAAAATGAGTACACCACAGCACAATCCCTGCAGGTTATATTCTTTCTGACAAAAGAAACACTTTTGCCTGTGAAAGAACTGTAAGTTGTGTGCGTTGGCAATGTATTATAAAGTGTTATTTTTCAAAATTGACCACTGCCTTGCTCTTTTAAAAATATGGTTTAACTAAAAGAATATCAACAATTACTTTATCCAAGTGAGGTTTTTCAAATTACAATGTACTCAAATAAGTACAAGATTTTCTGTGCGTATGTGTGGAGGGGGTGGGAGAGGAGAACATGTTGGCTTCTAAATTCTACAGTGAACATCCTCGACTTTTCCCAGCATTATTGGTTGATGTCAGAGAATCAGATTACCCAGTTTGGATGACTATGGTTCAAATAAGCTACATAATTGCAATCTTTCCACTTGGGTTTCTGTTGAGTAAACAGAGTTTGTGTAAGTCTGTGGTCTGTAATGTGACCGAGCCCACCCTCCCGTCCTGGCACAGAGGCCAGCCGCCCCCTGCCCCGGGGCTGGCAGAGCGGCCTGGAGTGGCCCAGCAGCTTCATGCGGCTGTTTTGCTCAGGGTCGGGGACGTGGCAAATTGCTCTACTATAAACCTCCCCGTTCTGTGATTGGCTAGCATCCTCACAGGAAGTATTCTGAGTAGAGCACAAAATTAACCCTGTGCTGGCAACTTTGCGATCTAAATGCAAAATTCTTCCTCATCCTCACTCCATGGCTTCCTTCCTGTGAGATGCCTGTGGCTGGCCCGTTGCTCGGCCTTTAACTCAGGCCTGGCCCTGCAGGCCTAACTTCTCTGTGTTTTGGATTCAAATGTCATCTGCAAAACAGGGTCACAATAGTGCTGCCCTGTGAGCATTTGATGAGGACTCAAGGAATCACTGAAGCGACAGCACTGGCTCTGTCCCTGGCCCTTTGTAAGCCATGGTTCCTGTAGATGATAGTATGATCCCTTCCTGGGCCTTCCAGGACCCTTATCCTTGTCTCCTTTTACAGGGACCCATGTGTACTCTGATCCTGGCTGTCTTCTCCAGCTCCAGGCCCTTGCAGCTTGCCTGATGTACTGGGGCATTTTATTCCAGAGTCGGACCAACTCCTAACCAAGCACCTACCATTAGTATTACACTCTCACAGGCCTCCACTTCGGTTCCTTGACCAGCTGCTCCAACACTGACAATAATCGAGGTTTGATCTTTAAAAGCTCTCTTCTCACGGCCAGGCCTGAGGGGAGGCTGGCACTGTGAGGCGTGCGGTCTGAGCACTGTCTGCTGGATGACCTTCCTAATCGTATGAGCTCGGAGCCCTGTGCAAACCCTGCACCCTTCCCCCAGGCCTGGCTCCATAAGAGTGTGGGGCCAAAGCCACGTCTCTTGCCCTGAATCATAAGGATGTCCATGAGAGAGCCAGAAACCCAGGCCAGCTCTCAGCTTTTCCCATGGTTATGTTCTACCCACTCAACTATAATGCTTTAAAAAAAAAAAAATAGACACCACAGACATTTCATCAACCTGTCTCTTCTGTCAAATTGCGTTATTCTCAAATTGTGTAAGCCTTATGTAAACAATATCGCTCCGCACATGGGGTTCCATAAGTACATTTGCTGTGTGGTTCTCACACAGCAGGTTTTCTATAGATGGGTATATAAAAAGTGCCAAGATTTCAAACTTAAGAAAACACTTAAAGGGCAGCCGTCCAGCAGCATTGCAGTCAGGCCATGCCTGGAGGCACAAGAGCTCGGTCCTTCCTTCGCGGCTGCCCTGTCTAGCGGTGCTCATTACCATGTGTCCAGGCCGGCGCTGCTGGCCACCAGGCCCCACAGCTGGCCATGTCCTTGCTGCATTTTCCTTCTTCCTTTTTCTCCTTTTCTTGCTGTAACTCTTCTGCTCACTTGCTGTCATTCACTCTTCAGAATGACACCTCCCCCCAGTCTCTTTCTCCTCACAGGACTGCAAGTATGAGCTTGTTTACTTAAGATGATGTCTGGGTCACTTTTAAAGCTCCCTAAAACCACCCAAATTCCTTCTATAAAACCAGTCGTTCTATCTTCTGGTGTGTATTTATGAGGTTGCTGAATTTTTATTGTATTTTTGTGCAAAAGATGGAGTTTCCTCCTACTAGTTACTAGCTAAGAGTCATTAAATTAGCTTTCATGATAATGAAATACAAGCAGTAGCTTGATTGTTAAGTAATTTAAAGCGGGTTCACTAAGGCATAAGGCCACGGTTTAATATGACGTAGCATGAAGTGAAGATGCTATAACCCTGGCAAAGAACACCTTTGGAATTTTGTAGCAGGTATTATAATTTATATACATTATGCCGATTAAGATATTATGTCAAAAAAATTGACTTTTCTGCCTCCAATCTCTTCTGCATGTAATCTATCTAACCTACTGCTACCACCTTAATTCTGGAAACATCACTTTATATTCCTTTTGGAAATCTTCTGTGGCTTACTGTAATTGAGAGCATTGGTTCTCCAGTGAGCATCAAAAATCACCTGGAGGCCTGATTAAAACAGATTACTGGGCCCACCCCAGAGCCTCAGACCACGGGACTGGGGCAGGGCCAGGTCATTTACATAGCTAACAAGTTCCCAGGTGAGGCCTAAGCAGCTGGTCTAGGGACCACACTTTGAGAAACACTGACAAGGAACCCCGGACTTTCATTTGATCCCCAAGGCCATTGTTTTAATAGTATGGCCTTCAGCTACTTCTTCAAATGTACAGCCATGAATTTCCTCTTCACAAGAGCCTGCTATTATGGTGAAATTCTTCTGTTCTTTATTATCAGAATGGATGTTCTCACCTGCCTTGAAATGGTTTCAGCTGCTCCAGATATATACTGGCCTTTGTTGTAAAACTCAGCCCTACCATGTCCTTGAACTCCTCTCCAAGACCCATAGGATTTCAGGACTTTTTCTGTCCCTGATAGTTGTAGCATTGTGTTTTTTGTTGTTGTTGTTTTTTTTTTTAACTATTTGCATATGATAAAAACTACCTTGTGTTATTACTTACCTATCCATTAATATGTTCCAACAAATGGGTTTGCAATGTGATAGGGCCAATAAGTCTGAAAATCTTCGTCCCGGTTTATATAACAAAGCCAGAATAAACTGCTTTTAAATTTATGTTATTGTTGTTTAATAACCATGAAAACGGGCACCCAGTATTAGTTTTCCAGATAGAATTAAATCAGGGCTGGCATGTGGCTCAGTGGTAGAGTGCTTGACTATTGTGCACAAGTACTACAAAAAAGAAGAAAATGAAAGAAATCCAGATAGAATTAGGTTAGTCACATGGTTATTCCATAAATTTTTCTGCCATGTGATAATACTCTCTACTACTGAGGCAAGGTGGCCCACAACTATAAACCTGGCTCCTCTAATGGCTCTGGCAGGAGAATAGCAAATTGGGGGCCATCTGAGCAACTTAGTGAAAACCTGTCTCAAAACAAAAATACAAAAGGAAGCCGGGCGTGGTGGCGCACACTTGTAATCCCAGCACTTGGGAGGCTGAGACAGGAGGATCACACAGATTCAAAGCCAGCCTCAGCTACTTAGTGAAGCTGTCAGCAACTTAGTTGAGACGCTGTTTCCAAATAAAATATAAAATAGGTCTGGGAGTATAGCCTGGAGGTAGAAAGCCCCTGGGTTCCACCCCCAGTACCACACACACACACACACACACACACACACACAAGAGCACTTTTTTAAAATGTGCTAGGCCCTGGGTTCAATACTTAGATATATTTTTTAAAAATCTTGACTGAGAAAAGCAGCATTTACGAGTCCTGCTAAAACTTGATCTCTATTGCCACAAAATCAGTGATTTTCATAGCCAGAAAACACTAGCAACAGAGAAAAAAATGTAAAGAGAAGGGACAGAGAAAAAAAAGACTAGAAGAACAACCAGAGACCAGAAAAGAAATCAAGGCCGCAATGCGGTGGCGGAGCCACAATGGGACCATCTTCCCTCATTGCACCAGGCTCCAGAGAGGAAAGGTAAACAAGGAGCTGAAGTGAGCAGCTGCGGACCATTCGGGTGTAATTCAGCAGTTCTTTCAGCGCAAAGAACATCTAAAACTCCCAGTGGCCAAGCTCATCACGCCTTCCAGGGACTCAGAACAGAGCTCAAAACCAGAAGAGAAATATGCCAGCCTCACTGCCGAGGGTGTGGCAGTGGCACCATTTTGTCAGCAGCGCCAGCCTCATGGCCGAGTGTGTGGCAGAGGCGCCATATTGCCAGCAGCTACAGCGAGTTCGCCATGCCCTGAGACAGCTCCTTATCAACGGGCACAATAACCGTGTGTAAAATTGCAGCCCTTAAAGGAGAAATCCCTGTACTGCACTCCCAGGGATTATGCAGCTTTGATAATCTCCTTGGAGATTGTGGCATCTGAGATTACCACAGAGTCGAGATACAGAGCACCCTAAGTGAAGTTGTAGTGACCCAGGGAAGGCACAAAATTCTGAAATCATGAGAAAGAGGAATAATAGAGCAATGACTGCCCACAACCCCATATCATCAGAACCTTATAACACAGAAATTCAGAGATCTCCAGAAGATCAAATCAGGAATATAATGGTAGAAATAATACAGGACCTTCCAAAAGAATTTAGAAAGAGTCTAAAAGAAATAAAGGATGTGATCATTGAGGTAAAGGCCTCAATTCAAAGTATAAACAATTGATTAGACCACATGGAGAATAGAATCTCGCTCCTAGAAGATGATCACTCCAAAAATAAACACATAATTTATAACTTAGAAAAAAAATCAGACAGCAGGAATCTGACATTGAAAAAAATATGGGCCCATTTTAAGAGAGCTAACCTAAGAATAATCGGAATAGAGGAGGGAAAAGAAGGTGAAACTAAAGGGATCAATAATTTCTTCAAGGAAGTAACAGCAGAATATTTTCTAAACATAGAGCAAGAGGTTGATACACAGGTCTAGGAAACTTATAGAACTCCCTTTAGACAGGATCAGAGAAGAGGTTCCCCACGCCACATAATTGTCAAAATGACCAATGTGGAAGCCAAGCAGAGAATCTTAAAGGCAACAAAAACAAAAGGCCAAGTGACATTCAGAGGCAAACCAATTTGAATCACTCCAGACTTCCCAAACCAAGTTATGAGAGCCAGAAGGGCTTGGAGTAACATATTCCCAATTTTGAAAGAAAACAACTTCCAGCCAAAAATTTCCTACCCAGCAAAACTTTCTATCAAATTAGATGGGGATATAAGAAGCTTCCGTGACAAACAGAAACTGAAGGAATTTATGTCTTCAAAACCAGTGCTAGAGAAAATACTCAAAGAGATTAACTACAAAGAAGAAATAGGTAACACACACCAGAACCAGAAAAACAAGATTTTCCATCCAGCAGACAACTAAGATTGGTTATCTGTGGAGATTCATTATTTATGTTAGTCTTTTACCTATTTCTAAATTATATTGTTTGCTTTTATTGTTGCTAATTTTTAAGATTTCTATTTGGATTATTAATATACCTTCAGATATAGCATTTGGAAATATTTTATCCCATTCTATAAGTAACTTTTAACTCTGTTTACATTGTCCTTGGATGTACAATATTTTTTTTATTTTTTAGAAAGTTTGTTTGTTTATTCTTTTGTTGCCTGTACCTTTGATATCATATCCAAGAAATCACTGCCAATTTCAATGTTGTGAAGTTTTATGACCCAGGTTTTCTTCTAAAAGTTTATAGTCTTAAGATTTACGTTTAGGTTTTTTATCTACTTTGAGTTAATATTTGTATATGGTGTTAGGTAAGAGTCCAATTTTATTCCTTTCCATGTAATTATTATTTTTCAACAATATTTAGTGAAAAGATTATTATTTCCTTCACCAAATGTTCTTGGAAACCTTGTCAAAAATAACTTGACCATATATAGAATAATTTATATCTAGGCTTTTTATTTTACTTCACTGGTTTATATATCTGCCTTTATAGCAGTACTACACTGTTTCAATTATTGTAGCTTTACAAGGTTTGAAATCAGAAAATGTACATTTTCTAGCTTTGTTCTTTTTCGAGATTATTTTGGGTATTTAGAGTTCATATTTCATGTTAGGATAGATTTTTTTCTGAAAAATAAATAAATAAATAAATGTATGATAGTTTCACCTGAAAAAAAGAAAAAAAAATATCCTCTGGTAAGAAGGAAAACAAAAAGAAATATTGAAATGTTATCTCTAACATTGATGTCAGACAAATGAATCTGTTATGTGAGATTATCATTGTTAATTTTGGATAAATTGCTATGATATTAGATGTCAACCACTGAGCCAAACATGGGAAGGAGGGATGGGGAGGCAATGGGGTGGGGAATGGGGAGAGGTTAACTGGGCCATGTGTGCATGTATGTCTACACAAGTTTTTATCCCATAACAATGTATGAATACAGTGCACCAATAAAAAAATTTTAAAAAGTCTTTTGTTGAAACATCAATATGGCTGTATATAATTTTTCTAGTGCTTTTTCTACATAACATGACTAAATAATAAAACTAATTTCCATAAGCTTTATACAATCAATCATGTTGTGCACTGATGGGCATTTGTCTGTGTTTTGCCATATGTATGAAGCAGGCTATCTACAGGCTTATTCCCATACATTGTAGAATAGTAGGCCTCTTGTATGACACAGTAAAGAATCCTAATTTAAGTTTCTGTTTATCTATTTTTGCAAATTTTTCAGAAGTAAAATATTCTTAAAACCTTTTTTTCTTAAGGAGGACCTCCAAAATTGCATGAGCGTCAAATCCTACATTACCTAGATCTGGCCCCAGAGATGGTGACTGTTTATAGGTCTAAATTAAGTAAGGGAAACAAGTCAAATCAAAATTATGCCCTCAGAAACAAATGATCCTCCTTCCCCTGTTCTCTGTTTTTCTTTGAACTCATGATATAATTCTAGAACTGTGTAATCAAATGAAGACACATGCTTTGCTATTTGAAAACTGGCAGCCATCTTACTCATTTGTGAAAATGGGCAACATTCATTTGTATTCTCATTGATTTTATGTGATTCATATTATAAATAACATTACATGAAATGCAGGCAATTACAATCTTAATAGCAGTTACCTTTGTAAATCAATGTAGATCTTATTTGAGAAAAGGATCTCTCATTTATTTTAAGAATCATAATAAAACTCTGACGATAAGCTACAAGAAAAAATTGGATAATTTTGTATCTTTCAAAAAAGGAATCAAGCCGGGCGTGGTGGCGCACACTTGTAATCCCTGCACTTGAGAGGCTGAGACAGGAGGATCGCATGGGTTCGAAGCCAGCCTCAGCTGCTTAGTGAGGCTCTCAGCAACTTAGTGAGACCCTGTTTCCAAATAAAATATAAAAAAGGTCTGGGAGTATAGCCCGGAGGTAGAAAGCCCCTGGGTTCCACCCCCAGTACCACACACAAAAAAAATATACATAAAAAAAGGAATCAATGAAGAACTTCTGTTCAGCAAAGGAAACTGTCAAGAACCTCAATCAAGAGCCAACAGAATGGGAGAAGATTTTTGCCACCTACATCACCGATAGAGAACTAATATCTAGAATATACAGAGAACTCAAGAAACTCAACACTAAGAAAACAAAGCATCCAGTAACAAAATGGGCAAATGAACTAAATAGACACTTCACAAAAGAAGAAATTCAAATGGCCAATAAATGCATGAAAAAATGCTCAATATCACTGGCAATCAGAGAGATGTAAATCAAAACTACCCTGAGATTTCACCTAACTCCAACTAGAATGGCAATCATTCAAAACACAAACAACAACAGATGCTGGCAAGGATGTGGAGAAGTGGAAACTCTAAAACCTTGTTGGTGGGATTGCAAATTAGTGCAACCATTTTGGAAAACAGTATGGAGAATCCTCAGAAGAATGGGAACAAATCTACCATTTGATCCAGTAATACCACTTCTGGGTATCTACCCAAAAGATAGGAAACCAAACTACCAAACTAATGCATGTGTATCTGTGTTCATAGCTGCACAATTCACTATAGCCAAACTATGGAACCAGCCAAGATGTCTATCAACAGATAAATGGATTACAAAACTGTGGGATTATGTACACAATGGAATTTTACTCAGCCATTAAAAAAAACTCAATTACATCATTTTCAGGGAAATGGATGGAACTGGAGGACATTATGCTAAGTGAGATTAGTCAGTCACAATAAGAAATCAGATGCTTTCCCTAATATGTGAAAGTTAGGGAGAAATGGGTCATAGGAGGAACTCTAGATGAAAAAGGAAATCCTATAGAGGAGCAAACAAGACAACCTAAAGGAGAAAGGAGGGGGGAAGAGGAAAATCTCTAAAACACACAATGTACTTAAACACATCGAAGTCAACCACTAAGCCAAGCAAGGGAAGGAGGGACGGGGAGGGAATGAGGTGGGAATTGGGTAAGGGTTAAATCAGTGATGTGTACATGTATGTCCACACAAGTTTTTTACCCCAATATGATGTATGAATACAATGCACAAATTAAAAAAAAAAAAAAGGAATCAAGGGAAGAAAAAAAATCATGTTTTTGCAACCAGCTTGAAGAACTACAAATCATAAAACAATCAAAGAAGTGTTGAGTGTGTGCACAAGAAGGACATGTGAACGCAATGGTTGGATACCAATGCTAAAGCATTACTTAACTCTTTGCTACCACAAAGAACATATGAAGAAGATGTAGAAAGACCTGAAAGGCAGAATCTAAGGTAAAATTGGGACTTTGGTGTTTATGGTCAGAGACTTTGATTTACAGATACTGGAACATGTCAGGTACTTACACAAATTTGTTTCAAAACCCCAAAGCAGTGTTTTCTTTAAAAGCAATTCATTGTGAGCAATTTGTCATCACAATGAGCTTCTGGCGCTTGACCAATTCTTTCGGAGACTCGCTTTAAAACAAATGGCCATTAAAACCTTACAATGGCACAATAGAAAATTCTACTATGATTCATTCTTAATGAAAAATTTGCTTAAATTACTATATTCATTGAGAGAGATTGCCAAACTTTGTTTCATAAACAAAGTCATTTTCATGAGCAGTAAATCATAATTTAAATTTCTCTTACTTACATCAGATAGTTTTGTTTCCCCTTGTGTAAGATCCTAATTGTTTTTCTTCAAACAGTAAGTAATTTCTAAGAACAAAGATTTTCATGTTTAACTCCCATTTCTTGAGAAAATGATGGAAATAAAGCAAAATATACATTATTTGGTGCACTAAAAATTAGGTTTATAGGTTTAAAGCCAAGAGACACAAAATTTTAAGGCCAGGCCTCATGAAAAGTACTTAGTAAAGCCCATTTGTTGTAACTTAAACTAAACTGGCACTACTAAAAAATCACTATCTGTACAATTGTTGGCACAGGAAAATCGCCCCTTCCTTAAATGCTATTGGAATGACTAGCAAATGGATGTGCAAATTACCAAAGAAGAAACAAAAAAAATTTTCAAATGGTTGCCATATTAGTATAACTGAAAGGGCTCTAATATATTAATAACTGCAAGAGGGCCACTGATGAAGCATTTAAACTTTTCTGATAAAATCTCTTATATTCACAGATATGTGCAAAATAGAAATATATAGATAAAGATAGATAAAGAATAAAGCATGAAAAATAGAAACCAAAATCGTGTGTGTGTGTGTGTGTATGTGTGTGTGTGTGTGTGTTTCTGGGAATAAAACCCAGGGGCATTCTACCTCTGAGCTATAACCCAAATCTCATTTTTTAATTTTATTTTGAAACTGGGTCTCAGTAAGTTGTAGAGGGCCTCACTATGTTGCTGAGGATAGCTGCAAACCTGTGATCCTCCTGTCTCAGCCTCGGTACTGAAATTACAAACATGTGCTACCACATCTGGTATCAGTGGCCATCTTTTGGTGGTGAGTTTCTTAGTGACTTTTATTTTCTTCCTCTTGTTTATTTGAAATTTATAAAATGATTCCTTAAATGAAATAAAATGCAAATAAAACATTAAAATTCACTTTCAATGATAGATGTTATCCAGTTTAATAGCTCCATTTTCTATTAGGAGTCTGGTATCAAAGTCAATTTTCTACTTTGCACAGTATGAAGTTTACCTTCTTGTATTCTGCCACCCAACTGGAAACTTCTACCTTTTGTTGAAATATGTATGAGTGCCTATTAGAATCACCAAAACCTTCTAAGAAAACGTATATTTAAGAAGAATAGGAAGAAGAAGGAGGGGACGGAATAAGAGCAGGTGGAGATGGCACATGCCACATCTGCAGAGAATCTGATTTCATTAGTCTGGTCATCAGTATATTAAAAAGAAACAAACATCAACAACCACCATAGACTCTTCCCTCAATGCAAATATTTACCTAAGGAACGAATAACGGCACCTGAAATGGAAGAACTACTTGGCTCAGCTTGGCAATTTCCTGAATGAGAAGGTGTATTTTGGACACAAAGGAAGAGGTCTCAATCTAATCTTGGAAAATGGGCAGGGATACTAGAGAAAGGTGAGGCGTCTAGAAGTCCACTTTTCAAGGCAGGCTTACCATCAAACAGCTCCTTCTTCAGAAACAATTGTGCATTGGGGCTTCCCATCCCCAATTTGCATGTTAACTTTTAAATGTAAGATCTTATATATGATAAATACAAGGAGAAGATTTGAGGAGATTTTTCTGCGTATGATCACAGTTCTCTCTGAAATGTTAATTATATGCCTGTAAGGTCTGAAGTATTAGTGAGCACTCTCTGAAAGGGCTTAAATGTGCAGAAAAAAGGAAGAGCTAAATGAGTGTCAGAAATGACCACATCTGAAATGGAGCTGGGTAAAGTCCACTCAGAATTCCTGTGGTCAAATTGCAGGAAACACAGTGTGGGAACTGTGTTTGTGGGAATTTTTAGTGTATTGTGATTTCCAGTGGTTTGTCCTAGTTTTCCTCCAAGGTCATATACAATAGAGACACCATTTTCTTTTCAAGTGAGTCTTACTGTTTGCTTGAATTTACAATGGGTGCCTGTAGGGCTCAGGCAAGCAAAGATTCCATTTTTCCCAGAGCCTATAGGAATAAGAAAGATGGGACCATCTAGGTACGTGGATGGTGGAAATGTACAAAACTAAACAAGGGCGCCGAGAGTCTGCACACAGAGCTGTGGTTCTTAACCCTCACTGTGCTGCAGGGTCTAATATGTGGTGCCTGGCACCTGACGTCAGCTCCTTCTGGATTCATGAGCAGTTGTCCTGGGATAAGGACCCACAGCTGTCCTGATGTGGTACTCCCTGCTTGGTAGAAATGCAGAATGCCAGGCCTCTTGTACAGACCTGCTGAATCAGAGTTTGCATTTGAACAAAACCCCCCATGTTGTCTGTGTGGACATGAAAGTTGGAAGACTATTGCCAAAGGTGATCAGACTGCACGACCTCAAAATGCCACTTTAGCATCAGGTTATTTTCAGATGACAGCAACTTAGAAACAGGAAGTTCTCTCTGATCTCCCCCTCTCTGCCAAAAAGCAGAACATAAATTTCCCTTTGTAAAGAAGTTTCCTTCTTCTTACTGGGCAGAGAAGGACTCCAGAGACCACTCAACACCAGAAACAACTTGAGCCTGCACAAAACCTTTACCAAACAGTCCTTATGTATACATCTTTCCTAGTCATCTTCCCACAATTTACTAATCCTAGAAGCCCAAACCTCCATTTCCTTTTCCTTTGTCTTATTATTTCTCCTCCATAATTTATCAGCCTAAAGGGATATATAAGAACCCACATCCATCCAACCACCAGTTTGGGTTTTCACTTCTTTTCTGTGCAGTGCCCTGCATGTAAAATGTTCATGAATCAATCTCTCTCTCTCTCTCTCTCTCTCTCTCTCTCTCTCTCTCTCTTTCTCTTTTCTGTGCTGTGTGCTGTGTGTGTGTGTGTGTGTGTGTGTGTGTGTGTGTGTTACTGGGAGTGAAACCCAGAGGTCTTCTACCTCTGGGCTACACCCCAGCCCTGTTTTATTTTTATTTGGAAACTGAATCTCACTAAGTTGCTGAGACCCTCACCACATTGCTGAGGCTGACTTTGAACCTCCTATCTCAGCCTTCCAAGTACTAGGATTACAGGCCAAGTGCCACCAACCCGTTTATATACCTTAATTTTTATTAATTTGTCTTTTATCAGTTAATTCACAGATCTCAAACAGACAACCTAGGAGAATAAAGCATTTTATCTCCCACACTGTTTTGGGGATGAGTTTGTGACTTAGGGGTTTAATAATAGAAAACATAGGTAGGTGTGATGGCAAATACCTGTAATTCTAGCACTTGGGAGACTGAGTCAGGAGGATATCAGTTTTGGCCAGTCTCAACAACTTAGCAAGACCTTCAGCAACTTAATGAGACTCTTTCAAAATAAAAAAGGTGGGTGGAGAGTTGTTGCTTGGAGGTTGAATACCCCTGGGTTCAATCCTCAGTACCACACACACATACACAAAAATTAAATAAATAAATGAATTAATTAATAAGTAGAGAATACTTTTTCTTTACTTAATTGTTTAAATGTTTGCCAACTAGGAGAACCAAAAACATTTGCTTCTGATCAGATTCAGCCAATCACAAAAGGAAAATACTGAAGAAAAAAAACTGCATGTCTACTAAACATGTCTAGAATTTTTTCTTTGTTTCCTAGACAGTATGACACATTTTCAACAGCATTTTCATTGAATTACATAGTATAAGTAATCTAAAGATGAGTTAAAATATACAGGAGAATGTGCATAGATTGTACACAAATACTATATGCCATTTTATAAAAGGGACTTGAGCATCAGCAGCTTTTTTGTGTGTGTATATGTGGTGCTGAGGATGAAATCCAGGGGCCTTCTGCCTCCAGGCTATACTCCCAGACCTCTTTTATATTTTATTTGGAAACAGGGTCTCACTAAGTAGCTGAGACTGGTTTTGAACCTGTGCGATCCTCCTGGCTCAGCCTCCCAAGCACTGCACCCGGCTTATCAGCAGCTTTTAATAGTTTTTGATGTGGGGGAGTTCCTGAACTCAACCCCCCCCCCCCCCCACACACACACATACACTCTGTGAGGCGAGGACTGTAGTTGGATAGAAATTATCTCTGAATTTAGAACAGAAGCTGCTGTCTTTCCACTCTTCTAGACTTCCTGCTGGCTAAGAGCATCCCTTTGCCTAGAGGTATTGATTATAGCCAGAAATAAATCAGAAACTTCTGTGCCTGCTCGAGTTAAGAGAAATCAGGCTTCACACTCTTGACAGCTCTACTAGGGTGAAGATCTAGGCAAAGCCAACACAGTCATTTATAAACAGAAAAGAGAAGGCACTCTCCAGGCATGGCTGCAGTCACTGAAAACATTAAGCGAAGCCTCAGACCCCAAGTTAGCAGCATCAGCAACACTTGGCCACATTCAGACTTACATCATTAGAAACTTAAGGGTGGCAGGAGAGGGGGCTAGTGATTAGAGATTTTGCCATTCCTCCAGGTGATGTGAAGGCAGGCTAATCGTGCAGATAAGAGTCTTCCTGTGTGAACTCAACTCTTCCAGTGTACTTCACACATATCGAAGCCTGTTAACTCCTTTAGTCTTGGCAACAACCCTACAAGGTTTTCTTTTTCTTTTTCTTTTTCCTTTTTTTGGTACTGGAGATTGAACTATGGATCATTTTACCTCCGAGCTACACCCCCAGCCCTATTTTTTCATTCTTTATTTTAAAACAGATTCTGCCAGGTGTGTGGCGGCACACACTTGTAATCCTAGCATTTGGGAGACTGAAACAGGAGGATTGGGGTTTTGCAGACAGCCTCAGCTACTTAGTGAGGCTCTTTGCAACTCAGTGGGAGCCTGTTTCAAAATAAGAGAATAAAAATTTGGGCTGGGGGTGTAGCTCAGAGATAGAATGCCCCTGGGTTCCATCCTCAGTATCGCAAAATAAGTAAATAAACAAACAAACAAATAAAATCTTGCTAAGCTGTGGAGCGCCTCACTAAGTAGCTGAGGCTGTCCGTGAACCACAATCCTCCTGTCTCTGCCTCTCAAATGCTGGGATTACAAGTGTGCGCCAACACGCCCAGCTGGTAGATACTGTTTTCATCCCTTTTACAGAGAAAGATAGTGAGGATCAGAGCATATCATTAAATAAAACTGAGTCCAGCCAAGTGCCTGGAACTGTGTTACTTTGGGCGTTTGGCTACAATGGGGAGCGAAGCTCACAGGACTCTAGTGGAACCTATGAGGAGAAAAGCAACTAAGGACACGGTCAAACAAATGAGATGTATGAGTCAGACTTCACTATAGAAAGGTCTTTCTGCACGTAGATATGTGCCGGAGCCTGCCGGCAAAAGTACGGGTTCTGAAGAGAGGAGTGAGGATGAAAAGAATTTTATTCAATGAATTTTATTCATAGAATACTTCATTCTCTCATGGAAGGATCAGCAGTACACTCCCGGGTCGATATCTCTACTGACTGATGCCAGTTTTATCGCTCTCGTCCTATTTATACCGCTCCCGGTCAGCCAACCCTCATGACGTCACCACCTATGCGCATAACAGTCAAACCAATCAATTTCACCTGAGCTTCTCTCAGATGTTGAACTTTCCATGACCCCAAACCTTATTGGCTCTGGGCAAAGGACAGTCCGAAGTATTCTTAAAGGGGAAAACCTTAATGGCTCCCCACAGATATGGTCCAAGTTGGCTGCCTCACATGGGCTGCAAGATGGTGCTGGCTGGGAAAAGACCTCAGTTTCTCCTTTTGTGGACCTACCCAGCAGGCTGCCAGAGAATCCTTACAGTACGGTGGCCCATTCAAGAGAAGAAGGCAGACGCCAAAACACCAGGGTTACCAGATTGAGCAACTAAAAATACAGGACACTCCCTGAAATCTAAATTTCAGATAAGCGACACATAAGTTTTTAGTGTAAGTCTGGCACATGCAATATTTGGGACACGCTTGAACTAAAATGTTTTGTGTATCTAAAATTCCAACTAACAGGGCATGCTGTATTTTATTTGGCAACGCAACCTTCATGACCTCAGTTCAGAAATCCTACATCATCGCATCATACTGGGGCAGGCACTCTGCTGTGGAGCTTCGTCCCAGGTTTTTTCTTCTTTTCTTTTTTGAAGTAGGGTCTTGCCAGTTTGTCTCAGCTGGCCTTGAACCTGTGATCCTCCTGTCTCAGCCCCCAAGTAGCTGCTGACATGCATGTACCACCGCTCCATCGCTCCTACCCACTCTCAGAAGCTCGGGTGCACTGTGGCCTGAGTGTCAGGGGGTGGAGATGGCTGAGGCTGGCCAAGACACCATGTCACCTTGTTTTTCTACAAGGATCCATTCAGTTTTCTCACAATTTTTCCCCAAAAGACAAAATAATACTTCCGTATCTAGTAAGACAAGATGATAGTATCAAGACACAGACTAAGCCAGGAGTGTTGACACTAACTTGTAATCCCAGTACTTGGGAAGCGGAGACAGGAGGATAGCAGGTTTGAAGCCAGACTCATCACCTTAGTGAGACCTTGTTTCAAAATAAAAATAAAATAGTGCTGGAGGTGGAGTCCAGAAGTAGAAGGGCCATTGGTTCCATCCCTAGTACAAAATACAGCACACACACACACACACACACACACACACACACACACACACACGAGTTATTCCTCTAAAAGAAGCAGAAGGTAGTTACAATGTTAAGTCTTTTTGAAATCACTTCCTCAACAGGGAGACTGATATTTGCATTTGTGTCTGGCTTTAATATCTATACAAAATTATATATCCATCTACAATGTAAAAGGCTTTCAAAGTCAGCAATGTTTTTCTTCTATTTTCTTTTTTATTTGCTGTACTGGGGATGGAACCCTGGCATTCTACCAGCCCTATTTTTTTTATTCTTTATTTGGAAACAGGGTCTCACTGAGTTGCAAAGGACCTCACTGAGTAGCTGAGGCTGTCTGCAAATCGGATTCTTCTGTCTCAGATCCTCCTGTCTCAACCTCCCGATTCTATTCCTTTTAATATAGTGTTTTATTGGTGATCCCCATGGGTATACACTTGTAATCCCAGCATTTGGGAAGCTGAGACAGGAGGATTGTGCAGGTTTGAAGCCAGCCTCAGCTAATTAGTGAGGCACTTTCAAACTCAGTGAGACCTTGTTTCAAAATAAAGAATAAAAAATAGGGTCAGGAGTGTCACTCTGCTCAGAGGTAGAATGCTCCTGGGTTCCATCCCCAGTACTGGAAAAGAAAGAAAGAAAGAAAGAAAGAAAGAAAGAAAGAAAGAAAGAAAGAAAGAAAGAAAGAAAGAAAGAAAGAAAGAAAGAAAGAAAGAAAGAAAGAAAGAAAGAAAGAAAGGAGAAAAAAATTAGGTGTGTAATTAACATTTATAAAAATATTTCTAAGGTCAGCTAAATTTTATAGATGAGATTGGTATTTCCACATACTTGTGCATCTTTATTTTAATTGACTGATGAAAACAGACTTCAGCCAATTTCCTGGAGAAATGTGATGATATCATTTAATCTATTCATGATTCTTCCACAAGGATATAGTTAGAATATTGTTAAATTACACGTTAAAATACAAGTACCTGAAGAAAGTCACTGTTTATGATATTTGTTGGTTCTATGTAACTATTTTCTCAAATGAATTTCACATAATAAATTCATAATTAACTATAGGAGTAATTGGGAAGACACTGTAAATACATCTCTAGTCAAAAGGATGTTTTTATATATACAGTCCTTCCTCATTATGCACAAGTTCCACATCTATGAATTCAATCAACTGCAGATCAATATTATTTTTTTTATTGCATTTGTAACCAAAGATGGTGGAACATGCCTGTAATCCAAGTAGTTGGAAGCCTGAGACAAGAGGCTCGCAGGTCTGAGGCTGGCTTCGGCAACTTAGTGAATGACACCCTGCTTCATAAGAAGAGCTGGTGGAATAGCTCAGAGGTATAGAATGCCCCTGGGTTCAATTTCCAGTACCCCCCCCAAAATTTAAAAATTGTATTTTGCCAGACATGGTGGCGCACGCTTGTAATCCCAGCGCTTGGGAGGCTGAGATGGGAGGATTGTACAGGTTCGAAGCCAGCCTCAAATACTAGTGAGGCTCTCAGCAACTTAGTGAGACGCTATTTCCAAATGTAATATAAAAATAGGTCTGGGAGTATAGCCCGGAGGTAGAAAAGCCCATGGGTTCCACCCCCAGTACCACACACACACAAAAATTGTATTTGTACCAAATACATACAGACTTTTTTGTCATTATTCCCATATAATACGGTATAATGATTTATACTGTATTTAGGTATTATAAATAACCTAGAGATGATATATATGGACTGTGTATATAAAAACCTCTTTTGGACTAGAGAAGTATTTATAGTGTTTAGGTTAAAGTATATGGGTGGATATTATGTAGGTTCTCTACAAACACTGTGCTATTTCTACGAGACCTGAGCATCTGGGTTTCTGTGTGCTGGGGGTTGGGGGAGGAAGTCCTGGATCCTTATCCCCATGGAGTATGAGGAAGGATTGTGCCACTACATCAAACAATGGCCTCAAGTATGCTAAGTTCTTTTTTTTTTAATTGTTATTTAGTCTGAGCTTTATTTTTCAAGATAATTAACTGTAAAATTGTCTATTCAAGTAAAACAAAAATGAATCCCAAAAGTAATTATTCAACTCTAAGCAAAACAAACAATTGAACAAATATGCTTTTCCAAGTGGGCCAACTTTTCTCCTCACTTTTTCCAGGAGAGTTTCAAGGCAGAAACGTTCAGTGTTTAGTGAAAGCTAGGTCCTAATAATTCTGCCACTAAGAAGTTGGGCTTCTAGAGAATCTCTGTGACTACTGACAGCATTGAAGACCTATAAAGTCCAGAAGATCCAAGAGGGACATCTTCTGGAACTGACCAACACATGATAATACCACAGTATCCAGGCGCCTAAGAACCAGCTAGGCTGGCAGATGCCTTTGGCTCAGGAATAAGAGAGTGACTTAGCCACGGGGGGTTATGCCTGGTGGACTCATAGGGACCTTCATGAACTCCATCCACAAGTGCAAATGAGCCCCAACCACATGCCTGATACTCCTTGAGGCCCTGGGATGCTCTATGGTAGACAGGGATGTACTCCCTTCCCTCACTGCAATCCAGGAAGACAATCAGACCTAACCTGGATTTAACCTTCTTGAAACGATACAAAATGCCAGCTCCCAGCAAGAGCTTTCAATGAGGTTAGAAAGTCACAGAAATACACAGACAGGACTGAAGCCTTGCTGGGCTCAATGACACAGGCCTATAATCCTAGCACTTGTGAAGCTGAGACAGGCAGATTGCAGAACTGAGCCCAGCCTTGGCGATTTAGCAAGACCCTGTGTGAAAATAAAATATAAAAACAGGATAGGAAATGTACTTCAGAGGTAGAATGTCTCTGACTTCAATCCCCAGTATTAAAAAAAAAAAGATTGCAACCCCCCCTTTTGTTTAATGAGGAGTCAACCTTTTTAAAAATCAGATTTATTTAGATATAATTTATATAAAAATCACTCTTTTAAAGCTTAAAATTTGATAAATTCTGACAAATATACACAGTTGTACGATTACTACCATCACGTTGCTTCAAGCTTACATCATTTTACTGACCATACCGCCTACACTGGTTTATGAACAAAAATGTTTCAATCCTATAATTATCTTGTGAGTAGTACAGAAATGCTGCACTTAATGTTTTGTAGGTAAAAGCATCAATTTATCCAATGTAAGTCTCTAAATGCACTTTACTGTTGATATGTCTGTCTCACCATTCTGTTTCTTTCAAAAATTATTATTATTGTTATTATTATTATTATTATTATTATTATTGTGTGTGTGTGTGTGTGTGTGTGTGTGTGTGTGTGTGTGTTACCAGGGGATTGAACCCAGGGGCTTCTCCATCTGAGTTTCACCTCCAGCCCTGTTTTATATTTTATTTTGAAACAGGGTCTTGCTAAATTGCTGATGCTGGCCTAGAATCTACAATCCTCCTGTCTCTGCCTCCCAAGTACTGGGATTACAGGCATGTGCTACTATGCCCAGCTTTCATTCCTTATTTTTAAAATTATGCCAGGTGACATAATTTTTAAAAAGTTAGATGGTCCTTTCTCCTGTGCTGAGGACTTGGCATAATTATGTGAGGAGTTTTGTAAATAACTAAAAACTCCATAAATAGTGAGCAGTGTGGGGCTGGGGGAGCTCAGTGGCTGCCCAGCACATGTGAGGCCCTGGGATGGATCCCCAGTACTGCAATGAAAGGAAACGCTAAAGAGTATATAAAACACGTTTAAAGCCGGCGTGGTGGCGCACGCTTGTAATCCCAGCATTCGGGAGGCTGAGACCGGAGGATCACGGTTCGCGGACAGCCTCAGCTACTTAGTGAGGCCCTCTGCAACTCAGTGAGACCCAGTTTCAAAATAAAGAATAAAAAACAGGGCAGGGGTTGTAGTTCGGAGGTCAAATGCACCTGGGTTCCATCTCCAGACCCGAAAGAAAAAAAAAAAAAACACGTTTAATTTCTATTTTCAGAACTGGTAGTTGAACTTCAGGCCTTCTACCTCCCACCTTCACCCCCAGCCCTATTTTTCATTCTTAATTTTGAAACAGGGTCTCACTAAGCTGCTGAGAGCCTCACTAAACAGCTGAGACTGGCCACGAACTTGCGATCCTCCTGTCTCAGCATCCCAAGTACTGGGATTACAAGCGTGTGCCACCATGCCCGGCTACACAAAACGCTTGTTCCTGAAAGTGGAATTGAATTCCTCTCACACTGTGTCCACTGTACCTCACCTCTCTCCTCACCATTCCCAGGTATAACGCAAGAACTTAAAGCACGTAAGTGAGTATCAGAAAGCTAGTGAGTCTGTATTTTTCAAATATACGAGAAAGCAGGAAAGTTTTATCAGTTCCTCCCCCAATTCCACCGTACCCTCATGGAAAAAGAGAGGCCACATTTACTGCATGTTACTGAGGTTTATTCATGTTGAATATTTACCTGATGACAATATCCCACCTCAGAGAAACTGGTCCCGGTGTGGAGGGAGGGAGAAAATGATCACTTGGGCAAATGGTCAAGCAAAACTCGTGCAAAAGCATTTGAAAAAGAGTTGCAGTCAGGAGCGGTGGTGGCACACACTTATAAACCCAACCCAAGTAAACAAGACAGGAGGATCTCCGGTTCAAGGCCAGTCTCGGCCACTCACGGACACCCTCACAACTTAGTGAGAACCTGTTTTGAAATATAAATAAATAAAAAGGGCTGAAGGTGTAGCTTAAAGGTAGAATGTCCCTGGGGGGAAAGGGGAGAAGAGCTGCAAGCATTGGATAGTAGTGGAAAGATATCTATGGTGAATATTTGGTAAGAATTTCCCCAATTCAATTCTCAATGGCTATACTATATTCACCGGTGGAGCGTATTTCATCTGTCTACGCTTAGATATGCTCATCTGTAAGGTATAAATCAAAGAGGTTGTCAGAAGAACCCAATGAAAATAACATGTATACCAAGGAGAGCCCCTGACACCTAGAAGATGTTTGGACATTTTAGTTCCTCTCTCTCCTCTTCCTTAAGAACTAGTTTCAATAATGTACACACAAAATTATCAATGCCAATCTCAATATCATGCACACAGAGGGAGAGGGAGAGGGAGTGGGACGAGCTGGGGGAGGCTCCCAATGGCATTATGCATGTAGCTTCCATCACTCTGAATCTCATCATGACGTATGATTATAATGCACAGAAAAAAAAGCTAGCTTCATACCTCACTTGAAATATTCAAGGTTATTTGTAGCCATCAAAATCCACATTAAATCCAATGAGTCTGGTAAGAAGATAGTCAATAATGTGGACCCGTAGCCAAAGTACCAGGCCATTGTGAAAGCTCAGAGCCCCTCTCAGTTGGCTTTTGTTTCTTGTGGCACTTATTTCAAGTAAACAAGAGCCTTTTGTGGGAATCTCTCCCACGTGAACAATGGGAACAGATTGTCTTCAATCTACAGCAAACCAGAAATTGCTTAAATAAAGGTAGTGACTGTATGAATCATAAACCACTTGCTCAGATAACAGCCATTATGTAAGTCTGTGTACAAATTTGACAATTTTTATTTCAGTGCCTTTTGACAGCCCTTTAGAAGGGCTTAAGAAAACAAGATCTGACTACAGCTTTCAAAAATTCATCCCTGAATATTTGTTAACCTTGCTCCCTGTGATAGCTGAAGAACTAAGATAATGCCCTTCAAATGGAGATAAATTACAATCTTTCAAAAGATTATCACGGTCTTAATCGAGTTTGCTCCGGCAGCTGTACAGCCTGTGACCTTGTTAGTTTCACAACAAACAGATCTGTTATTTTATGTTACCGTAGGTAGTAGGGTAGAACCTTTAATCTATTTTCTGTAGATGGAGGGATAAATTTAAATTTACTCTACTTAATGCTTTTGTAGGTAAAACTGAAGATTAATTTTATTTTATTTAAGTTTTGCAGTGCTGGTGACTGAACCCAGGGCTTTGCACATGCTAAACACATGCCCTACCACTCAAAAAAGTGTGTCCAGCTAGTTCAGAGATATGTAGTATTTCTTTTTAATATTTTATGTTGACATAATTTCAAAAGCACAGACAGAATGAGAAAATAACAAAGACGATCTGGACCCCTCCCACTTAGATTCTTCATGCGTTAATGTTTATAGATGTATAACACAGTTTTAGAGGAATAGGAAGATAGTTCCAGGTTTGGGAATAGGCATTATCGTATATAATTCTGCAATGTTGTGTTATTATGCATATGATAAAGGCATGGAAATTTCACAATTAAATCATTCTGGAGAATATTAAAGAATCTACATTCTTAATTGATTTAATTACTAACTTTTATATATAAATGTAACTGAGTACAGGTACATGAAGAAATTCCAACATATGGTGCAGTTTGTGAAAACTATAATTATTATATCTTGGGAAATTCAAGAGCTTTCATCCTGAATATAATGCCACTTGCCCGGGGAGCAGCACACTGGGCATCCCAGGATGGCAGCACTTCAGTGGTGGTGCCATGGTGCCAGCTTCTAACAGGAGAGAGCGTTTGATTGGTATTACTCATTAAATGGCACCATTTAATCCTAGATTTGTATTATTTATGCCAAGGGAAGCAGCTGTGGGTGCTTAGAGCAGGGAGACGTGGCGTATCCACACAGGTTCGTGAAATCCCTCGAGAGCAAGGTGATTTGGGAAGCTGAGCATTTATTCTCCTACTTACACTCAGAACATCTCTGGTACCAAAGGGTATTTATTGATTCATTTCTTTATTTTCAAAGTACTAGGGGTTGAGCCCAGGGCCTTACACGTGCTAGGTAAGTGCTCTACCACTGAGCTGCATCTTCAATTTAAGTTTCATTTTGAGACAGAGCTTCCCCAAGTTGCTCAGGCGGTCCTCAAGTTTTCATCTTCTAGCCTCAGGCATGCATCACTGTACAGGGCCTGAGAAGGACCTGAAGGAGAGAAGCTTCCCTTTCACTTTTCCGCTTGTCCGGCTATTAGAAATGAGTTTTGAGTTGAAGAAAACAATTCAGTAGCCTGGGCCAGGCTAGAGGTGGCCGTCATTTGTATGACAATGCCCACCCATTCGGATGCCTGACCCCCTCCCTCGCCTCTGGGGAAGGGGGTGTTCCTTTGTAAGCCGTCTTGACATTTTGTTTATCTTTCTTTTAAATGTTCTGCAAAAATTATGTCTGAAAAGGAAAAAAAAAAACTCTGTTTTTCACTTGCTAAGTGTGCTGCAAGGAAAACAACGGAACACCATTCCCAAAACACTAAGAGCTTCACAACGCCCAACATCCTTCAGCAAGTTACTGACAACACCAGAGACAGTATAAACATGAGGGACAAAACAGACTCTCAAACATGATGATACGAGCACAAAATCAAACTTTTAATAAGTGTTTCTACTCTCTCCATTGGCAAACAAGCTTAAGAAAAACATATTTTCCTCCTTGCCTCACAAGAAGACGTACATGTAAACCCCTCACCCCTTGTGTGCTTCTTAATGAAAAGAGTATCTGGAGGACTTTAAAAATTACCATCAATATAATTTTAATTGGTAAATCAGAATTGTATACATTTAAGAGGTACAATGTGATATTTTAATGTATATATATATATACAATGTCCCATGATTATAAGAAGCTAATTAGTATATTCATTATTTCATTACCTATCACTTCTTTAGGTGAAATATTTGTATTACTCTGTTATTTTATTTTTATTTTTATTTATTTATTTATTTTTTGCAGTACTGGGAATGGAACCCAGGGGAACCTTCAAGCTACATCCGCAATCCTATTTTTTATCTTTGTTTTGTAACTGGGTCTCATTGAGTGGCAAAAGGCCTCACTAAGTAGCTGAGGCTGTCCACAAACTGCAATCCTCCTGTCTCAGCCTCCCAAATGCTGGATTACAAGCGAGCGTCACTACGCCTGGCTTGAGTTACTCTGTCATTTTGAAACATATAATACATTATTATTGATTGTATTTATGCTATTTACTGTGCAGCAGATGTCCAGATCTATTCCTCTGGTCTATTTAAAACTTTCTTTCTTTTTTTTTCTTCTTTCTGTTCTGGGGATTGAGCCCAGGGGCATCCTACCTTCAATCTGTGCTGTTAGCCTTTTTGTTTTGTTTTGTTTTGTTTTTAAACAGGGTCTCACTAGTTTGCTGAGAGTTTGCTACATTGGTGTGGCTTTCTTCAAATCTATGATGCTCCAGTCTCAGCCTCTCAAATATAGGGACTACAGGCATGCCTCGCTCTGCTCAGCGACTCTGTGCCCTTTGATCAACAACTCTGTCCCCAGCCTGCTCCCTGGCCTCTGGTTGCCATGGCTCTACTCTCTACTTTTATGTTATGAATGGTTTTCAATTCCATGTATAATGGAGACCATGCAGAACTTATCTCTCCGTGCCTGATTCATTTCACTTTAACATAATGATTTCCACTTTTATCCGTAGTCACAAATCACTCGGTTTCATTCTGTTTATGACTGAATAGTATTCTGTCATGTCCACCTGCCATATTCCTGCTATCCATTCATATGCTGACGAGCACCTCTCGACTCTCAGGCATAGTGCTGCAGTAGATATGAAATGCCTATGTCCCTTCCATATAGTTTCCCGTTCCTCTGCACTGTTTGTTGTCCAGGCGTGGGGTTGCTGGGTCATATGATAGCTCTGTTTTTAGTTTTCCTGAGGAGGCTCTGGGGGTTTTAGATGAAGTGTTCTTATAACTTCAGTAGTAGGAGCCATGATTTTCTCACCATGATTTGATTGGTTGCAAATATTTGACAAGGAAGTCTTTCTTCCCATCTGGAGCACCTTTAAGGCTCCGGAGCCTTAGACTGAGCAGCACAACCACATGTTCACTCTGCTGCACTGAATGGCCTGCTCAGCAATGGATGCCCAAACATAGCACTTACGGTTTCCTCAAAAAACGTGCTGCAGTTGATGAACAGAAGAAAGTTTACAAGGAAGTCAAAGAAAAACATGTTTCATGAAGAGCTTACAGACTGCTTTTGAATTTTAGACTTAATTCACCATTGTAAATGTGATTTCCATGTTATCAGATTTCTGGCCTGTGTTTTTCATTAGCCAGATTGGTTGGATGCCCTCTCCTCCCCCCATTTCTGACCTTTTTGTGATCCCTCTTCTTCTACTATCTGAATCATGGCTTTTCTTCCCTTGATTAGAAAAAGAAAAGTTTCAGCAAAATAGCTAGACACTTAAACTAATTTCTACATGACCTATAAAATTTATAAATTCAAGACCAAAACTAAGAACAATTTTAAAGACATATATATCACAACTAAAAGAGCCTAGCCAAAAAATAACTAATTTTTTATGTCATTCTCAAATACTCAAGAATATCCAAGAGTGTGGCATTCATCGACTCGTTTACAATCATAAACACAGATCTGTTTTCTAAGCCTGCAAACCCATGGAACCCCCTCACTGTCACTGCCAACAGGAAGCTTCCTGTCACCACAGTATCTTGTTGCTGCCCCCATTCATTAACCCTTTCCCTACAGGATCCCATAAGACATGTTTTATCTGTTTTAGTTTTTTCCACTAAAAATTTCATGCATCTGTTAGCCTGTTAAATAGAGAACTCCAGATGGAGCCACATTGAATGTAAGAATCTGTTTCTCTAGCCCTCCTTTCCACCCCCTATGAAAAGCTCAAAAGGCTCATGCAAAGCCTACCACTGGAGTCTGGAACCCTGAGGGTTGTCTGTGAAATTGCTATAAACAAGACTTGGTATCAAGTAGACATGAGTTGTAATCAAGCCTTCAGCCCACATAGCTTTAGGGTCTTCAGCAGACTATTTCCTGACCTCCTGTGGGGGACTGAGTAGAGTCGTCCAAACATTCATGTCTCTTCTGAACCGCCAAATGTGACATAACTTGGAAAAAGGATCTTGCAGTTATAATTAAAGAACTGATCAGGACGAGAGCATACTGGATTGGTTGGCTTTAAGCCAATGAACATGTTCTTAAGAAAAACAGAAATGAACATGTAGAGACACAAGGACGAAAGTTATGTGAAGACAGGAGCTGAGTTCAGAGTTATGCTGCCACAAGCCAAGGAACAATGGCAGCCTCCCATACTGAAAAACGCAGGCTAGGATTCTCCCCCAGTGCCCTTGAAGGGATCCTGGCCCTGCTGATACCTGGATTTTATTTTTTTATTTTATTTTATTTATTTATTTATTTATTTATTTATTTATTTTTGGTGGTACTGGGGTTCCTGGAAGCCCTCCTTCCTCCGGGCTACACTCCCAGACCTATTTTATATTTTTGAAACAGGGTCTCTTACGCCAGCACGGCTGGCTTCGAACCTGCGCGATCCTCCTGTCTCCGCCTCCCAAGCGCGGGGATTACAAGCGTGCGCCACCATGCCCGGCGATACCTGGATTTTCGACTTCTGACTTCTAGAACTATGAGGGAATAATAGTATCTATATCATGAGAGTACTGTAGATTAAATGCATGTGACGGGCCTGGTACATGACCAGGTTCTACTTGATCTCTCTCTAATGATAGTAAGGATCCCCACTCAGCCTCCCCGAGCCTCTGTTTTGATAACTATGACAAACAGAAAATAATTTCCACCTACCTTAGTTTTTGTGATGAACAAATTAAATCATAAACATGGCTGGGCGTGGTGGCTCACGCTTGTAATCCCAGTGCTTAGGAGGCTGAGATAGTAGGATTGCACAGGTTCAAAGCCAGCCTCAGCTACTTAGTGAGGCTCTCAGCAACTTAGTGAGACCCTGTTTCCAAATAAAATAGAAAATAGGTATGGGAGTATAGCCTGGAGGTAGAAAGCCCCTGGGTTCCACCTCCAGTACCACCCCTCCCCCAAAATCATAAACATGAAAACTCCTGGCATATAAGAAACACCCAGGAGCCAGGCACAGTGGCATATGCTTGTAATCCCAGTACTTGCAAGGGGGAATCAGAAGGATGGCAGGTTCAAGCCAGCCTCAGCAACTTAGCGAGTCTCTTAGTAACTTAGTAAGATCCTGTTTCCAAATAAAAGTGTTAGAAAATAGTAGCACAGAGGTAGAACAACCCTAAAAGAGAGAGGAAAGGGAAAGAAAGAAGGGAAGAGGAAAGAGAAAGAAACATCTACGAAATGTGGAAACATCTTCTCCTTCTTCCTTCTTCCTTCCTCCTTCCTCCTTTCTCCTCCTTCTTCTCCTTCTTCCTCTTCCTCTTCCTCTTCTTCTTCTCCTTCTCCTTCTCCTTCTCCTTCTTCTTCTTCTTTTGCGGTACTGGGGATAGAACCCAGGGGTATTCTACCTCCAAGCTATACCCCCAGTCCTATTTTTTATTCTATATATTTTGAAACTCACTGAGTTTCCAAGGGCCTCACTAAGTAGCTGAGACTGTCTGCAAACCCAGATCCTCCTGTCTCAGCCTCCCAAATGTGGGATTACAAGCGTGCGCCACCACGCCCGGCTAGCATATGCTTCTTTACAAGAAAACCAGGGTAAGTTTATTAAATAAGAAGAAAGGTCAGCCACACATGGTAACTCCAAAGCAGAATCCTGTTGTCTCCTTAGAATGACTTTAGATCTTGTAAAGCTGCCCTCCTTTAAATATTACTTCTGATCTATATTGACCCCACTACACCATAACAATCTCTATATAGATATCATTGGTAAAAGCCCTATCAGCAGTTCTATCATTTAACCACTCCAGAACTTCCTTCCTCCCTACCTCCCTTTCTCCCTTCTTTCTTTCCTTCTTGTCAACATTTTTTTTTTTTTTTTGGCATTTATTCCCTCTCCATATTAGCACAGTGCTCTGAAATCATTCTTGGGAATAATTCTGCCCATTCTGCTCCGGGTGATGAATTGCACCCCAAGCCTGACGCATCTAAGAGTACTCCTGGGCTCTGTGTCAGTTCTCCCTAAAGCCTGGGCCGGTTTACTTGAGAGAAAACAAACAAACAAACAAACAAACAAAATATGCAGCATAGGAAAAGGGTTCTAAGTACTGTGAAAGATTCAATAAATTGCAGCAAGCCACAAGCCCAGGCTGGTGGTTATATCCAGAGCCATCACCTCACATGTGGTGACCGAAGTGTGGCAGGAAAATGTGTGGCAAGAACCAGCCCTCTCTTCAGCGATGCTGCGCTCACCACCTTTCCTGGGAGAAGAGCAGCCAGGAGTTATCACTAGTCTCCAGGGGTCTGAAGAGAGACACAGGTGCTGCCCAGAGATGAAAGCCACGAACAGTAAAGAACCCGGGGCTGCGCAGGTGATGTGACCTAAGTGGACTGCAAAAGTCCAGATAAACTGGCCAGAGACAGAGATGAGGGGTTAACAACGTTTAGGTTTTAGAGGATTTATAGGTTTGAAGTCTTTGATTCATACCAATCCTTGGTGGGAATCTGGCTCTGATATGCACTTGAGTCATCTTGAGAAAATTACTGCTCCTCTTCCTTCTCTTCCTCCACTTCTTCTTTTTATGATACCAGAAATTGAACCAAGGGGCATTCTACTCCTGAGCTGTGCGCCAGCCCACCCTTTTATTTTCTCTCTCTCTTTTTTATTTTTAGACATGGTCTCACTAAATTGCCGAGATTAGCCTCGAACTTGCTATATTCCTGTCTCAGCCTCCTAAGGACTGGAATTACAGGTGTTCACCACTGCACCTGGCTGAGAAAATTGTTTCTTTATGCTTCTGCTGCTCTAAATGTAACATGGAGATAAAAATAACTTTTCTTGGAGGCTTGTTCTAAGACTTAAAGGAAGTTATATGTGAAAACATTCTGGGACATAAGACTAGAAAAAAATGGATTCCTTCCTTTCTCCTTTCCTTCCCCTCCCTCTTTCCCTTTCTTCCTTCTTCCCTCCTCCTTTTCCTTTGTGCCTATGCATTCAATTCCCCAAGATAAAGAAGAATGAACTTCTACATTCCATATGAAACAATCTAGTTCTTGTTTGATTAGCATCAAGATGCAAATGGTCCTCAGTAAAAGCTAGAAAAGGGGACTTTGGTAATGTTTCTTTTAGACTAAAATGAGTAACTATCATAGGTAAGCTACCCCTCTACTTGTTGCTGGGAAAAGTATCCCCTTACTGTATATGTTTTATTTACACACTTCAGTGCTTCTAAGGGCCAATTTATGATGGGCCAAGAGTAGACAGAGAATAAATGATAAAAAATAATGGTAAACTAATAATCACTAAGTTATCTGAGGGCCATAAAGTTGAAAAAATAAGATTAAAAAAAGGCCAGGTAAGTGGCCAAGCTAATGAAAGATGCCTAAAAGCAAGGGATGCATTAAGATCTTGAACGAGGTATTTAGGCTTAAAGAAGATAGATTATTTAGGTGGATTTCAGCTTTAAGAAAACTCAGCTCAGAATGGCTTAAGCAATAGATTTACTGACCCCGGCATCAGGAAGCTCAGCCACAGCGAGGCCTGAGCGGCGTTAGACGCTGCGTTTCTATATATGGCAGGGGTGTCGCCTCTCTCAGTCCTTCCCCTCTGCAGATGGTGTCAGCTCAGAACTGAGACTCATCCCATGTTAATTACAGGGCAGTCACAGTAGCCATTAGAGCCACACAGACTTCCTTGTCCACAGTAGTGGCAGGGAGAAACTGGATTCTCATAGTTCAGAACCCTCCCGCAAACCTGTCAGCGCCTTTTATGAACTGGCACTGGGTCACATACCCATTCTGAGGGAAGAACAACCTAAACCCGCCAGGCAGGCTCACCACATCAGCCATGTGCATTAGCTCACACTTGGGCTTGGTTCTTGGGCTGTGTTTGGGGCTTAGGTATCTGAACAAAGCCAGATTTTATTATGGAGAAGAAAGTATGAGCAGATCAAGTAAGATGTCAAGCTTTTTATTTTTCAAAGTATTTATTTACTTACTTTACAACAAGGCCTCACACTGTTGCTAGGCTAGCCTCAAACTCACAGTGCTCCTGACAGCCTCCTGAGTAGCTGGGATTACAGGCCTGAGCCGCTGCATTCACTTCAGCAACCCGTTTATAGTACAGCATATTAGAGAAGTAAACTTACAGATTTTGCTTAGTTCGGTCCTGTAACTTTTCAAATGCAGGGGTAATATTACACAGTGAAGTACTGACTGGCAGTCAGATCCAGTTTGCTCAAGTCCCGAGAGATAAGTTTGTTTTGCTATTGTTGTGTTATTTAACTATACTACATTGCTTCCTAAATAAGTAGAGATGCTTTCAGATTTAACAATGGGTGACATCCTAGTAAACCTATTGTGCATTGGAAATACTCTAAATTGAAAATTCACTTAATACACCTGACCCATGGAGCATCATGGTTTGGCCTAGCCTACCTGGAACATGCTCAGAACACTTACAGTTGAGCAAAACCATCTAACACAAAGCCCATTTTAAGATAAACGATCAGATATACTGTATAATCTATTGAATACACTACACTGAAGAGTGTGGTATTGGTTGTTTGTCCTCAGTACTGACTGAATGGCTGGCTGGGAACTGAGGTTAGCAGCTGCCGCTCAACCTCACTAAAGCATTGCATGGAATATTGTTAGCCCAGCAAAAGATCAAATTCCACAGTGTGGAAGTGTGGGGTCTGGGGCCATAGCTCAGCAGCAGAGCCCTTGCCTAGCACTGAAAAAAATAAAACTGGTATATGGTTTCTATTGAATGTCTACTGCCTTTGTCCAAATATGGAGTCAAATCTAGATAACTCAAACCATTGTTAAGCCAAAGGCCATCTATAATACAAAACCACTCATTCTAACAAGTACATATAGTGAGAGTTTTCGAGTTATAATGTCTATGCTACTCAGTGAGTTCCCTGGCCTGTACCTCACACAGTATAAGCACTGCAGTGGGAAGTCCTGAGAATTCTATTCCCCCATCAAAGCCAGTGATTCCTCATCCAACAGAACAACAGGCTCACCAGGAAGAGCTTATCAATAACACACACGTAGCCAAGTGTGGTGGCACATGCTTGTAATCCAGCATTTGGGAGGTTGAGACAGGAGGATCACGGTCCGCGGACAGCCTCAGCTATTTAGTGAGGACTTTTGCAACTCAGTGAGACCCTGTTTCAAAGTAAAGAATAAAAAATATTGCTAGGGGTGTAGCTCAAAAATTGAATGCCCATGGGTTCAATCCCCAGTACCACAAAAACAAAACACACACACACACACACACACACACACACACACACACACACACACGAAGATTCCTGGTTCGTGGCCAGCCTCAGAAGCACCAGGTCCTCTGCAACTTAGTGAGAACTTGTTTCAAAATAAATAAGTCTGAGGGTATAGCTCAGAGGTAGAATGTCCTTGGATTCAATCCCCAGCACCACACACACACACACACACACACACACACACACACACACACAGAGTCCAGCTTGATGGTGCATGCCTGTAATCCCAGTAGGTGGGAGGGCTGAGCCTGGAGGATTGCAGTTTTGCAGCCAGCCTCAACAGCAAGATGCTGTTCAAAATACAAAAATAATAGAGGGGTAGGGGTATAGCTTGGAGATAGAATTCTCTTGGGTTCAGCCCCAGTACCAGGATAAAAAAAAAAATCTATGCCAGAAGATATTCACTCCACAGATACGAGGTGAGGTTTAGTTATCTCTATATTTTTAGTCCTGGGTTAGAGAAAGTTGGAAAATTGAAAACTGAAGGTACTTTTGTATTGTGCGTGTGTGTGTGTGTGTGTGTGTGTGTGTGTGTGTGTGTGTGTGTGTAACTAGGGGTTGAACCCAAGGGCACTCTGTCACTGAGATACATGATCAGCCCTTTTTTAAATTTTTGAAACAGGGTCAAAAATTCCTTCTGGCCGGGCATGGTGGTTCACGCTTGTAATTCCTGCGCTTGAGAGGCAGAGACAGGAGGATTGGGCGGGTTCGAAGCCAGCCTAGACTACTTAGTGAGGCTCTCAGCAACTTAATGAGACCCTGTTTCCAAATAAAATAGAAAACAGGTCTGGGAGTATAGCCCGGAGGCAGAAAGCCTCTGGGTTCCACCCCCAGTACCACCAAAAAAAAAAAAAAAATTCCTCTTGCCTCAACCTGCTTAAGTCATTTACATGTACTTTGTTCTCTACCTTGCCCCTTTTTTTCATTCCTGTTTTAAACCACCAATGTTTGTGAGGTACAACGAGTGCTAAGAGCTACTCATCCATAGAGTCAAATATAAAGCTTTGGATGCTCTAGAGAAGAAACGTGTTTAGTATCATATTTGCAGGTGTTGCCGCTTGAAAGAGTCCTCAGAAGGCAGGCGTGGTGGCGCACGCTTGTAATCCCAGCACTTGGGAGGCTGAGACAGGAAGATCGCGGTTCGTGGACAGCCTCAGCTACTTAGTGAGGCCCTCTGCAACTCAGTGAGACCTGGTTTCAAAATAAAGAATAAAAAATAGGGCAGGGGCTGTAGCTCGGAGGTCAAATGCCCCTGGGTTCCATCCCCAGACCCGAAAAAAAAAAAAAAAGAATAAAAAAAATAGGACTGGGGGTATAACTTGGAGGTAGAACACCCCTGGGTTCCATCCCCAGTACTGCGAAAGAAAGGAAAGGAAAGGAAAGGAAAGGAAAGGAAAGGAAAGGAAAGGAAAGGAAAGGAAAGGAAAGGAAAGGAAAGGAGAGAAAGAGTCCTGGGGCTGATGCCAGTGTGGGTGCCAACACCTTGCTCAGGTCCTTGGACTCCATTTTACTGGTCTCTGTAGACCACAGAGCCTGGAATATGCTTCATTTATGGAAATGAAGAGCTGTAGATAACCACAGTGACTTTGGTTGGTTTTTAATGGGAGGAGATAGGGTTGGTACTGGGGATTTTGCTGACAGAAGAAAGAATTCCACAAAAAGCTGTTGAGCCTCCTTTGGGAAGGGGAGCAGAGGTATCATCACAGCTGGCACCAGCTCCCATCGCATGTGGCTCAGTGACCGAGCCAGAGCAGGGCTGTGATGTTTATTTGAAGATGTCTTTATAAGAGTATTTCTCGAAGTCTCTTCTCCTCTTTGAATTACAGCTCTAAGAAACAGGAGTCACTAAGTGGATGTTATAAAGCCCTTCTCACTAGCAATTTAAAGAGATTAGAAGGTGGATGGATCGAGATGTGTTTAGAGATCATTGACATGGTCAGCATTGTGCTCAGAAAGGAACACCCTTGGCTCCTCTTCTATAGCTGGCTGTGGTCTGAAGAAAATCAGCCTCGGAGGGAATTCAGCATAGTCTGATGATGGTCATCTCCACAACAGACCAGACCATTTGTGAACGTAGCATCTCTCTCTCTTTTATTTATACTTCAAATATAATATTTTCTTTTATTGAGTGTGGTACTGGGGATGGAACCCGGGGTCATTGTACCTCTGAGCTACACCCTCAGCCCTATTTTTTAGTCTTTTTATTTTTGAAACAGGGTCTCACTGAGTTGCAGAGGGCCTCGCTAAGTAGCTGAGGCTGTCTGCAAACCGCGATCCTCTAGTCTCAGCCTCCCGAATGCTGGGATTACAAGGGTATGCCACCATATCCGGCTTAAATATAATATTTCTAATCGGCATATGAATCATGTGACAGATCTCTGTATGTATCATATGCTGGAAATTGTTCCGCCTTTAAACTCAGAGTCAAAGCTTCTCCTTAGGGGACTGTGATATAAGATGTATGGGTTTTGGTTTTGGTTTTTTGTTTTGGTTTTGCTTTTTGAACATAGTTGCTAGCTCATCCTCCCTCATCAGAGCAAGCCACAGAGAATTCCTCTTCCCCAAGACAAATCATAGAGACTCTAATATCCCCCCACCTTTTGTAGAGGAGTTGGCCATAAATTCTCTGCTGATAAGCCCCTGTTTCAGAAGTGGTCCTGTCCCACGCCCTCAAGGGAGGAAGGCCACACAGAGAGGCCAAGAAAAATTTGAGCAGCTCAGCCTTGCAGTTTGGCCACCCAGTCAATGAGCATAGACTGGACCCTTCTTGTCCCATTACATTTCAGCGCAGTTGCTCCTGCTTTTGGTGACGCCTATGAAACCCAAAAGGACGCGGAGAAGCTACAGGTAACTGAACACGTAGAAATTCCTGTAGAGTGGGGCGCTCAGAAAGTGCATGGAATTCCAGTGCTGTTCTGTCATTCTCTACCTTGTGCATCTCTCCATATGTATCATTTATATGGCACATATAAATTATATATATATATATATATATATATATATATATATATATATATATTGTACTTGAGATTGAATGCAGGGGTACTCTACCACTGGGCTTCATCTCCACCCCTCTTTACTTTGTATTCTTTTTTTTTTTTCTTTGCAGTATTGGGGATGGAATCCAGGGGCATTCTATCTGCAAGCTACACCCCCAGCCTTATATTTTATTTTTTATTTTGAAACAGGGTCTCACTGAATTGCAAAGGGCCTCACTAAGTAGCTGAGGCTGGCCTCCTGTCTCAGCCTCCTGAATGCTGGGATTACAAGTGTGTGCCAACATGCCCAGTTTACTTTGTATTTTGAGATAGATTCTCACTAGGTTACCCAGGCTGACCTTGAACTTGGTGATCCTCCTGCCTCAGCCTCCTGAATAACAGGTATTATAGGTGTGCACCACTGTGTCCAGCTCAAATATGATCATTCTTAAGGTTCTACAGAATATATAATTTTATTAAGTGAAAGTTGATATTTAATTTTCTACACTGCCTTAAAAATTAAAAAATATTTTTTCTTTAGTTGAAAGAAGATGGTAGAGAACTAACATGTGTTGAGTTTCTATTGTGATTCAGGCACATGTTATATTTCTATGTGATCTTTTTTAATCCATGCAACCATACTGTAAATAGTTATATAGTTTAATATCAATATTCTCTGTTTTAGGGACTTCTGCAGAAGTTATATAATAATATCTGTTATTATATTTTATTATATAATAATACCTGTAATTCAGGAGGCTAAGGCAGAAGTCCCTAAAACAGGTATAGGGATTGTGTGATCCTCCCAGGAATGAGGTATGGTAAGGAAGAGGCCTTATTAATAACTATAATACAAACAGAAGTGTCAGAATAGACATGAACAAAAGTCTGAAAAAGCATTGATTTTACGTTTTAATTTTTTTTAATGTGCACACCAATTAAAACGGTAGGCTTAACTGGGCATGATAGCTCACCCTTTTAATCCCAGTACTTGGGAGACTAAGACAAGAGGATCACAGGTTGGAGGACAGCCTCAGCATGTAGTGACAATTTCCACCTAGTGAGATCTTGTTTAAAAATAAAAACAGGACCGGGGGTGGTAGCATACTCTTGTAATCCTAGCATTTGGGAGGTTGAGGAAGGAGGACCCAGGTTTGCGGCTACCCTCAGCTACTTCGTGAGGTCCTTTGCAACTCAGTGAGACCCTGTCTCAAAATAAAGAATTTTAAAAAATAGGGCTGGGGTGTAGCTCAGAGGTAGAATGCCCCTGGGTTCCATCTCCAGTACTATAAAATAAATAAGTAGTAGACTTATTCCAAAGACATATTTTGAGGTTGTCTCAATGAACTCAAATATATATATATTAGATAATTAACTAGTAATATAACTCCTCCTTTTTTAAAAATTTTCTCTAAGGAAATTTTAGGAAGGTTTCTGAATCTCTCTGTTTTTCTAAGAAGATTACTTAAAATGTCTTAAAGAAACTTTTTTTATTATAATCGCAGCTGGTTCGGAGGCTAAGTCAGGATAATCCCAAATTCAAGGTCAGCTTGCCAATTTAGAACACCATATCTCAAAATAAATAATAAGTTAGGCATGGTGGCACAAGCCTGTAGTCATAGTACTTAGAAGGCTGGGACAGCAGGTACACAGGTTCAAGATCATCCTCAGCAACTTAGCAAGGCTCTTGCAACCTAGGGAGACTCTACTTCAAAATTCAAAAAAATGAAGTAGGCTGGGGGTGTAGCACAGAGGTAGAATGTCTCCGGGTTCAACCTTCAGTACAATAAAATAAAATAAATAAAATAAAATAGCTGGGGATGGAGCTCAGTGATAGAGTGCTTGCCTAGCGTGTGCAAGAACCAGGGCTTATTCCCCAGTAATAAAAAAAAGAAGAAAGAGAATTTATTTTTTCATTCATACTCCCATATTATCTAAAAAATTCTTTAGCTGGGTATGGTGGCCTACACTTGTAATCCTAGTACTTGGGAGGCTGAGACAGGATGGTTGCAGGTTCAAGGAAAGCCTCAGAAATTTAGTGAGGCTCTCCACAACTTAGTGAGACCCTATTTCAAAATAAGAAATAAAATAGGGATGGGAGTATAGATCAGAGTTTTTTGTTTTTTTTTTAAAGCCCGTAGGTTCAATCCCCAGTACCACCCCTCACACACACAAACACAAACACACACACACACACACACACACACACACACACATACACAATTGCTGAGGTTTGCAAATATATATACAATAGCACAGTGTAAATAAAAATATTAAGTAGCAAAATGACTGTCCCCATATCCATTTCCTCTTTATATCTATTTTCTGTTCCCCATGAATACATGTTTTTTTTTTTTTCTTGGTTTCAATTCTTCACCTGATGTCTGTGAGGTCCTGGGAACTCTGGTTTCTTCTGGAACGGATGGTGTAGCCAGCCCCAGCTCACCTCACACAGGGTCCCGTCGCCTTTTCCACAGCACAATTGTCCCCCAAGTATTTAGCAAGAACTTGTGTCCCTTACCAATCTGTTTACAGAGAGTGATGGGCTCCAGCTTACAGATGCCTCAACAAACAGGATATCCTAGGTCAAATTCACTGGCTCCCAGCACACAGGAGATGCCTCCCAAGGACACCTGCTATTTTTGAGATTGCCATTAGCCTCAGTGGGCAAAGGAAACAGGCGAGCGCCCACTCACTGGCACCTCTTGGCCCAAGTACTACAGAAGGTGTCTGTTTTTAATATGTGAAACTTTTGGATTATTAATTTCAGGATGGGAAATCATTAGTATTATTAATTTAAAGAGGAAACCTTTGGACAAAGATGTGCAGCTATAAATCAATAATAAAGATTCTCTCTGAGTTATGATGTTTTTACGTGACTCTGAAATTGGCTTTTTTCCCTTTTTGTTTTTGAGCCTTTGAATTTGACTTCACATACTGACTCCGTCAAGTTCCTGTGGTGAATTGATAATGAAATTAGGAGAGACAGGGTCCATTGACTTAGAAGACCTGTGCCATTAGTTAAGTCCTCTCTGCTTCACAACTGGCATGACACCCACTTAGTCACCTTGTTTTTGGCATTGCCTCTGACACTAATACTTAAGAGAGCAGAGCTCTGAGTGGAGATGAGGAGGTGCATAGTAAATAGGCATTATAAAAAAAAGTGAAAATCAATATTTCCATTAGCATCTAGAAGCAGACTTTTTAAAGAACATTTGTTTGTTTAGATGACAATAATGTACCAAGAAGACTTGTGCCTTTAAGGATCACAAATTATGTAACTATAGATAAAGTATTATTTCTTTTGCTGCTCACTTGGTTCGGAAATTTTAACAAAAGAATTAAAAGCTAAAAAGAAACAAACACTTCTGCCTATTCAAATAAAGGGTACTTCCTTTCAAGAAAGAAGGTACAATAAAATTCTGATGCTGTATACATCAAAATTATTAGTAATGTACAACAAAATAGCTCTTCTCTATTATTGTTGTAATAGGCTTTCATTTGTATGTATTTCTCATTTACAAAGTCATTACTCTCAAAATGCACATAAATGAGATGCCTGTATTGTGTTGCGCTGTGATGTTAGATTTTCATTCTGTTTTGTTATTCTAAATCTCATCCTCAGACCTCGGTTTAATCCCTGGCTTTATGACTTTGAGAAACCAACTTTTCGAGAGCTCAGTTTCTCCATGTGTGACAGTAGCATTGCGGGGAACAGATGATGGGTATGCATAGGTGCTAGCAGTGTCTGGGACACAACTGTGTCTCAATAGGATCAGTCCCTACCCCCGGGCCTGCTTTTCCTTGTCTTCTCATTTCTCTCATGTCAGTACCTTGCCTCCTCTTCAAGAAAGAGCAGATTTAGAACAAAGAAGTTCATAAGAGGAAAGCTTCATGAAATTTAAATGAGTAAAATACGGGATGCTAAACTGTATCTACCATGTGCCCCAGACTGTGGAGAAGAAAAATTGCAAAAGTTCAAAGAAAATACATTTGGTCTCAGGCTAGAGAATTTTCTACAAGGACATAAATAGGTCCAGGAGAAGAAGAAAATTAAATTCTAACTATATGATAAAAATTATACAGATATGGAAGAAAAACTAAAGAAATCAATATGGTGGCTTGGGGAGCTCTCCTTTGATGTCAGATTTTTCAAAGCATGTTTGAAAGATCGAAGAACTTAAAGCCAAGAAGAAAAGCACTACAGTAGCACAAACCTAGAAGAATAGCGCCATAAAGAATAGAGTGGAAAATAAGTCTGATTTTGCTGGAAAAAAAGAAAAGTCGAAAAAAATGATTTCTTTTTAATCAATGTGTACAGAGTAAAAACAACAGGGAACATATTAGTCACGTTTCTAATATATTATGATGTAATGTTAACAAGACACAGAGGAAATGGAATTACTTAACTCCTGTTTTGCTGCTTCTCCACCAGAAGAATGACATTAACACTGAAAGTGTAAAGATGCATGGCAGATTTGCCTAACAGTAGACGGAAAGCAAAATGTGTTTCCTGTGGGGCAGGGCCCCCCTGAGTGATTTTCCCCATGGGAATGCAGCAGTAGGAAGGACCGAAGAGTTGGGAGAATAGAAGCCAGGGACTGGGTAACTACCGCGATGGTCCATGAACCACTCGATGAAAGCCCAAGTGAGGAGGCACAGTGGGGACCGAGAAAAGGAGGTAGAGTAGAGAGAGGCTGAGAAGGTCAAGTTGACAGAACAACCCGTGGCAAAGACTCCAGAAACACTTGGGATGTGCTGTTCAAGGTGAGCATAGAGGATGAAGGAGTCCACACATTTTTTGTGGAAGAAGAGAAGAAAGTGAGCAGAGAGCAACCATAGGAGCCTCGTCATGGAGACAGAGAATTGGGGTGTGTTTAAGACAGCGAAAGCCAGGTATGGTGGCACATGCCTACAATCCCAGTGATTGGAGAAGCTAGGCAGGAGGATCGCAAGTTCAAGGGCAGCCTGGACAACTAGGTAAAATCCCATATCAAAATAAAATAAAAGGGCCAGGTGTGGTAGCGCACGTTTGAAATCCCAGCATTCTGGAGGCTGAGATACGAGGATCGCGGTTCGCAGACAGCCTCAGCTACTTAGTGAGGCCCTGTGCAACTCAGCGAGACCCTGTTTCAAACTAAGGAACAGAGAATAGGGCTGGGGGTGCAGCTTGGAGGTAGAATGCCCCTGGGTTCCATCTCCAGATGTGTTTAACTAGAGGTTAGATGACCACAGGGAAGAAAAGATTTGCTTTGAGTAAGCTGATGAATTAGATGGATCTGCTCTTTCTGACTTTCAGAGTCCATAATTTCATGTATAAGAATGGGCATTCCAAATGTACTTGATTTCAACTAATAGATGTGTTCCTTGTAGAGAATTATTTATTAAATGTCCTCTGGAACTTTCCCTGTCAAGAGAAAATATCTATTTTATAGATTCACAAGACCATGGGTCTTCAGTTAGGACACAGCTGCATATTTCAATTTGTGTCAAGTCCAGTCCAGGGAAAACTATGTGTTCTTTCTAAAAGGTAGAAACAGGAATATAGATTGTTTAATAGACCCTCGTTCACTGTCAAAACTGCCACAACCATTTCTTAAACATTTCTTTGTGATTAGTGAGCTAATTGTACTTTAATCAAATCAGTAGTAGAAAAAAGTAAGTTTGGAAATATAGATTTACAGATGTATTTTTTTTTTCAAGGGCTTTCCTCAAAATTCAAGGTCTCAATAAGAACACTGATAATGTGTGAGTTGTCAGGCCTCTCAAAATGCATGAAAGACTCAAACAGATTTAGACAGGGACATTGACCCATTTTACTAAGAATTCAGCCAGGCTGATTTGCTCAATGGTTAAAGAGTAACAGCAACTACATTAAACACCAGAATGGTCAGTACAATTAATGCAATTAAAGTAATTAGTCCTGGCAGCTGTAAGGTCAAATAGAGGTAGCTCTGTAGCAGCAATCTGCCACTGCAAAATTACTGACATTTCCAACTAAATTATATTCTCTAAATTGTTGCCTTAATGCTAAATAAATAAAGTTATGCTAATGTAGGGACTGATTACAGATTGAAATTAGCACAATTGCTTGTTATACAGTCTGCTAGGGTTAACATTTTTTAAAAACATAATTAATGGCCTTTGCTTACTGTCTCTGGTTATAGATCCTGCAGCTCATTTGCATTCTTTTGCAATATGCTGACAGTGCTAAACGTCTAAGAAGAAAGATCTCATCTGCAGGCAGAAAATGCATTCCTCACGTCATCAGGCTCAAACTTGTTATGGTTTCAGGGCAGCGTTAATAACAAAGATGACCAGAAAAGGAATGGAGAAGCAGGAGGCTAGAATCCGGTTTTCTTTTCCGTCTTGTGATCCAAAGCCTTTTCTGGAGTCAATGTGAAATGTAATTGCTCTTTTGACCTCTATCTTCTTTCTCCCCAGGTCTGAGGAAGAGCTACACTGGTTGATTATTGCAGGAATGAAAGGCACTCTGACCTTGTCGACCAAGCGCCTTGCAGCTTTCAGTGTTGCCCATTATACCGGAGGCAGGCAACTCCTGGAGAGGCGGGATCTACGGGAGAGCTGCTCCCCGGGCAACCTGCCAGAAAAGGCTTCAGCAGTCGCAGCAGCTGAGACAGGACCAAACAGCTCAGGCAGTGAAGGAAACAGTGAGGGGGAGAAACTGAGGATCTCGAAATATTGTTAGCACACAGTCTAAAGCGCTCACGGGCATCTCTATCACAGGGTGCCCCGCCTGGGAAGGTTTGGTGAATAAAGAAACAGGAACCTGTGTAAGTGCAGCCGCTGATTTACTAAGGTAGGCAGTGGCTCATTCAAAAGGTTTATGGGCATTCCTATGTAAACTGGAATGCAGAGCGGTCTCCTAGCAGAAAGTAGATTGGGATATTTAGTGCACCAATTGTTCTAGATTCTAAATTATTCACTACTCACAGAGTTGAATTGTTTTTAGAATCTGGTTGACACAAAGATTAGGGTACAACTCACCAGGAAACAACATGCATTGTCCTTCAAGCTCTGAGGATAAGGGGGGCTTTGTTTAAAGTCAACTGTGCTTCCTTTGTATAGCTGCTAATACAGCTCCAATCAATTCTATTTGACAAAATTTTATCAAGCATTTATTATGTGCTTAAGCATTGTGGGAAGCAGGTGACCTGTGAAGGGTGGCTGTGGATGGTGAGACTGGCGGACCAACCTGGTAAAGGCATGGTGACACTTGCTTTCTCAGCCAGTTTCGTCCACTGGGAGGCCGGCTGGGAGTGAGGCGTGGTGTCAGATGCTCTAGATGTGTACTTTCATTTAACTATGACAGTCATTTGGGGGGTTGTATCATTACCCCCACTTTTAGAAGAGTAAATTTACCATGGTAACCCAAACCTTGGAGTCTGGAATTAGACTTGAGTTCACACCTTTCTTAGACTGTTTCTTGTTGCTATAACAAAATAGTTGAGACCGGGATATTTATAAAGAAAAGAGATTTTATTTTTTGGAGGTCTGAGCCCCCACCACCACTTTTTTGTGGTACTGGGGTTCCTGGAAGCCCTTCTACCTCCGGGCTACACTCCCAGACCTATTTTATATATTTTTTTTATTTGGAAACAGGGTCTCTTAAGCCAGTGAGGCTGGCTTTGAACCAGTGCGATCCTTCTGTCTCTGCCTCCCAAGTGTGGGAATTACAAGCGTGTGCCACCATGCCTGGCTAAGAAAAGAGATTTATTTTGCTCATAGTTCTAGGGACTGAAGCAGCCAAGATGGGATGGTCACATCTGCTTAGTTTCTGGTGAGAGCCTGAAGGCAGAGGGGCAAGCAGCATAGGAGGGAGAAAGTCTGTCCTGTACGAGGGGACAAACTTCCCTCCCATGAGAATGGTGTTAATCCACTCATGAGACCTCCACTCCCATGACCTAATACCTCTTAAGACCCCATCACCTTTATTATTGCTAGATTAGCAATGACACTGTTATATATGAATTCTGGCTGAAACAAACCATATTCAACTGGAGCAACACCCATTTCTGTTACTCCTCAAAATCTCTGCAGTCTTGAAAATATTATCAATATTTATTTATTGATAATGTGGGTTGAACTCTTGGACATTCTACCCTGTGCTACATTCCCAGCCCATTTTATTTTTCATTTTGAACTAGGGTCTCACTAAATTGCTAAACTGGCCTCAAATCTGCAATCTTCCCATTATAGCCTCTCAAGCACTGGGAATACAGGTATGCTTTTCTTTTTTTTAAATGTGTCTTCTGGCTGGGCTTGGTGGCACACATTTGTAATACCAGTGGTTGGGAGGCTGAGACAGGAGGATCTCACAGGTTTGAAGCCAGCCTGAGCTACTTAGTGAGGCTCTCAGCAGCTTAGTGAGACCCGTTTCCAAATAAAGTATAAAACAGGTATGAGAATATAGCCCGGAGGTAGAAGGCCCCTGGGTTCCACCCCCAGTACCACACACACACACACACACACACACACACACACACACACACACACACACACACAAAGTATCTTCTGTTGTAGGGGCCTCAGCCATCATCCTAGAAATAGGTGGACAAGATATTTTTCCTTCCTGCAGCACATTATTTACAAAGGAGCTTCAGAGGAATCATCTCTCTTCTGAATATCTCCCAAAATGATGAGACTTACAAATATACCAAAAGTGCACTCTTTCCAAATGTTGTGGAGTTTTTGATATATGCAAACACACACACATCCACCTGCTTTATTGGTGCTGTAGTCTCATGTCATAGGGAATAGTGTTTTCAATAGTGCCATATACATCCCTTCCAAGTTTTCAAAAGCATGCACTCCACCACTGAGCTACATCCTCAGTCCTTTTAAAAATTTTATTTTGAGACAGAGTCTCACCAAGTTGCCGAGGCTGGCCTCACACTTCGGTTCTTCCTGCCTCTACTTCTCAAGTAGCTGGGATTATAATAATACACTTCTACAGCCATCTTGAACTTTCTATTCAGAATTGTTTTTCTTAATGGACAAGACTTCTGTATTGTTTGTCATTTCCTCAGTACCTGGGCAAGAACTGATGTTTACTGAGTGACAGTTGAATTAAATGGCTATTTATTTATTTACTTATTTACTTTGGAGCCAGTGGTTGAAACCAGGGGTGCTCTACCTCCAGCTACACCCTCAAGCCCATTTTATTTTTTGTTCCAAAGCAGGATCTCACTAGGTTTGCTGAATGTCTCCCTATGTTGCTAAAGCTGTCATTGAACCTCAGATCCTCCTGTCTCAGCCCCACAGGTTACTGGGATGACAGGCAAGCAACATCACACCAAGCTTCCCCTCACTTTATTAATTAACAGGTGCATGTAAATAGGTAAAATGGAACAACAGATCTTCATGATGACACTGAGTGACAGATGTTCCTTTGAATGACACTTAAAAGAATCAGAAGAACTCACTTTACAATGTCCCAATCCAATTTTGGGAAATGGCCCCACCATCACTATGAGAAAAAAAATTAAAAATTGAGATGTTTCAAATTTCAGATCTATCCCAACAGGTGAGAAAAGGAAGAGATGCTTTGCTTTCCTGCCCTCGTGCACCTCTTTTCTCCAGTGGTAATTCCAGTCAGGCACGGAGGCACACACTTGTAATCTCAGTACTTAGGAGGCTGAGACGGGGGACCACAGGTTCACGGCCAGCCTCAGCAACACGTTGAGGCCCTCTGCAACTTAGTGAGACCCTGTTTCAAAATAAAGAATAAGACAGGGCTTGGGGGTGTAGTTTGGAGGTAGAATGCCCTTGGGTTTATTCCTCAGTATCTCACACACACACACACACACACACACACACACACACACACGCACAGTAATTCTATTCTTCTATCTGATCAAGTAGGAACATATGCTCTCACTGCAAATAAATACACCAAGGAAAACTCTCCATATCCAAAGGACATTGAAGGAGCTCCCCCCACCCATGCTATGGAGAAGCTGTGGACATTCTGAATCAGTTCCACCTCATCTGCTTGTACCCTTCTATTTCACTCTTCTAACACTATCTAGAGGAGATAATTTATGTGACAGTAATTATGTTGCCATATTTAGTAGTGTGCTTTTTGCCCATTCCTGCTAAATTTCCTTTATTTAAAATGAATAGGCTTTTTAAAACCCAGGAGGTGTGTGTATGGTACATACAACATTTGAAAAGAGAAGGAAAAAAAGAAGGGAAAAAAAAAGAAAGCTACAAAGCAGCGATTCCAAGAAATGTTTAAATTAACGATGCAGATACTGGTGTGTTATTGGTAGCAGAATGATAAGTTCATGAATGGAAACACAGACTGAAGTTAGGGAGTCATAGGTTCTTCCTTCTGGTGTTGCTGTTCTTACATGTTGGGATTTACCAGCCCTCAGCGGACAGCAATTTAATATTCACTAGCACGAGTGGGTCTGGAGCTGCCATGCAGAATGGGAGCGCTGTCATGACCTCAGGGGTGCTGGGACAAAAGAACCTCCTCTTTCTCCTTTGTGGGTTGATAATTGAAATCTGCTGAGACAAGTTGGGAATAGATAGTCACAGGAGATAAGGCATACAGGTGTGTCACAGGCCTTGGGGCATCCAATGAGGTTTACAAGCTTTCTTACCCCAAATGGAGGTGTGGGCAATTTTAAAGGAAGAGGAAATGCCTTTTAGGGGAGATTAATGGGCCTAAAGGCCAGTCAACAGCCTGGGACAAAATTCCCAGAGCTCTGGGTGTGGTGTGAACTCCACTTCTAGTTTTTGTGATGAGGTCATCAGTCTTGCTGGGAATGAGCTTCTGCAGCAGGGAGTCACGACTACGGCTCACCTGGAGGAGCCAGCGCTGCCCAGGGAAGGAGCTCCCGAGGCCTTCCGTTACTCCTGCTCCTGAGGCACTCCCTGTGAAGACTAAGGAGGTATATTTTCGGGTATCCTTTTCCAACTTCAAGAGTCTGGGATACAAACTAGATCACTGACTTGAGCCTCTTCTCCTTTTACTGTAAGCTTCCAAAGTCTCTGAAAGAGGAAAACCATGTACTTACAGTGGATATATAGAAATCAACGGCATGACCAGCATTTTGTGGTATGGATAATATGGACATTGAGTACAAACATTCTGGCACAATAAAAAGAATATGAAATGCAGATTTGGGAAAATCTACTTCGCTTTGACTTTCCTAGGCAACTTTGTTTTATACTTTTATGGGTGCATTGTAATTATACATCATAGTGAAAGTCCAGGTGACACACTGACACCTGCACACGTCACTTGATGTATTTCCCTTCTATTCTGACCTCCTTACTCCCTCCCCAGACATGTTATTGAGATTAGTAGTGATACTTACACGTATGGATATAACCTTGTTTCAACTGTTCTCTTCCTCAAAACTCATTTTTCCCTTTGCCACCCCCCCATCGCCTTCCACTAATCTACTGGTCTCGTTCCTCATTTGACTAAAGTTACTTTTGTTTTCTATTTTCATTCTAGCTTTCACATATGAGAAAAAAACATAGAACCCTTGACTTGCTGAGACTGGATGATCTCAGCATAATATTCTTTAGTTTCATCCATTTCACTGCAAATGGCATAATTTTGTGTTTCTTTATGGCTGAGTAAAACTCCATTGTGTGTATATGTCACATTTCCTTTATCCATTCATCTGTTGACAGACCTTTGGCTTTGTGCACTGTGCCCTTACGAACACGGGAATGAATATATTGCTGTAGCAATCTAACTTTAATTCTTTCTAAACGACACTGAGGAGAGAAGTGGTACGGTTGGGTTGCATGACGGTTGTGTTCCTAGTCTTTTGAGGAACCTCCATACTGATCTCTATAGTGGTTATATTATTTACATTCCCACCCACAGTGTATTAGAGCTACCTAGGAAACTTACTGAAGGTGGCTTGGGAGCATGAGGCGCTCAGCTGGCTGACCTGACTAGGGACCGCCTAGTTTCCCTTCATCAAGGCCCACTGCCCCTGGGGTCAAGTACTTCCTTGGGATGAAGGACAGCGAGCTCCAAAGTCAGCAGCCACGTCTCAAGCGTGAAGACACACTGCTCGGGGTCACCCAGACCATCACTGCTGGTACACTCCTACCCTTCGGCCAGCCACCATGGCTAAGCTGTGTTGAAAGTAGAATCACGCTGGGCGTGGTGGCGCACGCTTGTAATCCCTGAGCTTGGGAGGCGGAGACAGGAGGATCGCGCGGGTTTGAAGCCAGCTGCACTGGCTTAGGAGACCCTGTTTCCAAATAGCAAAGTATAAAAATAGGTCTGGGAGTGTAGTCCAGAGGTAGAAGGGTTTCTAGGAACCCCAGTAACATAAAAAAAGAAAGAAAGTGAAATCTCTCAAGCTGAGAGATGGCGCGCTAGGCCTTCTCCAGCACAGAGCAACGTGAATCATGAAACTGTCACAGTCTCATAAAGAAAGTCATGGATCTTTTGCTTCTGTTTTGTTTTGTTGGTGGAATACTGGTGACCACTAATTAATTGTTGCAAAGGAAATGTAGTTCCCACAATGGAGAAACTCTCCCAGGGCTGCTCATTCAAAGGAAGAGTATATTAACAATAGTTCTGAAAATGAGAAGGAAACTATGAAAGAATTCCTACCACACATACCCTTTCTCATTTTTTTCATTTTCTTAATGTTTTTCAGAACATATTCTAATTAAGATGAACAAACAGAAACAGCACTATACATCACCTTCAGCCATGTTTCCTCCACAAGCCTCCATCTTACTGAGACTGAACTGGAGGTGTTCAGGAAGCCAAGGAGCTGGACCAGTGAATAAGGGAAACCTTCACAGAGATGCTTTGGGTATGGCAGAAAGAGTGGGGTGGAAGAGAATATATCAACAATAACCCCTTCAATCTTTCTCTCTTTCCATCTTTCTTTTTTTTTGTTTGCTTGTTTGTTTGTTTGTTTGTTTGTTTGTTTGTTTGTATTAGGGACTGAACCCAGAGGCATCCACCTCCAGTCCTAATTCTTTGTTTCTGAGACGGGATCTTGCTAGGGTGATGAAAGTCTCACTGCTTGCTGAGGCTGTCCTCATTCCTGTGATCCTCTTGTCTCTCTCAGCCTTCCAAGTACTAGGATCATAGCTATGAGTTACCATGCCCGGCTAAACCCCTTAATTTTTTAATGGAATGATAGTACTTTTACTAAGATTGCAACTCTGGAGAAAGGCTGGGTTTGGAGGACAAAGACTATGATGGGGAAGAGTGGAAGAAACACAGAAAGAGGTCCTGAAAATAGAGAAATAGAAACAAGGAGTAGGCTCAGGCTGGAGAGGACAGAGTAAAGGACTAATTCTGGGCATAGTGGCTGAAGGGTAAATTTTTTAAAAAGGAAAGGACACTCGTTCATCTAAATTAGAAAGCACAGCCAAGCGTAGTGGTGTATACCTTGCAAACCCAGAATTTGGGAGGCTGAGGCAGGAAGACTGTGGAGTTTGAAGCCAGACTGGGCAACTTAGTGAAATCCTGTTTCAAAACAATAAAAACCAAGGAACCTCTCCTCTAAGCTAGGAACTTCCCTTGCAACTAAAGGACTCACGTCTGTTGGTAGCTTAGCGTTATGCTTTCCTGTGTCTTCATAAGGTAGGATGCTATTGAAAGAGAACAGGCTTCCATTTGAAAGCCTTTATTTTCTCTGCCTACAGGACAAGAACACTGGCTGAGATTTTAAAAATATGAGAATGAGATGAAAACTATGGCTACACTTGAGAGTACGTACACCGGGGAAGGTGAAAGGAAAACAACTAGAGATAAATAAAAAAAATTTACTGAATAGTAAGGAATATTGAAAGCTGTGTAAGCATAGGTTAAGGTCTTATTTTTTTTTAAGACAAACTAAATGCCATCTTGACATAATCCATGGACTATAGCAATGAGAAGAAAATTGCTTTCATTCTAAAATGGCTATATTCTTAAAAAGCTAAGCTGAAAAAATAATTAAGGACATAGAAGTAGCCTGGAAGTTCTGAGTCACTGCTTGAAAAAATGGAAAATTCTTAACTATGTTCCTCTCTCAGGTCAATAGGTTAAAAAAAGCCCATATTAGACTGAGTCAAATACCATGCAGCCTTCCTAAGAGTTTAATTCTACACATCAACAATGCTAAGAGATAGGATTATTGTACATCTCCATGAGCTTATTAACACAAGTTTTGTAAATCTTTGAGAGGTTCAGTGCAAGTTAATAAACACAACCAAGTCAGGTTTTCTGAAAATGTTCCATTTTCTTGCAAAACTAGTTACAACATTCTTTCAATATAGTTATCAACTAGACTTGTTCAATTTACAAACATTTCCAAGGCACACTTAAGATTAGAAGCACAATGGTAGCTATGAAAGGAAGTACAATGATGGTCACCCTGAATAATAATGATGATGATGATGATGAGGAGGAGGAGGAGGAGGAATCAGGTGCAGTGGTGTGGGAGGCTAAGACAAGAGGATCACAGATTTGAGGCCAGCCACAGCAAGTTAGGGAGATCCTCAAGAGCTTAGCAAGACCCTGTTTCAAAATAAAAAATAAAATAGGGATGAGGTGTAGTTTGGACGTAGACTGCCCCTGGGTTCAAGTCCCAGAACCAAAAAGAAAAATAGACGATGAAGATGAGCAGCAGGATGAGAGCGATGGGGCGGGCTAATCTTCATGGAGGGCTTTTTACATCAAGTTCTGTTCTAAGCCTCATCCACAGGTCTTTCTCAGTAAGTGCTTACAGCAATCTTCTATGTCAGGTCTAATCCTACAGATTTGGATACTAAGGCATGGTGGTTACTCCCTCCTTACCCCCTGAGACTCAGGGCGGTGAAAGCCAGGCTTTTTGAAAGATTAACCATGTGTCCTTTCTCACTGTAAAAGTGCCAGCAGGAAAGGTGAGCTCAGAAGGCAGCAGAGAAATGAAATGGACTCGCGGGTAAAGTTGAAATGCCAGGAAAACAGACAGAGTCTATAACTTCATGCCATATTAACCCATTGTTAGGTTGAAACTAGAGTTAGGGGGTTTAGGAGGAGGCAAAAACACCATCCGGGTTATCAGAGACCGCTGATTCGGACCTGGAATCACACTCCGGAGAGTCAGCCGGCCCGGGGGGAGAGCCACGCGTCTGGAGAGTTGCACATAGTCCTGATCGGCCGGCTGCGTCACGTTGTGGTGGATCGGAGGCACCGATGTTTTATAGGCGTGCCGATTCTCTCGCGACATCTGTAGTCTCGCGACGTTTGGAGTCTCGAGGCACCTGGGGTCTCGCGATATCTCCGCTTCTAGCTTCTGGGGTTCTGCTGCGAGATCACGTGGGGGAGGGACCCAACTTATCACCCATATCATACCAGACTACACTGTCATGAAGACATATTTGGATATGTCACAAATAGCCTCAAAACTTTTAGCTGGGGATTGTGGCACATATTTGTAATCCTAGTACTTGGGAGGCTGAGACGGGAGGATCACAGGTTCACAGCCAGTCTCGTCTACTTAGGCCCTCTGCAAGCTAGAGAGCCCTTGTTTCAAAAATAAAAAATAGGAATGGAGTGGGGGTATAGAATGCCCCTGGGTTCAATTCCAGTACTGAAGAAAAAAAAAAAACTTGTCTTTTAATTGTTGATAGTATTGGTTAATGGGTAACTGCTGAAGCCAGCTGGAGACAGCTGTACTCATGATGTAATCTTTCAACCTTAAAATGTCTGATGGCAGTGCTAGTGCTTCTCCTGAGAACAGGAGAGCGAATGTGCACAGAAGCAGGTGATAATTCACATTTTATTTTAATTTCTTCTTTAAAAAAAGTGTGTTTCTGTTTGTTTGCTTGCTTGCTTGGTATTGGGGTTTGAAGCCAGGGACATTCTACCTCTGAGCTATAACCTCAGCCCTATTTCATCTTTTATTTTGAAACAGAGTCTCACTAAATTGTGGAGGTCTTGCTTAATTCCTGAGGCTGTCCTCAGACCAGCAATCCTCCTGTTTCAACCTTACAAGTACTGGGATTATAGGCATGCACCACACCAGGTTACAAAAAATAATAATAATTAATTAATTAATTAATTAATTGAAATATTGTAGGAGCTGGGTGTGATGATACCCTTGTAATCCCAGTACTTGGGAGGCTGAGACAAGAGGATCACAGGCTCACAGCCAGCCTCAGCTATTTAGTGAGTCCCACCAATTAGTGGGACTGTTTGACCCTGTTTCAAAATAAAAGATAAAATAGGGCTGAGGGTGTAGTTGAGAGGTAGAATGGACCTGGTCTCAATCTCCAGTACCATCAAAGAAAAAATATATATTTATGTCCTAAAAGAGTTTTAAGAGCATCTCTACTACAAAGATTTTTTTCCTACTACTAAAATTTTTAATTTTTATCTCCATATTGGAATCATTCCTTCATTAAAATGTCTGGCTATCATTCCATATAATTGCTGACAATGGATTCTTTTAACCTCATCAAAAACAGGTCCGCTACCTCTTGCAGCCTCAAGAATGTATACACATTTGTTATACCATCTTTAGAGAAAAGCTTGTAAATTTTTTAAAGTGTTTATGCTTAGTGCATTAACATTATTTAAACAGTAACACAACTGGTGTTGATTTGCTGCTACTACCTGGGAAATATTTAAACGTTATTATAACTTAGCTCCACATTCCAGTTTTATCTCTAAAATTAATGCTTTTAGGCTCAATTTATGCCTGTCAACAAGTAATGATCATAGATGTGAGCTGGCTCATAATCCAGAGGTACTAGGTTACAATGTGTTACCATAGCAACTGTGTTTTATTGCATTTTCTCTTCTTGATTTAAGGCATTTGACAATCATAGCAACTGTTTGCCAGTCTTCCCACATCATAAAAAATTCAAAAACACAAACAACCAATAGGAAAAAAAAAAGGAGGAAAAAAAAGGAGGAAAATCCTCAACTGTTCTTGAACCTCACTAGCAACAATAAAAAGGAATGACAACCTTATATTTAACATGGACCTTCTGTGAGTAGTTTATCTCTCAGAAAGTCTAGGAGTGCTGGGAAATTCAATGAGTGGTTAGTCATCGAAGGGACCTGTCTGCCTATGGTTCGTTTTGTTTATTGCATCATATGTCTTTTATGATCACTGGGACTTCAGCCTGAAACAGCATTTTCTTTAACAAGGGCTGTGTTTCCTTTAAGTTGTTTATTGCATCTGAAACATTACTCTTTAAAATCATGGTACATTTTCCATCGAGCAAAGGTCTGCAACTGAATCTTGCGTGAATGTGTTTATTCAGGATCTAGAGTTAAAAAAAAAAAAGTCCTCATCCAGTTCATGTAACATTAATCACATTGCCGGTGTTCAGCGGAGGTCACTGCCACATTCCTAGCAGTATTAAGGCAAGTCAAGATTAATCACGTACATTAAACCTGGGAAGAGGAGCACGTGAAAAGGATCTCAAATTAGACATTTCTTAAAAGACAGAGAAAGGACTGGAGCAAAGTGGGTTTAGCTCGCTGCAGTTTGTCTTGGATGCAACTTACTTGTAAAAACTACATGTGGTGAAAGAAACTCCCCAAACCTGCAGGACTCCTTTTTCCTATTCATGGAAGTTTAGAGGTCAAATTTAAGGTGATTCTGAGCATCTCAAATGAAGACTCATTTACCTCCCTCAGCAACCCCACCCCCGTACACAGTTAACACCAGGCACCATTAATGCACTGTCCGTGCAACCTCTCACCTCCTGAAGCAGCGCACGATCCACCCGGGAAGACTCACCCCACATACGCACAACGGAAACGGATCTGAAAAGAGCACAGAAGAGGAAATGACTGTGAAGCGGAAATCAAAAAACACCTTACTGATGCTAACTTCTTAAGTTTATGTGTTTATTATTTATTTATTTAGGTACTGGAGGTCAAACTCAGGGGCATTCCACCTCCAAGCCGCAGACCTCTTTTATTTTTTGTTTTCAGATAGGGACTCACTAGGGTGCTGAGGCTGGCCTCGACCCCCAGTTTGATGTTAACTTTAGGGAGGGAGAAAGGTTGAAAAGCAATGCAGGCATAGGAAAGCACAAAAGAGCCTAGTGTGAGTCTATGGACTGAGTGGCGGACAGGCTGGAGCGGAGCCCTCCTCCGGAAGAGCTGAGGGAAGAGGCCAGAGGTGATATTGAACTATAAATCGAAGACAGGTTGCCAAAGTCTCCGAATGTGTACTTTATTAAATAAAAGCAATGCAAAGTCTGTGAAAAATTTTAAAGTGGGAAAATTAGAATAACCAGAGCGTATTATAAACAGATTATAATTTGAGGCAAGGGCAGATTGGATGGCAGATTAGATGGTAAGAAAAATTAGAACTGCAATCTCCCAAGAGGAAGAAAATACAACCGTCCTCAAAAGTTGTGATGACAGCTTAAATTTGGCTGTAGAATGGAGAGAGACTGGATACTGGACTAGTCGTCCGACTTCCAGAAGGGAACAGAAGGCGGATGGTGGAGACACAGCCAACCCGGAGCATGCCGAGGGATCGGCTTAGTTGAATATGCAAATGACAGACCATCTCTGAGCATGGAAGGTCAGGGGGATACTTCAGTGGTGATTTCTAGTAGGGTGCTGGGCACAATAATTGGGCACCAACAAGGGGAAAGGGACTGGATATGTTGATTTATACTTGAAAGAAAAGAGTCTAGGGAAGAATTTAGAGAAGAGAAACTATTTTCCATTTGTTTAATAGATTTTACATTAAAACCCCCAAACTAATTTTTCTGTTTTGTCTATCCAAAATGTAAACTAGGGCTAGGCGTGGTGATGCACACCTTTAATGGGCATGCTTGGGAGGCAGACAGAGGAAGGTCACAGGGTAAAGGTCAGCCGCAGCAACTCTGCAGAGTCTTCAGCAACTTGGTGAGATCCTGTTTCAAAATAAAAAATAGGGCTGGGGAGTGTAACTCAAAGAGAGAATACCCCTGAGTTCAATCTGCAGCACCACAAAAACTAAAAATAAAATGTAAACTGGGCACATAGGATAATAATTTCTAAAAGAGAAAACTCAAGTATAAATATTAGATTAAAAATATTTTACACTAGTGGCTTATATATGTACATATATATGTAATGCAATCTGTATTTAAGGTGCTAGTGGGCTCATATTTAGCAAGTAATGTTTCATAGAAGAGACTTAACATTATTTTGAACCATCGCAGTTTTAAATGTTCATAATATGCATATTTAAATATGTACTTACATGGTATATGCCAGATTTACACACTTCCCATGCCAACCGTCATACACTTCTATTAAAGATTTATTTATTTTTAAAAATATGTTTTATACTCCCATAAAAAGCGGATATTGAATCGTAAAAACATACACAGAGTTAGTGTTTACAGTTTACAACCCTCAGAGCAGTAGCCATCTCCCCCTTGTTGAAGGTGGAGAGAAGACCCAGGGAACAGCTTTATTTGTGCTCACGGAGCTTTGCATTTAATGGCTGAATTTTCTTACAAACCCGACGGGGCCACGCATCTGGAGAGTGGCGCATAGTCAAGTGGTGGAACGGAAGCACCGATGTTTTATAGGCATGCCCATTCTCTCGAGACATTTATAGTCTCGCGATGTTTGGAGTCTCGAGGCACCTGGATTCTCGTGATATCTCCGCTTCCAGAGTTCGGCCTCCTGTCCCCACCGTGAGATCACATGGGAAAGGGGAGGGACCCGACTTATCACTGAGCTACTGTGATACATACCTGCTGCTATGCGTAGATAGACATGGAGGTGACAGTCCTCATGCTCAACAACCCCAGACTCAGCCAGGCGTGGTGGCACACGCTGGTAATCCTAGTACTTGGGAAGCTGAAACAGGAGGATTGCAAGTTCGAGGCCAGCCTCGGCTACTTAGTGAAGCTCTCTGCAAATTAGTGAGACTCTGTTTCAAAGTAAAGAATAAAAAATAGGGCTGGGGTGTAGCTCAGAGGTAGAATGTTCCTGGGTTCAATCCCCAGTACCAAAAAAATAAAGTCCAGACTCTTGGCAAGTGGAGAGGTAAGTCCTCAGGCTGCTGCTGTGACTGGCCACACTAGCCGTGTTCCGGACAACTCGGGGGGGGGGGGCACTCACATGCAGGCTACAGCGTGGCCCTAACCCTGGCTTAAGCCAAGTGGCTTACCCAGCTTCCTGGACACGTCAAGCAGCCCAGGGATGGCACCGGACCCAGTCGGCAACAATGAGGCCTGGAGAGATGTTTTCTGGGACTTGGGCGAGAAGTTCCCACTTCCTGAGCGCCCCCAACAGAAGTGTACTCCCTCTGGACAATGTGGGGTGCAGAGGCAAATTGGGAACTGCTCTGGACATTTTGCCAACACACACTGTGAGCTGGAGTGGCGGAGGCCCAGGGAGGAAGGCAAAAATGAGGCAGGCAGGCGCGGGACGGAGCACCCGTGACTCCTGGCGCAGGGACCGGGCTCCTCCAGAGTCTCAGCTATCTCACTGCATGAGCCCCTGCAACCCCTTTTCTGCTTAAGCCAGACTGCGTAGGATTTCTTGTCCAGTTGCAAGAATCCTGTCACAATCACAACATGAATACCTTCCTTCCATCTCACTTTTGTGCCTACTTAGGAATCCATCTACTGGTCCAGTTTAGAGCCCATGGAGCCCAGCAGAGTCTGTGAGAGAAGGGTAAGCCGTCCTCCGAGAGCTGGACCTAAGCACAGAGCTGGGGCCAACTGCTTCCCAAACCATCAGCTCTTATTCATCCTGCAAAGAAAATAGTCTCAAGCCAGGCGTGGTGGCACACTCTTGTAATCCCAGGATTCGGGAGGCTGAGACTGGAGGATCCTGGTTTGCAGACAGCCTCAGCTACTTAGTGAGGCCCTTTGCAACTCAGTGAGACCCTGTTTCAAAAATAAAGAATGAAAAATAGGGCTGGGATATAGCTCAGGGGTAGAATGCCCCTGGGTTCCATCCCCAGTACAGCAAAAAATAAAAAATAAAACAAAATAAATAAATAATAGGGCTGGGGCTGGGCGTGGGGGCACACACTTATAATCCCAGCATTCGGGAGGCTGAGACCCGAGGATCACGGTTCGCGGACAGCCTCAGCTACTCAGTGAGGCCCTCTGCAACTCAGTGAGACCCTGTTTCAAAATAAAGGATAATATCTAGGTGTGGTGGCACACTCTTGTAATCTCAGCACTTGGGAGGCTGAGACAGGAGGATCGCACAGGTTCCAAGCCAGCCTCAGCTATTGAGTGATGCTCTCAGCAACTTAGTGAGACCGTTTCCAAATAAAGTATAAAATAGGTTTAGGAGTATAGCCTAGAGGTAGAAATGCCCCTGGGTTCCACCCCCAGTACCACACAGAAAAAAAATAAATAAATAAAAATAAAATAAAAAAAGAATAAAAAATAGGACAGGGGGTGTAGCTCGGAGGTCGAATGCCCCTGGGTTCCATCCCCAGATCCACACACATTAAAAAAAAAAAAAAAATAGAGATGTAGCTTGGAGATAGAATGCCACTGGGTTCCATCTCCAGTACTGCAAAAAGAGAAGAAAAAGAAAGAAAGAAGGAAAGAAAGAAAGAAAGAAAGAAAGAAAGAAAGAAAGAAAGAAAGAAAGATTCATTCATCTCATTCATGAAGACAAACAAAATAGATGCTAAGAAGAAGTATTTATGTCAGGCATGGTGGTACATGCCTGTAATCCCATACTCTGGGACTTGGGCAGAAGTTCAGGAGGCTGAAACAGAAGGATCACAGGTTCGAGGCTAGCCTCAACAACTTAGTGAGACCCTCAGCAACTTAGTGTGACTGTTTCAAAATTTAAAACAAAAAAAATGGGGCTGAGAGTATAGCTCAGAGATAAAATGCCCCTGAGTTTAATCTCTGGTACCATTAAAAAAAAGAAGAAAAAGAGAGAGAAAGAAAGGAAAGAGAAAGAGAGAAAGAAAGAAAGAAAGAAAGAAAGAAAGAAAGAAAGAAAGAAAGAAAGAAGAGGGAAGGAGGGAGAGAGGGAGGGAAAAAGGAAGGAAGGAAAATGTATTTAACATTCAATGTTTGACACTCTCTTCCCAGATTGGAGGCTTTTGGCTTTGGGGTTCTCTGTAGCACACAGAAAAGAGCTCAGTTTATATGATGCTTAATAAAGATTTACTTCAAAACATTTATTAACCAAGTGCAGTGGCACTAACTTCACAAGACTCTCAGCAACTAAGACCCTATTTCAAAATAAAAAATGAAAAGGGCTGGGAGTGTTAGTAAAAGGTACAAAGTCCCTGGATTCAAACCCTTACTGCAAAGCAACAAAACAATAAAAATATTTTATTGTGATAAAGTATATATAACATCAATTTATGTATGTGTATGGGGGATATTGGTAATAAAACTCAGGGATGTTCTACCTCTGGACTATGCCCCCAGCCCTATTTTATTTTTAATTTGAAAACAGGGTCTCACTAAGTTCCTGAGGTTGGCCTCAAATCTGCAATCCTCCTGTCTCAGCCTCCCAAGTACTGGGATTATAGGTGTGCACCACCATACCTGGCTAAATTTTAATATAATGAACATTTTTATGAATACCATTCTTATGAATACCATTCGGTGGCATTAAATACACTCACATTTTTGTAAAACCACCTGTCTACCTTCAGAACTTTTTCTCCATCTCAAACAGAATCAGTATATCTATGAAACATTAAACAATAACTTCCCACCCCCCAGCCTCTGGTGGTCTGTATTTTCTGTCTATGAGTTTGCCTCTTCCAGGTACTTCATATAGGGGGAAATATGCAATATCTTCCATTTGTGTCTTATTTCACTTAGCAAAATGTTTTCAAGGTTCATTCATATTGAAGCCTAAAGGTTTATTTTTAAATGTATTCTTTTTCTTCAAACAATATTTTATTTCTGCTGTTCAAAAGAAAACATGGTTTCAGGTGCAAGAATGTGTGCCTGTTGTTACAGCTATTCAAAAGGCTAAAGAAGAGCAAAAGGTCTCAGCAACTCAGTGAGACCCTGTTTCCAAATAAAATATAAAATAGGTCTGGGAGTAGAGCCCAGAGGCAGAAAGCCCCTGGGTTCCACCCCTAGTACCACCAAAATAATAAAAAAGGCTAAAAGAAGGAGGATCATAACATAGTGAGACTCTTGCAAAAAAAATTAAATTGAAATAATATGTGGGTTGGGGTCTCACTCAGTGATGGAGCACTTATCTGGCATGTGCAAGGCCCTTCGGATTGATCTCCAACAACATACATTTAAGTATTGATTTTTTATTAGAACATGCTCAAGAACTGACACATATTAGGGTTCACAGAGACTAGGCTATGTACTAATTTTTGCAGACATTATACCATTATAATAACAATTATTATTATTATTACTCTTATTATTTAGGTTTTGGTCTTGCAGTACTTGGGATTGAACCCAAGGGCATTCTACTCCTAGGCTACACACCCTTAGCCTTATTTTTATTTTCTATATTTATTTATTTATTTATTTATTTTAGTTTTTTGGTGGTACTGGGGGTTGGATCCAGTGGCTTTTCTACCTCCGGGCTACACTCCCAGACCTATTTTAGACTTTATTTGGAAACAGGGTCTCACTGAGTTGCCGAGAGCCTCACTAAGTAGCTGAGGCTGGCTTCGAACCCGCGCGATCCTCCTGTCTCAGCCTCCCAGGTAATGGGATTTCAGGGATGTGCCAGGTGCCTGGCTCATCTTTCATTTTGATTCTTTTATAGGACTAGAGATTGAAACCAGGGGTGCTCTACTTCTGAGTTACATCCCTCGCCCTTTTTATTTTGAGATAGGATCTTGCCTAGTTCCCTGGGCTGAACTTGAACCTAGGATCCTCGAGGCTCAGCCTTTCAAGCACTGGGCTCACAGGCAAGCACCACTGCGCCCAGCTTTCAAGATGTTTCTCATGGTTTCAGAGCTCACGCTTCTTCCTGCCTTTCGGTGCAACTCTTCTAGCCACCCGTAAAAAGCCTTGCCCAGCAGCACCAAGAGCAAAAGGCTGTGTCACTTTCTAGCAAAGAACTTTTGTGCTTATTTGGAACCCTTAAGAAAATAGGGAAAGGTTGCTGGAAAGTGTACTGTTATTTATTTATTTATTTATTTATTTATTTATTTATTTTTGCGGGTTTGGTGATAGAACCCAGGGGCATTTGACCTCCAAGCCACACCCCCTGCCCTTTTTTTTATTCTTTCTTTTGAAACCGGGTCTCACTGGGTTGCAGAGGGCCTCACTAAGTAGCTGAGGCTGTCCGCGAACCGCGATCCTCAGGTCTCAGCCTCCCGAATGCTGGGATTACAAGCGTGCGCCACCACGCCCGGCCAGTGTTCTGTTTTTTAATGGCATGGGAAAATGGGTCGTAGGGTTTTTTCCAAATATACGGTAAACCCTCTATTTTTGGTTGAGGACTTTAAAGACATTGCTCAATTTTAAAAGAAAGCAGCATTGCAATGGATCTAGTTCTGAGGCTTGGATCTTCACCACAGGCGCCGTCATAGCTGCTTCACCTCATGAATGGCCTCTGGCAACACCTTGGGGAAGGTGGCAAGAGAATGGACGGGGCATTCAGCTGACTGGGTTGGGACCTCGACGCCAAAACTTTACCTCTGTGAGACTGTGAGCAACTCTCCAAACCTCCCTCTAGCAAGTATGTACTTATTGCTGTGTAACAAACCAAATTTACTAGGCTTAAAATAATGACCCTTTCATTTGCTTATGATCGTGTGGGTCTCCAATTTGAACTAGACTCCTTGTGGGATCAGACAGGAAGACCCAGTCATAGACGGCCAGTCATATCCAGCCCCATTAAGATGGTCTCACTCACACGTCTTGCGGGCACCTGGGTGGTTCTCGGGCCAGCTTGGGCTTGTTCACACAATGGCCTCAGGGTTGTATCCACAAGCCAAAGAGTGCAAACCAGGTACAAACACTTTTTAAGCCTGTGCTTTTGTCGTGTTTGTTAATGTTCCACTGGCCAAAGCAAGTCTGATGGCTAAGACCAGGTCCCAGGGGTAGGAAAAGAAATCATCCCTCCTGATGGGAGGAGAGGCAAAGTCCCACTTAGAAGGCCAGTGTAGGAAAGGGAGGAATTATAGCAGTATCTTACAGATTTCCATGTTTCTTGATGGAATACGAAAATAATACACGAACTATAACATTACTGTGAACACTAAGCTAATTTCTGCTTTTTCACTGGGTAGCTTGCTAGGGCACAGAGATGCCAAGAGTGTAACACAAAATGGACTTAAATGTCATGATGGAAGGTCCTGGATGTTCACTTGAGATGTTGTTACTTATCTTAGGCAGCAATGGGAACTTAATAATACCCCGTGTACATGTGGAATGATGTGGTCTGAATTTACTGGGGAAACTAGTCCTACAAGAATATAGAGAGAGACTGGAGACTGGGGTAGGGAAAGTCAAGGGTATAACAGATGGCTGCAAGGAAGAAAATGAATAGAAGTAATGGGAAAAATTATCAGAGGCAGTAATAGAACAAAGGCTTTGATTACTGATGCAATCAGTGTAGCGTGAGGAGAGGAAACATCAGAGGTAACTCTCTATATGCCTGAGACTATACCTGTCTTATAAGCAGAAAAAAAAAGTTGGAGGGGGGTACACACTTATAATCTCAATATTTGGGAGGCTGAAACTGGAGGATCACAACCTCAGCAACTTAGTGAGAACCTGTTCCAAAATAAAAAATAAAATAGGGATAGAGGTGAATCCTAGAGGTAGAATGGCCCTAGGTTCAGTTCCCAGTAATATGTACACACACACACACACACACACACACACACACACACACACATAATAAAGAAAAAAGAAGCCAGGCATGGTGGCACACACCTGTAATCTCAATACTTGGAAGGCTGACACAAGAGGATCACAGGTTCAAGGCCAACCTCAGCAACTCAGTGAGACCCTGTTTCAAAATATAGTAATAGTTGGTGGTACATGCCTATAATCCCATTACTGGGGAAGCTGAGACAGGAAGGTCCAAGGTTTGAAGCCAGCCTCAGCAACTTAGTGAGATCCTGTTTCAAAATAAAAAATAAGCCAGGTGTGGTGGCGCACACTTGTAATCCCAGCATTTGGGAGGCTGAGACCAGAGGATCGCGGATACTTAGTGAGGTCCTCTGCAACTCAGTGTGGCCCTGTTACAAAATAAAGAATAAAAAATAGGGCTGGGGGTGTAGCTCCGAGGTCGAATGCCCCTGGATTCCATACTCAATACTTAAAAAAAAAAAGTCGGGCGTGGTGGCGCACACTTGTAATCCCCGCATTTGAGAGGCTGAGACCTGGAGGATCGCGGTTCGGGGACAGCCTCAGCTACTTAGTGAGGCCCTCTGCAACTCAGTGAGACCCGGTTTCAAAATAAAGAATAAAAAATAGGGCAGGGGGAGCCGGGCGTGGTGGCGCACACTTGTAATCCCCGCGCTTGGGAGGCTGAGACATGAGGATCGCACAGGTTCGAAGCCAGCCTCAGCTACTTAGTGAGGCTCTCAGCAACTTAGTGAGACCCTGTTTCCAAATAAAATATTAAAAAGGTCTGGGAGTATAGCCCAGAGGTAGAAAGCCTCTGGGTTCCACCCCCAGTACCACCAAAAAAAAAAAAAAAAATAGGGCAGGGGGTACAGCTCAGAGGTTGAATGCCCCTGGGTTCCATCCCCAGACCCACCAAAAAAAAAAAAAAAAAAAGAATTTTTGTTGTAGAAAGTATTTGTAAAATCTGCACACCTGTGTGCTTTCTGACCTAAGTTAGCTCCTTTCCTTTCCCTTTTATGTACAGGCTTTTCCCACGGTTATAGTTATTGTAAGGGTTGCAGGTAATGTTTGTAAGAGCTGAAAATTGCCAGCATGCAGCCAAGGCACTGTTGTCTTTGCAGGTCCTTATCAGCAGCACCACAATCCAGGCCACCATCAACCCTCCCTTGGAGCATGCTCTGACCTCTACCTTGCCTCCAATCTCATTTCCTCATACCAACTCAGCTCCCTCCTCCACAGTCACTGATCTCTAGATAAAAGTCAGTCTGGTATCTTAAAACCACAACTCAGATCCCATCTATTCCTTATGCTATTCCTTATGGTCCATTCAGCCACTGGGAGGCAGGACCTTTTTGGGGGGAAGTAAGTCACTGGGATGTGCCCAGGAAGGGTTTATCTTCGACCAGTCCCTTCCTCTATCTCTGTCTCTCTACTTTCTGGATGCTATGAGCTGAACAGCATCTTTTACCACATTCTCCTGCCACCATGATGTGCTGCCCCAGCTCCAGCCCCAAGTTGGTCAACCTTGGACCAAAACCTCTGAACCCACAAGCAAAAATAGGCCATCTCTCCTCCAAATTATTTGGGTCAGGGATTTTGCTTATAGCAGCAAAATTGACTAATACACCTTAATATTTTCCAGTGGTTTCTCTTTTCATTTAAAATAAAGTCTAAACTTGGCCTACAAGAGCCTAACCTTGTTCCTGTCCACATGTCTGACATCTTTGTTCCACCGCCCCTCTCTATATTTTAATCGCTTTGGTCTTCTTTCTTTTCCTCCAGACATCAAGCTCATTCCTGCCTCTTGGTCCTTGCATATTGCTGTTCCTTCTGCGAAGACTGCTTTGGCCCCAGACTGTAAACTGATCACTGTTTTTTGTTTTTTGTGGTACTGGGGATGAAACCCAGAAACCTTCTACCTCCGAGCTACACTCCCAGACCGACTTTATATCATATCTGGAAACAGGGTCTCACTAAGTTGCTGAAAGCCTCATGAAGTAGCCAAGGCTGGCTTCAAACCTGTGTGGTCCTCCTGTCTCAGCCTCTCAAGTGCTGGGATTACAAGTGTGCGCCACCACGCCCAGGTTAACTGTTCACTTCTAGACATTCCAGTTTCAGCTTCAGGGCTCCACCCTTAGAAAGAGGTTGTTTGGCCACCCTATCAGATGTTACTTGCCCCCTTCGCTCTTTGTTCCTTTCTCCTTATCTTTTTTTTTTTTTCACAGAAATTATCAGCTTCATTTATTTGTTTTGTTGCTTATGATCTATTTTTAAAACTTGATTTTAAGTATCATGAACTAGAACAAGGACTTTGGTCTTCTGTTCTGTGCCCAGCACATTATGCTCGTTCAAGAAACATTGTGTGATTAAATATAGTGCAAGTCACTTCAGAATCCCTCCTCTGAACCAGACATGGTAGTGCATGTTTGTAATCCCAGTATTTGGGAGGCTGAGAAAGGAGGATCTCAGGTTCAAAGCCAGCCTCAGTTACTTAGGGAGGCTCTCAGCAACCAGTCATACCCTGTTTCCAAGTAAAAAATAAATTGGGCTGCGGGGGGTAGCTTGGAGGTAGAATTCCTCTGGACTCAATCCCCAGTACCAAAAAAAAAAAAACAAAAAAAAAAACTTTTTGTTATGATTTCCAGATTCATACCGCCCTCCTTCGTATCCCCATGCAGGATGCCCTTTTGTTCTCAAGACCCTGCTTCCAAATAAAACATAGACCAGAGGGTATAGCAATACCAGAAAAAAAGAAATCATGACTTTTTTTTTTTTTTTTGTAGGTCTGGGAATGGAACTAGGGGCATTCAACCTCCAAGCTACACCCCCTGCCCTATTTTTTTTTAAATATATTTTTTATTTTGAAACCGGGTCTCACTGAGTTGCAGAGGGCCTCACTAAGTAACTGAGGCTGTCCACGAACCGTGATCCTCCGGTCTCAGCCTCTCGAATGAGGGGATTACAAGCGTGTGCCACCACGCCCGGTTTAAAAAATCATGACTATTAAATTTGTACCTATTAGCCAAAATCTCTTTTCTAAACTTTAGATCAATGTCTAAGTAGAGAGCCAACTGCATATGTGATATACCACTTTAATGTCTCTAATTTTTCCATCCTGGGGACCAAACCTAAAGCTTCATTCATGCTGGGCAAGTACTCTGTCACTGAGATGCACCCCAAGCCTTTAATTTTTTCATTTTAAACCTAGTTTCCCTCTCAATTATCCTTGTGATAGACAGAGTAACATTTCTCTCAAAGACATCCGCATACTAATTCCTAGCACCTGTACAAATGTTACCTTATAAGGCAAAGGGGACTTTTCAGGTGTGATTGAGGTGAAGGACTTTGAAATGAGGAGATTATCCTGGATTATCTTAGTGGACCCAAAGTAATCACATAAATTCTTGAAAAGTGGAGGAGTGAAGAAGGAGACAGAAGATGTGGTAATGGAATAGAGAACCAGAGAGATGGAGGTGTGATTATCCAAGTAGCCCAGTCTAATCCTCAAAAGCAAAGAACATTTTCCCCAGCTGTTGTCAGAAGGAGACACGATAATGGAAGGAGACTCAGAGAGATTAAAGGCCAAACCCTCTTTGTTGGCATTAAAGATGGGAGAAGGAAGCCATGAACTCAAAAATGCTGGTGGTCTCTAGAAACCGGGATTAGCGAGGAAACAGATTGTCCCCTGGAACCTTAAGAAAGAAACATGGTTTTACCCACACTTGGATTTTAGCCCAGTGAGATTTATGTCAGATTTCTGACATACAGTAGAGAATGAATTTGTGTTGTTTAAGCTGCTTAATTTGTGGCAACTTGTTGGAACAGCAATAGAAAATGAATGCAATTCCCATCTCTGGAAGTACATCAATCTCTACCCAGTTGGCTAGGCCAAAACTTTAGGTGCAGTCCCTGATGCCTCTCTTTTACCTACCGTTCTGATGGCTCTACCTGCAGAACAGATCTTGAGCCTTCCCATTTCTCCATGTCTACGCCAACACCCATGTTGCAGCCAGCAACATCTAAACTTCCGCAGCAGCCTAATAAACGACCTGCTTGTTTCTACATTGCCTCTTGCCAATTGATTCTCCATAAGCAATAATGATCTTTTGAAAAGTACACATCACTTCTCTGCTTTAAACTTTTTTTTTTTTTTTTTTTTTGGTGGGTCTGGGGATGGAACTCAGAGGCATTTGACCTCCGAGCTACACCCCCTGCCCCAATTTTTTATTTTATTTTTTATTTTGAAACAGGGTCTCACTGAGTTGCAAAGGGCCTCACTAAGTAGATGAAGCTGTCCGTGAACCGTGATCCTCCTGTCTCAGCCTCCCAAATGCTGGGATTACAAGCGTGCGCCACCAGGTCCGGCTGCTTTACACTCTTCAGTATCTTTCTATCACAATTAGAGTATTACCTACGTTTCTAAAATGGCTACAAGGTCTTATATGACCTGGCTCCTCCTTGCATCTCCTTATACCTGAGCCTCAACTTACTTTGTTACCACACTGGATTCCTTTCTTTTCCTATAATATGATAAATGCATGTATTTGTATTTGTTATTCCTTCTTTTTTCTTTTTTGTGGTACTGGGGATGGAACCCAGGGGCCTTCTATCTCTGTGCTACCCTTCCAGACTTATTTTATATATTTTTATTTGGAAAGAGGGCCTCACTAAGTAGCTGAGGCTGGCTTCAAACCTGTGCGATCCTCCTGGCTCAGCCTCCCAAGTACTGGGATTACAAGTGTGCGCCACCTGCCCCCAGCTTATTTGTTATTCTTTCCTTCAGCAATTTTCTTTGTATGTATAACTTCATATTTTTCATGTCTGAACTTAATTATCACCTCCTTAGAAAGGGCTTCACTGATCTCTCCTGCTTAAGCTCCCCATACCACCAATTTATTATTTTACCTGTTGGTAATTACCAAGCTTATTTGTCTTATTTTGTGGTTTATTCCCCCAGTTAGGATGCAACATCCATGAAACTTGTTTATCCGATTCAGCATTCCATCCTCAGAGCCTCCACAGTGCCTGGCACTTGGTTGGTGGTAGATGGACACTCCCTGAAGTCCTGAGTAAGTGAATGAGGAGCTCATAGTTGTTTACACTGGGGTGAAATGCAGGTAACAAGAGTTAACAGTTTTAAAGTGAGGAATTCAGTGGCATTTAGCACATTCACAATGTGGTTCAACTATCATCTCTAGTTTCAAAACATTTTCATATATCCTCATACCTATTTAACAATCACATTCCATTCATCTTGTCCTCGGTCCCTGACAACTATCAATCTACTCCTGAGACTACGGATTCACTCTTCTGGATATTTTATATAAATGGCATAATATACCTGGGTGTGGTGGGGCACACCTTTAGTCCCAGTACTTGGGAGGCTGAGACAGGAGATTGGCAGGCTCAAGGTCAGCCTTAGCAACTTATCAAGACTCAGCAATTTATCAAGACCTTGTTTCAAAATAAAAAGTAAAAGAGGCTGGGAGTTTAGCTCAGAGGTGAAATGTCCCTGAGTTCAATTTCCAATAAACCCCTGCCCCCACTGCCAAAAATAGAAATAATATAGCTGGTCATGGTGGCATACACTTGTAATCCCAGTACTTGGGTGCCTGAGACAGGAGATTGCAGTTTCAAGGCCAGCCCCAGTTACTTAATGTAGCTCTCTGCAACTTACTGACACCCTGTTTCAAAGTCAAGAATAAAAAAATAGGGCCGGGCGTGGTGGTGCAGGCTTGTAATCCCTGCGCTTGGGAGGCAGAGACAGGAAGATCACACAGGTTTGAAGCCAGCCTGGCTGGCTTAAGAACCCCTGTTTCCAAATTAAAAAGTATAAAAAAAATAGGTCTGGGAGTATAGCCCGGAGGTAGAAGGGTTTCCAGGAACCCCAGTACCACCAAAAAAAAAAAAAAAAATAGGGCTGGCCAGGCATGGTGGTGCACACTTGTAATCCCAGCATTCAGGAGGCTGAGGCCGGAGGATCACGGTTTGCGGACAGCCTCAGCTACTTAGTGAGGCCCTCTGCAACTTAGTGAGACCCTGTTTCAAAATAAAGACTAAAAAATAGGGCAGGGGGTGTAGCTCAGAGGTCGAATGCCCCTGAGTTCCATCCCCAGACCCGCAAAAAAAAAAAAAAAAAAAAAAAAAAAATATATATATATATATATATATATCATATGCCCTTATATATTCGGCTTCTTTCATTTAGTGTAATGTCTTTTAGGCTCATATACATGGTAGCATGTATCAGTACTTGATACTTCCTTAAGTCCTCACTATAGCTAAGCAATTTTTATATGTATATTCTATAATGCTTTTTATATTATTATTATTATTATTATTACTTTGCTATGGAGGTTGAAAACACCAGGACATTCTACCTTCAAGTTATACCTCCAGACCTTTTAATTTTTTATTTTAAAACAGGGTCTTGCTAAATTGCTAAGGGTCTTGCTAAGTTGCTAAAGCTGGCCTGGAGTCTTTGATTCTCCTGTCTCCACCTCCCCAGTCCTGGGATTACAGGTGCGCACCGCTCTGCCCAGTTCTATAATTCCTCTAACGATTCTTCCTTTGGTGAACAGTCGGGATACATTCAGCTTCGGCTGTGAATAGTGCTATAGGAATGACGTGCACATGTCCTGGGACTCTGCAATGCAGGCAGTGATTTTTAGAGTCTAAGCTCATTAACTTCTTGCCTATTTCTAGCAGGTCTTTCATGCCCCAGGATTTCTCAGAGTCACCGAGAGTAGCTTTATGATCATATCTGCTTAATCATCATAGATTCTTAATTGAGTTGTTTACTCTATGGATTCAGACAGCAGGTCCCAAACTTAATAGTCCAAGAGACAGAACTGGGGGTAGGCGGGAAAAGATTAAGGGGAAAGGTGGTACAGGGAGTTAAAATTGTGACTTTTTAAAAATACACACATTACGAGACAATCAATTTATCACACTGTGATGAACTCTGCTTCCCTCAGAAATGTTAGGAGCTGCCAATGCTTTTTGAATTAAGCGCTTGGAGTCCCTTGGTAGTATGTTCAGTGCCATCTCCAGTGTTAGAAAGTTTTAATCTGCAATTAGATATATATTAAGCCATTAAAATATCATTGCATTTTAATGATTTGAATCTATGAAAATATGTAAATTAGTAATGGCTTATTAAACTTCACAGTTTCGGGTTATTGTAAAAAAAGATCTGTACATATAAAATGTTAAGGGGAAAGCCTTTTGTGTATTTTATTATATCATTCTTCAGTGAGGATGACAAGAATGCACATGTTCATGCAATTAATAACTTAAAAAAATAAGAATATTAGCTATTCTGAATGGAAGACTATTTTCATGAAAGCTGAGTGCAACCCGTTGTTTAGACCTAAGCACCCTATCTCCATCCCTGGCACTCTATTTTGTGCTTTGGAAAGCTCTACTCAATTCAGAACATAAATTTAGAAAAGGTTTCCTCCCTGAAACCTCCTGAAAGCCTGTAGTTATGGTGGTTACTTAAATATTATTTCCATAGCTACGCTGGCTTCCAGCCACAGCTGAAAGGCGTATCAACAAGCTTGGTGTGAAAATGGGAAGGGAGGGGAAAAAGAGAGGAGACAGAGGACACTAATTTTCCTTCTTCAGAGTAGGAGGTATAATGTCTTTATAAAGTAATAATTAAAAGAAAAACAATTACTGGAGCCTTATCTGGACCGTGCAGCTGTACTTGCTCCTTTTTGCATTAGCAGTGTTTCTAAGGTTATGACAAACCATGAAAATTGCATCTTTAGAGGAGTTTTATTCCTTTTCCTATGATTTGATTGAAACAGACAGCTACATTTTGTGTATATATAATTAGGCAGTAAAATAGGCTTTGAAGGCAGGTTTCCATTTAGTATGTGAGTCACACACACAGCAGCCTTTCATTCACCAGCCAAGGACTGATCTTTTTAATGCTTCAACTCGCTCAACATGTTTTCTGAATGCTACATCTTGGACTGGGGGGAACGGAAAAGAAAAAAAAAAAAAATCAGCTTTTAGCCCATATTTCTTTCTTTCTTTCTTTTTTCTCCATCCTCTTTCCAAAGGAAAAACAATCTGAAAAGCCAATCTAGGAAGTCTTTGGCGATTTAACCTTAAGACAAACTGATTTTTATCGTCTTTTTTCCAGATTGTCATTGGGGGCACCAGTGAATACCGCACCAGTTCTCGGCGTATCTAATCCCTCTCATAAAAGGCCATTGTGGCAGTAAAACTGAGACCAATGGCTTTTTCATTCTCCACCTCTCAGCTCTCCAAAGTAATGGCACTGGGTCTCCTCATCGTGTTTTTCCTTTCAGATGCATAGTTTCTCCCTTTAACAAGGTTTTAAAAAAAGGGTTGGGGGCAGGGAGGGATGAGGCCAGGAGAAGAAACACAATCCCATGTTCTCAATGCTGTCCCCATATGTGGCACTCAATGTTTTTTTCCCCCTGAACTTAAATAAGGAAGGGCTTTAACATGGTCGTGTTATTTGAGATGCAGCCCGTCTTTATGAAAGAGATTTTCCTCTGAGACTTTGCGAGTACAATGAGAACAACCCCGGGTGCATTTTTTCCCCCTTGCAATAGAAATCAGCCCGATCCAAGGTGCATCATCGTGCCTTATCTGATTAAGAAGCAGTTGCCTCTTAATCTCTATGCTTTCATCTCATTGTGTACCACTGACTATCTCCTATCTGTTTCTGGCAAACTCAAAGATGGAGAGAAATAATATCGAGCTACTTGGTTGATTTATGCAAGCGATAGTTGTGTTTGTAGAATGTCTTTCATCTAAAGACCTCAAAGGGCCTTAGGAACATTATCACATTGACAGAGCCAGCTCCAACATAAAGGGCACAGAGGGGCCATAGTCATGTAAATCTAAGTTTCTAGAGTGATTAGTACCCTGGTAACCAAGAGGGATGAACTAGGTTCTCATTTTTGATGTGAAATTCGATGTCCATACAAGAATTTCAATCTCCAATTCCAGCCTATCACTGGGTAAACCACTCAGTATTCAATTTACTTCCTGGAATGTTTCCCTGGGGAGTCTACTCCCCAAGATGAAGGGCTTTACATGACAGGCAGGTGTATCTATTTCTTCAGTTGGCCTAATCTAATAAAGCTGGACATGATTTATATGTGCAAAATGTTGCCATGTTAAATAATTCAGAACAAAGCCGCCTTTCCTAGTTGCGCTCCAAATAGATGTCAATCTACATCTGATGGTGCCTGTATCCCACAGGGACTTGGGATCAATGGAAAGAAAATATATTCCTTGTACTAGTTCTAAGTGAACAGCTCTCCTAACTGAAGCCTATTGGTTCTGGCCCAAACCAAATGACTTTTTTTCTTCTTCTTCTTTTTTTTTTTTTTTTTTTTTGCAGTACTAGGGATTGAACCCAGGGGCATTCTACCTCCAAGCTACACTACTCCCAGCCCTATTGTTAATTGATTTATTTTTGAAACAGGGTCTCGCTTAAATTGCGGAGGCCTCACTAAGTAGCTGAGGCTTGCCATGAATCTGCAATTCCCCTGTCTCAGCCTCCCAAGTATTAGAATTACAAGTGTGGACAATCACACCTGACTCCAAATGCCATTTCCAAAGTAGACCATTCTTGCTGGTTCTGTCTGCATAAGAGAAGTAGCTTACATAGAAGAGAGTGTTATCAGCCGGGCGTGGTGGAGCACGCTTGTAATCCCCGCGCTTGGGAGGCTGAGACAGGAGGATCACACGGGTTCAAAGTCAGCCTCATCTACTTAGTGAGGCTCTCAGCAACTTAGTGAGACCCTGTTTCCAAATAAAATATAAAAAAGGTCTGGGAGTATAGCCCGGAGGTAGAAAGCCTCTGGATTCCACCCCCAGTACCAACAAAAAAGAAGAGAGTGGTATCCATGCAGATGTCTATGTAAATCGGATTCAAAGACTTCCCCATTATAACAGAGTTGTACATGCACAGGCCCCAGGTTGGAATAATCAGCTTTACCTCCCGACGGTTTCCGCTTTTTGCTGACTTTCTCTTCACATCTCTACTCAGTTCATACCCACAATCTCTCCCCCTATTCTCTATCATTTTACCTATGGATTTTCAAAGTATTTGTTTTTTACAAAACAATAACTTGAGCCAAAATTGTATCATAGTTGATCTCAAATAAAGTAATAGGCTTGTGTTTAGCACTTCCATATTAACCCTACACGTGAGCTGTCAGTTTGCAAAACTAGTCTCCACACTTCCATGGAGTTATGTGTCTGAGCATCAGTAATGCTTTGTATTTACACAATAAAGCATAGCAGGCAATTTTTCCCAAACAGAGTCTCTGTTTATGAAAATGAAATGGAAGTGATCCAGCCAATATTGAAAGTTTCTTCTTTATTTATTTTTTTTTTTTTTGCAGGTCTGGGGATGGAACCCAGGGGCATTTGACCTCCAAGCCACACCCCCCTGCCCTATTTTTTATTCTTTATTTTGAAACCGGGTCTCACTGAGTTGCAGAAGGCCTCACTAAGTAGCTGAGGCTGTCTGCGAACCGCGATCCTCCGGTCTCAGCCTCCTGAATGCTGGGATTACAAGCGTGCGCCACCACGCCCAGCTTTGAAAGATTTTTTATATTAACTTCAGGATTCCAGTTTGTATTATTTTTTAGCTGGATCTAATAAAATAGGGGAAATTTATGTCCTGTGTGTTTTATGTCCTGAATAGCTGGAATGGTCTACCTCTGAGCGACACTTTCGGCCTATTTATTTATTTATTTCCTAGTTGGAAACAGGGCCTCACTAAGTTGCTGACGCTAGCCACGATCACGCTAAGTACTGGGATTAGAGGTGTGGGCCTCGCACAGTGGCTCATTTTGTCAATCTTCAACAGCTGATTGGATCCAGCATCAAGTTACTCTGAAAGATAAGGCAGCCAAAACCAACTGTGGAGTGGACAATGCCCAGGGCATTCTGTTTCTGTGGCTCCCTTCCTCGCATAGAACCAAGACTTGGTTTTTCAGGCCCTATTGCAAGTGGGCAATATTTATTAAATATTCCCTTTAATGATAGCACATTTCTGAGGTTTATTCAAACCCAATTCAGAGGAATATTCCACAGTTATGAAAAAGAGACCATCCTAGAATTTTTAATGATGAGAGCAGTTAGAAAGTTACAGTTCTTCCTGTACCCATCCAGTTCCCTGACTCTTTTCTATTTCTTCATAGTAGTTATTACTATGTGAAACTTCCTTATTTTATTACCTGTTTATCTCAACTTCATCACAATATAAACTCCATAAAAGTAGACTTTGGTATCCCTGATGCCTACAAGGGAGCCTGGCATATAGTAGATACTCAGCAAATATTTGTTGAAAGAATTAATTAAGATCAATATTCTAAATAGACATATCAACATTTGATAGGGTTCTGATTATATAGTTTCATAAATATTTAACTACTATGTAAAAGACCTGATGACTATATTTTTTAATTTTACTTATTTGGTGATATTGGAGATTGAACCTAGGGATATTCTACTTCTGAGCTACACTCCCAGCTTTTTTTATATTTTTATTTTGAAACAAGATCTCACTAGGTTGATGAACTTCTCAGTAAGTAGCTAAGGCTGTTCTCAAACCTGAGGTCCTCCTAGCTCAGCCTCCCAAGTACTAGGATTACAAGCTTGCACCACCATGTCCAGCTTGGATGCCTTTATTTGATTGTTGTTTTGTATAAACTTCAGTCCACTGGAATTAATTGTAAGACAAGGTCCAGGAACTCCCTACAACCACTCTGTCCATATCTATACTATCAAATGAAAAATGAGATACATACAAATGACCCAGAATCTATGCAAGATGATAACTATAAGCTAAGTCATCACTTTGAAACAAAGTTTAGATAAGTTCTTCATAATGTATTGGAATTGATTGACAGTTTGTGTGAGTCCTACATTGCTCAGCCACCAACAAATTTATGGATCTAGGACCCATGTCGCTAAATTGAACAGGTATCTTCTTGCTCTGTTTCCTTCCTGTAGAGGTCCTGAATCTCGGTGGTAGGATTTGGACTTTTGCAGGTCAAGCTCCAGCTCTCCCATTATGACTCCATTTCCTCCTCCCCCAAAATGGGATAATAGGTCCTATTTTTGTTTTGTTTTATTTTTACTATTTATTTATTTATTTATTTATTTATTATTTGTTTTGTGGTACTAGGGGTGGAACCCAGGGGCATTCTACCTTTGGGCTAAAGCTCTATCTCTATTTTTTTAATCTTTATTTTAAAACGAGGTATCACAGACCGGGCGTGGTGGCGCACGCTTGTACTCCCAGTGTTTGGGAAGCTGAGACAGGAGGATTGTACAGGTTTGAAGCAGCCTCAGCTACTTAGTGAGGCTCTCAGCAACTTAGTGAGACCCTGTTTCAAAATCAAATATAAAATAGGTCTGGGAGTATAGCCTGGAGGTAGAAAAAACCCTGAATTCCACCTCCAGTACCATAAACAAACAAACAAACAAACAAACAAACAAACAAACAAACAAAGCAAGGCACCACTAAGTTGCAGAGGGCTTCACTTAGTAGCTGAAGCTGGCTGCAAAGCTCCTATGTCAGTCTCCCAAGGACTGGAATTACAAGCATGCACCACCACACCCTGCTTTAATTTTGTTTTGATACTGAGGATTGAACCCAGGGAGATTTCTACCTCCAAGCTACACCCCCAGCTTTTTATTTTTATTTTTATTGCTTTGGGAAGGGATCCTGGGGATTAAACCCAGGGGCATTCTTTCTCCAAGCTACACCTCCAGCCCTATTTTTTATTCTTTATTTTGAAACAGGGTCTAACTAAGTTGCAGAGGGCCTCGCTAAGTAGCTGAGGTGGTCAGGGAACCTGTGATCCTCCTGTCTCAGCCTTCCAAGTACTGGGATTACAAGTATGCGCCACCACGCCCAGCTTCTTTTTATTTTTTATTATACTTTATTTTTATTTATTTATTTATTTATTTATTTATTTATTTATTTATTTATTTATCTTTGTGGTACTGGAGATTGAACCCAGGAGCATTCTACCCCCAAGATATACCCCAACCCCTTTTTATTGACTTTTATTTTTAAATTTTGAAATAGGGTCTTCCTAAGTTACTAAAAGGCTCACTAGATTCCTGAGGCTGATCTCAAAGGTATGATCCTCTGGTTTCAGCCTCCCAAGTACTAGGATTATGAGTGTGCCCCACTGTGCCTGGCTTACTTTTTTATTTTATTTATTATGCCTGTTTGTATAATCCACAGTAGTCAAGATAGACTATGATAGAATTTCATCTAAATACATATTTATTTGACAGTTTCATTAGACAATACACAAAGATGCAGGCAGGTGCTATGGTGTATGCCTGTAATCCCAGTACTTGGGAAACTGAGACAGAAGGATCACAATTTTGAGGCAACATAGCGAGACTCTTAGTGACCTAGCAAGACTCTGTTTCAAAAAAATAATAATAATACAAATAAAAAAGGACTGAGGGTGTGGCTCAGAAGTATAAGCCTTTGGTTCAATCCCCAATATCACAAAGAAAAAAATAATAAAATAAAATAAAGATGTATTGCATCTTTTATTTAATGTATTGCATTGTGAATGGCTATGTTGGGGTTCAGAAAAAAGTGCCCTCAAATGAAGCCCCCCTAAAGCAGCCAAGCTTCTCTCTGATCTCCTCTGGCTCACTCTCCCCAGAAGTACTTGATAGAAACTAGTATCTTTTCTCCCCATAGCCAGCCATAAAACTTTAAAATATAACTCTAACTTCACCCCTCCCTACCCTTCTGTGTAAGTGCTGGCCAGAAAGCATTCTCTGACCTGTGTTTGCTAGTAGGTGATAAGACCCCATTCCAGAAAGGGCCTGCCCTAGACCCAGGAGCAAGAAATTCTACAACAAAGAGGCCAAGAAGAATCTGAACAGACAGGCCTGGCTGGGTTTTCCCACTCAGTCCATTGCTATCAGACCATATCTTGTTTTGTCCAATCACATTTCTATGTGACTATCCCTGCTTCTTGGAACCTAAGCCTAATATAGACATTTCCCCTGTGTCCTCATTCAGAAGGCTCCCGTGTCACGTAAACTATGATTCAATAAATTTGTTATGCTTTTCTCCTGTTAACCTATATGCTGTTATAGAGGTATAAGCCATGACCCTTATGATGAGGAAGAAAGGTGCTTTTCTTTTCTGCTTCTGCAACTTTGTGTCTTAAAAGTACGTTCACACACATTAACTTCTATGACCCTCACAACAAACTAATGAGGTAAGTAGGGCAAGCCTTATTGTCCCAATTTATACAAGAAAAACTAGGGCATAGGAGAAAGCTGAAGTGGCTTGCCCTAGGCACCACAATTGATTAGTGACAAGTAGGACAGAAAGTCAGGGTTTACTTGGAATCCAGGATTATTTCCATGGAGCCTGCCCCCATTCTCAGCACTTTACCCCACCAAGTGTCCAGCCAGCATCAAGTCCTTCGCTGCCTTAGGAGAGCTCTCCTACACACATTGCTCCCTTTAGGCAGAACTGGTTAAATAATTAGTTATATTAAAATACAAAACTATGTACATATGCATGCTCATATACATTATGAAAAATTGATATAGGTAGGTGTTTGCAGATTAACTTGTAGATGTGATATGTTGCCAGAGATACAAATCCCATCTATGCTTGACCTTAGTGCCCCATCGCCCTGTCCAAAGGTTACTCTGGTGTAGAAACCATTTAGTAACTGTTGGTGGGAACAGTGAAAACTGGCCACCATTTCAACTGTGAAGTTCTATTTACAACTGTGAAGGAACCCTGAGGTCAGATGTTCATGCTGGCTGATTATACTAACCTTCCCAGCTTCATTACTCTTGAGTCATGGACCTTGGTTTTAGTCTCTTTCAATAGCAAAAAGCCTAGAAGTTTTGAACTTTTGTCCCTTTTCTCAATCTTGCATCACAAATCTTTTTCATTCTAGTGAATCCATGTCTCAAAGTATTAGTCTTTCTCTCTCTCCCTTCCTTCTCTTCCTTTCTTCCTCTCTCTTCTTTCTTTCTTTCTTTCTTTCTTTCTTTCTTTCTTTCTTTCTTCCTTTCTTCCTCTCTCTTCTTTCTTTCTTGCTTTCTTACTTTCTTTCTTTCTTTTTCTTTCTTTCACAGAGAGATACTAGGTATTGAACCCAAGAGTGTTCTTGTTCTGCCTGTGAACTACATTCCCAGCCTTTTTTTTTTTTTTTTTTTTTTTTTTGCGGGTGTGGGGATGGAACCCAGGGGCATTCAACCTTCGAGCTACACTCCCTGCCCTATTTTTTATTCTTTATTTTGAAACAGGGTCTCATTGCATTGCAGAGGACCTCACTAAGTAACTGAGACTGTCCTCAAACCACGATCCTCTGGTCTCAGCCTCCCCAATGCTGGGATTACAAGTGTGTACCACCATGCCCGGCACTGCCTTTTTTATTTGTTTTTATTTGGTGTTTTTTTTTTTGTTTGTTTGTTTTTTGTTTTTGCGGATTTGGGGATGGAACCCAGGGGCATTCGACCTCCGAGCCACACCCCCTGCCCTATTTTTTATTCTTTATTTTTTGAAACCAAGTCTCACTGAGTTGCAGAGGACCTCACTAAGTAGCTGAGGCTGTCCATGAACTGCAATCCTCGCGCCTCCCGAATGCTGGAATTAAAGTGTGCGCCACCATGCCCAGCTTTATTTGTTATTTTGAAACAGGATCTTGCTAAGTTACCTTGAATTGGCCTCAAATCAGAGATCCTCCTGCCTTAGCCTCCCAAATACTGGGATCACAGGCATATGCCACCAAGTTCAGCTCAATTCCTTCCTTCCTTCCTTCCTTCCTTCCTTCCTTCCTTCCTTCCTTCCTTTTTCTTCTTTGTGATACTAGAGATTGGAAAGGAAGGCATTCTATCTCCAAGCTTTATCTCCATCCCTTTTTATTTTTTGTTTTGAACAGGGACTAAATAGATTGTAAAAGTCTCACTAAGTTGCTAAGACGACTTGAACTTCCAATCTTCCTGTTTCAGTCTCCCAAACACTGGGATTACAGGCATGAGCCGTCACTCCAGATCTATTTTTGATTTGAAAATTTTGTAAAATCAGATTTTGTTTCTGTATTGCTCAGGTATTCTACTACATGTGAGCCATGAAAGAAACATAAATAAAATAAAAAGCACCACCTGTCCTTTTGAGCTCTTGAAAGATTAGAGCTGGGCATGGTGGCTTACTCTTATAATCCCAGTACTTGGGAGGCTGAGACAGGAGGACCGCAGGTTTGCTGCCAGCCTCAGCTACTTAGTGGGGACGTTTGCAGTTTAGTGAGACCCTGTTTCAAACTAAAGAGTAAAAAATAGGGCTGGGGGTATATCTCGGAGGTTGAAGGCCCATCCCCAATGCCATAAAAAAAGAAAAGAAAGATAAGGCACAAGTAAGAAGGTAGTTGTTATCAACTGAATGTGTGTCCTTCCCCCTTTCCATTCCCCCATGGGGGCTATATTTGGACATAGGACTTCTAACTGTATGTTTGGGTTAAATGAGGTCACAAGAGTGGGGCCCTGATCCAACAGGAACACTTCTATATGAAGAGATACAAGAGATCTTCCTCTGTCTGTCTGCCTGCCTATCTGTCTGTCTCTGTCTCTGTCTCTGTCTTTGTCTTCCTGTTTCTTTACTTCTTCTCCTTGAACCCATGTGAAGACACAGAGAGAAGGCAGCCTTCTGCTAGCCAGGAAAAGACTTTCACCAGAAATCCACCATGCTGGACCTTGATCTGGAACTTTAAGCCTCCAGAAAGGCAAAAAAGTAAATTTCTGTTGTTTAAGTCACAGATCTACCTCATGCTGTTATGGTAGCCCTAGCTAATTAATAAAGCACTTAGAGAAAAAATATATGACAACCTGTGGAAAGCTGGATCGTACTGTACACAGTGCAAAGAAATCAGCTAAATAGGAGAAATAACAAATTATGCAAGTATTTCTCAGGACAGAAACTATGGTGGGTTTTGGCTTATTCTTTTAACCTTGAAAGAAATGTATGATTTGGATTGCATTGCAGAAACTAAGTAAAAAGAATGGCGAATGAGAGATATAGTCACAGAACCTTGATTTTGGAAAATAACATGGAGTTATGAATCACAAAAGGGAGGCAGCCCAATGTGATGGTGCACTTCAATAATCCCAGTACTTGGAGGCTGAGATAGAAGGATCGCACGTTCATGGCCAGCCTCAGCTACTTAGTGAGGGCCTCTGCAACTTAGTGAGACTCTTTTCCAAAATAAAGGATAAAAAATCGGGCTGGGGGTGTAGCTTGGAGAGAGAATGCCCCTGGGTTCAATCCCCACCACTACACACACAAAAATTAAATAAATAAGAAAGAAAGGGCTGGGGGTGTAGCTCAGAGGTCACAACTCCCTGGGCTCAATCTGAATACCTATTTTATGCCAGATACTATTTTCGTACATGATTTTATTTGATCTTCCAAACAATCTTGCTATGCAGTGTCTAACACATAACAGGGATACAATACATGTTTGTTAAATGACTGAACGGTGGGGCATGGTTTCTGAGGAAACCGAGGCTCAGAAATATTGATTACTTGCATATGGCCACATGGTTAACAAAAGCAAAGAAAAAAATAGAATTTGAACAAAAGTTGTGTAGTTTAAAAATGGGATCGTATGTCTATAATTCTAGTTACATGGGAGGTTGAAGGAGAATCACAAGTTCAAGGCCAGCTTGGGCAATTTAGTGGGACACTGTCTCAAAATAAAATTAAAAAAAAAAATGCTGGGCATGGTGGCACATACTTGTAATCCCAGCTTCTGGGAGGCTGAGACAAGAGGATCACATTTCAAGGGCATCCTCTGCTACTTAGTGAGGCCCTTTGCAACATAGTGAGACCCTGTTTCAAAATAAAGAATAAAAAATAGGGCTGGGGTTGTAGGTTGGAGGTAGAATGCTCCTAGGTTCCATTCCCGTTACCGCAAATTAAATAGATTAAATAAATAAATAAATAAATAAATAAATAAATAAATAAATAAATGGCTGGGGAAGCTGGATGTAGTGGCACACACCTGTAATCCCAATACTTTGCAAACTGAGACAGGAGAATCACAAGTTCAAGACAAGCTTCAGCTACTTAGCAAGACTCTCGGCAACCTAGCAAGACCTTGTTTCCAAACAAAAAATACAAAAGGCCACAATATAGCTTGAAGGTAGAATGCCCCTGGTTTCAATCCCTAGTAACACACACACACACACACACACACACACACACACACACACACACGAGGGCTGGGGAAGTAGCTTAGTGCATGAGGTCCTAAATTAAATTCCCAGCACCACAAGAAGAAGAAGAAGAAGAAAAAAAAAAATCCAGCTAAAGGTTTAATACGATGCCTGGCACATAGAGAGTGCTTAAATAAATATTAGAGCAAACATCTCACAGAAGTAAACTGATATGGGTTGAGTAAGGAAAAATAAAGAAAGTGGTAGCACTTTTTCAAATTTCAACCACTTAAGGCAACGTATTTAGAGTTGACAGAACTTCAAATGACCCATGTAAAGCAAATATTTGATGTGATGTTTGCTTTCATGCCTAGCCATGGCCACTGTTACTAGGGTTTTTTTTTTTTTTTTTTTTTTTTGGTTTTGTTTTGTTTTTTCATTATTGGGGATGAAACTCAGAGGCATTCTACCTTCGAGCTACACCCCAGCCCAATTTTATCTCTTACTTGGAAACAGGGTCTTGCTAGGTTGATGAGAGGCTTACTACTTGCTGAGGCCGTCCTTGAGCCTATGGTCCTTCTGTCTCAGCCTCTCAAGTACAGAGGTTACAGAGGTGTGCCACCATGCCCAGCATTATTTAGTTTTTAAATTTATTTGGTCTCATTTTAATCCTAAACTTAGACAACTAAACTACTTCTTCTAAAATAGTCTCTATTTTCATATTTAATAGTGGCCTAACAATAAAATGTTATTATATTACTTAATACTCCTGATTTATATATCTTAATAACCCTTTGAGGTGTTGAAGCAAATCACAAGCTTCCTGGAAACAACCAAGGATAAAAACTTGAATAAGCATCTTGTAAGGTGACCACTGGAGGCAGCCCCGGGAACTTAGGATCACTGAGAGCTGCTCCCGCAGACAGAGGACAAGTCTGTGCACACTGGCCTTTCTAGGTTTCAGGCCCACGTGACGAGGTGTTATCAGGAACTGAAGAAAGGCAACACTTTCAGAGAGAAACTCAAACTTTGGAAGCAGAACTTGGCCATGAGGAAAGAAAAGCCTGTGCAAAGTAACAAAACTTTATAATGTAAAATGTTTGAGAAAATATTGTATACATGAACAAATGGGCTGATATGAAAAAGGGACAATAACAGATTTTAGAAATAAAAATAAAAGTCCATAATAGATAAGAGAAGTGCCAATGGATATGCTTATGATCCAGTTAATGAGCAGGAAATGGAGCCTGGTGATCTGCGAGAATGCCAGGTCATATGAGTGGGCCATAATTCAGTCTGACTGCTGTGCTTAGAGTGAGGAGAATTTTGAACATGCAGGAACAACAGACATGCACCCCACAGAGAAAAGACCACTGGAGACACAGTGAGAAGGTGGCCCTCCACAGCCCACCAGCCAAAGACAGGCCTCAGCAGGACCCTACCCCACTTACTATACTCTGGCTTCAGGAAGAAGGGAAATATCTTTGAGCTGCCTCATCTGTGGTGTTTGGCATTTCAGCCCTAGCAAAATAATACAGTCAAAAAACGTGGAAAATAAGAGTTGGGGCATGGGAGCTCATGCCTGTAGTGCTAGTACTTGGGAGGCTGAGACAGGAGGATTGCAGGCTTGAAACCAGCCTCAGCAATTTAGCTCGGCTCTCAGCAACTTAGTGAGAGCCTGTTTCCACATAAGAAATAAAATAGGGCTGGGGGGGGGGTGCGCATGGTGGCGCACGCTTGTAATCCCCGCGCCTGGGAGGCGGAGACAGGAGGATCACGCTGGTTCGAAGCCAGCCGTGCTGGTTTAAGAGACCCTGTTACCAAATTAAAAAATATAAAATAGGTATGGGAGTATAGCCCGGAGGCAGAAGGGTTCCATTCCCAGTACCACCAAATAAAATAAAATAAAATAAAATAAAATAAAATAAATAGGATTGGGAGTGTAGCTCAGAGATAAAATACCCCTGGATTCAATCCCCAACACACACACACACACACACACACACACACACACACACACACACACACACCAAACACCTAAGAGCTTTAACATTTAGTCAGTAAAATTTCCAGAAAGCCAGAAATAATGGAAGAAAAAATATAATGAAGAAAAATAATTTCCAGAATTGAAGACAAATAAGAATCTATTAGTTAAAAGTGCCAGGGGTAGCCAGGCATGATGACACGCGCCTGTTATCCCAGTACTTGGGAGGTTGATACAGGAAGATCACAGATTCACAGCCAGCATCAGCAATTTAGTAAGGCCCTCCACAATTTACTGAGACCCTGCTTCAAAATAAAGAATAAAATAGGGTTGGAGGTATGGCTCAGAGATAAAATGCCCCTGGGTTCAATCACCAGTAACATAAATACAGAAAGAAAGAAAGAAAGAAAGAAAGAAAGAAAGAAAGAAAGAAAGAAAGAAAGAAAGAAAGAAAGAAAGGAAGGAAGGAGAAAGGAAGAAAGAAAGAAAGAAAGAAAGAAAGAAAGAAAGAAAGAAAGAAAGAAAGAAAGAAAGATGGAAGGTCTCCTTGGAGATAAAATGCCCCTGGGTTAAATCCCTTATACTAAATAAAAATTAAAACTAAAAGGTCCAGAGTGCTAAGCAGGATTCATTCAGAAGGATCCACACTGGGCTCTCCATGTTGTTCAGAGGTAGAGCACTTGCCTAAAATACCCCAGACCCTGGATTTCATGAACCAATTAATTAATTTAAAAGTGGAATGTAAAAACAAATATATCTGAACAAAATGGCATGAGGTTTCCTTTTAATACCATGATCCATTTTTCAGCCTAGCAATGTTCTTGATTCTTTTTCTGTCTCTCAGTGGTAGAATGAACATTAGAGCTGACTACAAGTTGAGAAGCTGCTAACTACCAAACTTGGACTTTGAAATGAGTAAACTGAGGCTCAGGACAACTAATGGCTGTTTTTTTTAAAATACAGTTCAATACTTTTTGACATTCTCCCATAGATCCTCATAGAGATGGGATCTATATTCTCTCCCCTTGAATGTGAGTGGGCTGCTTCGGTGGGTATACCTGGCACTAGAGTGGCTAACTGTCTGGGTTTCCATAGACGGTGCTTGGTTTCTTTGTTTTTGCTTTCTCTTTTGGTATTGGAGGCTGAACCCAGGAGAATGTTACCTCCAAGCCACACACCCTAGCCCTATCTCTCAATAGGTTTTCATGCATAAAGCCCTATCCTTGCTCTGGTTAGTTTATTTAATTTGGTTGTGGAGTATTGTAGAATTTACACCTTCTAATTTAAGACTTTCTAAGTTTAGCGTTGCCTCATTGCTCACTTGTTTTTTGTCCACTGAATAGACTCACTGGCTTGAATATATTTCAATAGACCCTGAGTAGCTTACTATTCCTGCTTCCCCACTTTTGGGAAATGTATTCTACTATTCATGCAAAGGGAAAGGGAAGTTTAATATGAGTTAATTACTTTATTTATTATTATTATTATTATTATTATTATTATTTTGGTCTTGAGGATTGGACTTAGAGGCATTCTGCCTCCAAGCTTCACTCCCAGCCTGATTTTATTTCTTATTTGGAAACAGGGTCTCACTAGGTTCCTGAGAACCTCACTAAGTTGCCAAGGCTGGCTTTGAACCTGTGATCCTCCTGTCTCATCCTCCGAAGTACTTGGATTACAGGTTTGTGCCTCCAAGCCCAGCTTACTTAATTAATTTTTAAATACTGAGGATTGAACTCAGGTGTTCTCTTTTTTCTCAGTCTTTTTTTCTTTTGAATAAAGGTCTCACTAAGTTTCTATGTGCTGGCCTTGAACCTGCAATCCTCCTGTCTCCACATCCCAGTACTGGGATTACAGGTGTGTACCACTGCACCTAGTTTAAGTTCATTAACAAATATTTCTGAGCATTACTATTTATTTATTATTTATTTTGGTACAGGGGATTGGACCTAGGAGTGTTTGGCCACTGAGCTACAGCCTCAGGCCTTTTTTAAAACTTTACTTTCAGATAGGGTCTCACTGAACTGCCCAGGCTGGCCTTGAACTTGTGATCCTCCTGCCTCAGCCTCAAGAGTAGCTGAGATTACAGGTGTGTACCACCATGTCTGGCCCTGAGCGTTTCACTTCCTCAGAACTTGGCAGGGCATGGATGGTATAATTCATTTTCTACCTCCTAAGCCTTTTCAAACTACTTTTTCCTTCATATATATACATTGAAAAAAAATATATATATATATTAAAATATATATTATTTAAAAAAAAATATATATATATATATATATATATATATATATATATATATATATATATATATATCAATGAAAGGTTGTAAGTTACAAGAGATGAAGAGTTTTCCCTGTTTCTACTCAGTATAGGCCATCACCCTGAGATAAACCCCAGCTTCCCTGGGTAAGGATAGTGGCAGATGTGTGGTCCTGCCAGCTTCCCTTAGGCTGGCACAGCACGGAGCCAGGGCATCGGGCTCCAGGGAGTGGAACTTGCCTGCCGTTGCTTTCTTTCAATTGTCCTCTTCACAGAACACCTCTGTGCTAGGGCACAATGTCATATTCCAGTGACTGCAACCTCCTGACCTCATTCCTTCCCTTCAGGACCTCTACACTAACACTGCTGTCTCTGTATCTTTATTTGGCCTTTATATCTATGTTGATTATATTTATTCTACTGGACAAGAAGTTTCCTCCATCTCCATTCTTTGTTGTTGTTTTTTGTTGTTGTTGTTTTGTTTTTTGTACTAGGGATGGAACCTAGGGGCATCCTACCTCTGAGCTCCACTTCCAGTTCAATTTTCTATTCCTTTTTTCTTTTGGTGGTACTGGGGATGGAACTCAGGTGCCTTCTACCTTCAGGCTTCACTCCCAGACCTATTTCATATTTTATTTGGAAACAGAGTCTCTTAAGCCAGCTGAGGCCGGCTTCGAACCCGTACAATCCTCCTGTCTCAGCCTCCCAAGCGCGGGGATTTCAAGCATGCGCCACCACGCCTGGCTCAATTTTCTATTCTTTATTTTGAAACAGGGTCTCACTAAGTTATGGAGAGCCTCAGAAGTTGCTGAGGCTGGCTGTGAACCCGCGATCCTCCCGTCTCAGCTTCCCAAGTACTAGGATTACAAGTAAACACCACCAGGACCGGCTTCCCTCGGTCTCCATTCTAATGCGACACTCAGTTTAACCTGCTTCTTACCTGGAGCTTATACTGATTCCTTAGATAAAATTAGCTTTACTCTTCCCCCAACATAATACTTTTTGTGCTTATTGCCGTAAATCCATTTCTTTTCAGAGTTTGGCAAGTGCCTTATCTAGCCTTGGAAACTCAATCATGTCGAGGGCAGAGATGTCTTATTCCTTTTCATACGCCTGTGAACCTTATATATCACAACTGAGGATTGTTGAATTATTAAATGGATATCTTAAACTTAATCATGGGAAATGCGCTCATATTTGTAAAATGCTTAGCACAGTGACTGGCGCAATGTTATACAGGTGTTGCTTAAAGAAATTGAGAGGTCAATAGGACAGGAGTTTGCATTTAAGAGGAGTATTGTTATCGAAATTAATGAAAATTGTGTCCATAATTTATTAATACACTTAGATATTTTCCTCTTTATCATTAGATTTTTACTAATGTGAAACCATGGATAGAAGAAACATTGCTTTCTTTTTATATTCTGTTCATTTTTCTAATTACACATCATTTCTCTCACAGTGATAGTTAAATCTCATTACATTCAATGATTTATTCATTTTCTGTTGTAACAGTTTTATCAGTGACTCCTTGTGTTATAATCTCATTATTTTAAAAAATTATATCCTATTTGTTAATAGTAGCTGTTACCATGATTTTATCTTCTTCAATGCTCTTTTCAATGCCAGTCTTAGCCCTCTTTGTGAAAGATGAACCATTTTTTTCTTTCTTTAGTCTAATTCTGCTCCGTGTTGTTTATATTATACGAAGAAGGTCTTTCACTGTATACTGCTCTTTTATTTATTTATTTTTTTTTTGCTGGTCTGAGGATGGAACCCAGGGGCATTCTACCTCTGAGCTACACCCCCTGCCCTATTTTTTATTCTTTATTTTGAAACAGGGTCTCACTAAGTTGCAGAGGGCTAAGTAGCCGAGGCTGTCTGTGAACCGCGAATCTCTGGTCTCAGTCTCCTGAAAGCTTGGGATAACAAGTGTGCACTACCATGCCCGGCTTGCTCTTTTATTTAAAGAATTTATTTCTGTGTCCGTTTCTTTTCTTCTTCCTTTCTTTTTCTCTTCTTTCATCCTTCCTTCCTTTCTTTCTTTTCTTTCTTTTTTTTTGTGTATGGTATTGGGGATTGAACCCAGGGGCATTCTACCTCCAAGCTATACCCTAAACCCTTTTTTTAAATTTTTTGAGGTACAGGGAATCGAATCCAGGAGGATTCTACCTCCAAGCTACACCCCAGACTTGTTTTTTTATCCTTTATTTTGAAACCGGGTCTTACTGAGCTGCAGAGGGCCTCACTAAGTAGCTGTCCGTGAACCGGTATCCTCCTGTCTCTGCCTCCCAAGTGCGAGGATTACAAGCATGGCCACCAGGCCCAGCTCTGCCACTCAGTATGACAATATTTTTTAAAGGTTTAAATGTTCAATTAGGACTGAAAATGTAACTCAGTGGTACAGCACTTGATTAGCAGGTGTGAAGCCCTAGGTTCACTCACCAGCACTACAAAAAAGGAGAAAAGTTAAATGAAATGATAAGAGACTGATATATATTTAACCCTGCGTCTCGGGACCAGAAGTAATACATTCTGTCATAAAATTTATTTGTCTGACAAGAAGTGCCATGCTTTCAGCTGGGCGTGGTGGTGCACGCTTGTAATCCCTGCGCTTGGGAGGCGGAGACAGGAGAATTTCACAGGTTCGAAGCCAGCTTCAGCTACTTAGTGAGGCTCTCAGCAACTTAGTGAGACTCTGTTTCCAAATAAAGTATAAAACAGGACTGAAGTATAGCCTGGAGGTAGAAAAGCCCCTGGGTTCCACTCTCGGTACCAAAAAAAAAAAAAAAAAAAAAAAAGTACCATGCTTTCTTCTTGGCATAATATTGATATTTGGTGAAAGAATTACCATGTTGTTTTTCCTTGATAGAAAAGCAATTTTTCTTTCAGAAAAATAATTCATCAATCACTTATTAATGTTCCTATGCTCAATTAAAAGTATAGCCTTATTTGGAGACATTTTTCCCCCCTGTGTATGTATGTGGTACTGGGGCTGAAGTCACATGCATTCTGCCTCTGAGCTACACTTCCAGTCCCATTTTATTTTTTTATTTTGTAACAGGGTCTCACTAAGTTGCTAAGGGCCTCACTTAGTTCCTGAGGCTGGCTGTGAACCTCAACTACTAGGATTACAGATGAGCCCGACGATGCCTGGAGGAGACATGTTTTTAGTGGTAGTCTAGAATAGTGGATAAGCTAATACTGAACTGCATTGGGCTGCTGTGAAGATTAAACAACTTAACCTATTTGAAGAACTAGGAGTTTCTGGGACACGGTAATTATTTGCTTGAATTACAAACCTAAGCTCTGAAGAGTTGTGCATCCTTAAGACACTTGTCTTTTTTTTGCTGCTGGGGGTTGAACCCAGGGGCATTCTGCCTCTAAGATAGCCACACCCCTGATCTTTTTTTATTTTTTATTTTGAAACAGCTTCTCACTAAGTCGCAAGGGGCCTCACTAAGTAGTTGAGGCTGGCTACAAACCTGCAATCCTGTTGTCTCAGTTTTCCAAGTACTGGGATTACAAGCATGTAGCATCATGCCTGGCATGGAATAACTAAAATTTTATTTTTTTTTTATTATTATTATTTTGGTGGTACTGGGGTTCCTGGAAGCCCTTCTATTTCCGGGCTACACTCCCAGACCTATTTTTACATTTTTCTATTTGGAAACAGGGTCTCCTAAGCCAGCGCATGCGCCTGGCTTCGAACCTGCGCGATCCTCCTGTCTCCGCCTCCCAAGTGCGGGGATTACAAGCGTGCGCCACCACGCCCGGCTATAACTAAAATTTTAAAACAAAAGATTATAGGTAAAATGCAATGTTTTAATTCTGAAGAAAAAATTTGTCTCCTTTTCCACTAGAAATGATTTATTAGACTACTTTTGGGGATTAAATTAAAATGTTTTAAATTTAATACTTTAACTTAAAAAATCCCAGAGATGAAAATTTTTTTCATGACAGATAATATTTAGAATTACAAAAAGTAAAGCATATGGCTGAGCATGCTCTCCACAATCCAGGCTACTGGGAAGGCTGAGACAGGAAGATGGCAAGTCCAAGGTCAGGCTGCACAATTTAGAGAAAACTTGTCTCAGAAGTAAAATTAAAAAGAGCTTGGAGTAGCTCAGTAGAAAAAAATCAATCAAAGTCAACCATAAGTTAAAACAATTTGTTCATGTAAGTTTTGTGGGATTCTTCTAAAGTCCAGAGAACAACATGAGAATGCAGATGCATTGATAACATAAAAATAGAATAGATGAATGTCCCTCTACATTAAGCTCTATACTTAACATCCGCAATATGATTATTATCCTTTAAAGGTGTTTACAATATATATGCAAGGTTCTTCCCTGAGTGACTTTAAGAATCTGAAGAAAAAAAAGAGGAGGAAGAGCAGAGGAGGACGAAGAAGAAAAGAACAGGAGATAGGACAAAAGAAGAGAAAGATAAAGAAAAGGTGATCAAACTATTTTGGAAGAAGATCGTCCATGGAGCCAAATGGCATGCTGTAAGCGTGAAGCTGTAGGAACCTTAACATCCTGGCCCAAGAGTCAGCCAATCAAGTGGCTAAGAACCGCATTTCCATAATGATGATTGGCTGTGAGACTGGAGAGGATGGAGAAGAGATGCTCTGCTTGAGAAAACAGCACAACAACTTTCTGGCTGACGTTCACTGCATAATCTCCAAATGATTGGAAGCTTGTACTGAATACAGAGGAGCCACTGTTGTTTACAACAAACATGATATTCAAAAGTGAGAGTCAAAAGAGCTGGGTATGATGGAACTCTTTTATTTGTCTTTAAAAATAAATGTTAGCCTGCTGATTTCTTTTAACCATATATGTTAAGACTTCCTATGAGATTCATAAGGCTTATAAATTGGACAGGATTTACTGCTTTTGATAAATACCATTGCTTTATTAAATTTTGTCAGTTTTATGAAATATGCAAAGAGAATTTATAACATGTGCAAAGAGGATAATTCATTAAGTGTGAGGATTCTTAAACTCTAGTGCCAAAAATATATTAAGTACTTTCAAAATTAAGGGAATTCTACCATTCTCTAAATGAAAGCTCTTTTAGGTATTTTTCCCCTTTGCAGAAAAAAAAAATATATATATATATATATATATATATATATTTCTGACTCATATATAAGTCAGAGATACATTTATCAATATATTTGATACTGCTCTCACAAATTTTTATATTGTATAAAAATCTGCAGTCTGCTCTCATTAAGTCATAGTATTTTTTTTTTTTTTAATGAGAGAAGGGAAAGCAGAGGACAAGGGGCAAGTGAGGAAGATGGAGTAAAACCTGGTCCTGATGCTTTTCAACGTTGCTCTACTTGATGATTCTGAATTTTGTTGTAGTTGCTTTAAATTCAAAGAAAGCAGTGACAACAATTCACCTACAAGTTTTTAAATTTAGCTTTACAAACATTGTTTCCATAGGCCATCTTTCTGGAAATGAGAATAACTCTATAATGCAGATTAAGCAGAAGTATTTTGCAGTCTCTCCCAGTGACCATTCCTTGGCTAGCTAACAGACCAGCCATTCAGAAGCAATTTTCTTCAGGCTGAAATTATGTGCTGACCGTAGCAGATCACTTCCCATAATAACCCTTCCCCCACCCAATGCTAAATACAATCTGTCTCCTACTCACTGTAATAACGTGCAAATGACTGTAATTTTGCAGACAAGAAACAGCCCAAAGTGAAACGTGTCTAAACAGAGGTCGATTTGAAAAATCAGGGCTATTACCTAAATCTGTAAAATACATATTGTAATAAAACCAGCAACAGCAATCTTCAATAAGTAGTTTTTTCTTTTTCTTTTTTTAATGTAGCTTGTGTTTTGATCTTCTTTATGCACCCGGTTTCCAATGGCATAAAAGAAAAATCCTTTTTCAGAAATGGTTTTATTACATTCGATGTAAATTGCCTTACTTTGCTAAGGGATCCTCAGACCTTGCTAGGGCATCAGTTCAGATGTAGCAACACACACCGCACCACAAGAGTCGGGGCCACGCAGGGGTACGATTTCAGACACTTAACACTGACCTACATTACAGTCCTCTCAATGCAAGCCGTGTACAAATGTTTTCCTTTAAAAGGCTGTGCTGTTTTGCAATGTTTTGCTAGGTTCTCTAGAATTGAAAGGCATGAAAGGGACACAATCTGTTGCTTTCCTTTTGATTATTTTAAGGTGTAAGATTGAGAGAAGGAATAAGAAGCACCACCTTCTTTGACTCCTTCAAGCTCCCTCCCTCCCTTCTTCTTTTCTTTCTTTTTCTCTCTCCCTTTCTTCCTTCCTTCCTCCTCTCCTCCCCATCCCTCCTTCCCTCCCTCCCTCCTTTCTTTCTTCCTTTCTTCCTTTCTTTCTTTCGCTGGGGATAAAACCCAAAACCTTGCGCTCTACCAATGAGCCATTCCCATTCCTATATTTCTCTAGTATTAAAATTAGTCATAGCCGGGCATGGTGGCTGATGGTTGTAATCCCAGTGCTTGGGAAACTGAGACAGGAGGATCCTACAGGTTCGAAACCAGCCTCAGCTACTTAGTGAGGCTTTCAGCAACTTAGTGAGACCCTGTTTCCAAATAAAGTAAAAAATAGGTCTGCGAGTATAGCTCAGAGGTAGAAAAGCCTCTGGGTTCCACCCCCAGTACGAGACACACAGAAAATTAGTCATAATCTTAAGTTTATTCAAGCAATATTTGTTTTATATCATTTCAACATTTTTTTGTTGTTTTTGTTGTTACTGGGGATGGAATCCAGAGACATTTGACTTCTGAGCTACATCTCTAGCTCTATTTTTATTATTTATTTTTATGTGGATCATATTGAAAATGACACACATTCAGACTGTGCTTGGTGCCTTCTCCCCACCACTTTCCCCCCCCCCAAACAATGAGTGTCCAGGTTGACCATGCTACATTCATACTTTTACATATATTTGGATGTAGCTCCTCCATTAATCAACCTCAGCCTTCTTTGTCTCCTACCCTTCCATTTCAGCTTTGCTGAGGTTATTTTTTTATTTTGAAACAAGATCTCACTAGTTTTGGAGGGCCTTACTAAATAGCTGAGGCTGTCTGTGAACCTGTGATTCTTCTGTTTCGGCCTCCCAAGTACTGGGTTCACAAGTGTGTGCCACCATAACTGGCTGTCTTCTCAACTTGTTAAAGCCAAATATATTATAAAGATCTATTAGCTGGGGATGGTGGTGCATGCTTATAATCTGTGTACTTGGAAGGCTGAGATAGGAGGATCACAGGTCAAGGTCAGACTCAGCAACTTAGTGAGACCCTGTTTCCAAAAAATAAATAAATAAATAAATAAAAATAGGGGTGTGGATGGAGCATGGAGGTAGAATTCCCTTGAGTTCAATCCCCAGTAACTCCCCATAAAGCTATTAATATAGTCAATATTCTTACTCTTTCTCTAAGATTGTGGGTCCCTTTGTTATAGTCTGGAATTTAAATTGAAGGTAAATTAGCAAGGCATAAAAATGGCCTGAAAAGTTAATAAAGCAGTGTTACATAGTGTATGTAAATACCTATATTCACAAGATGTATATAAGAAATGTCTAAGTCTTTTATGGCAAGTACACCTTTAGCTTCTTTCTTCTCTTACACCCTTATCACAATAAGGACCCATAATGGCGTAGAAGGCAGGATCCTCTCTCTCACCTGCACACTATTTGTTTGTTTGTTTGTTTTTGCAGTACCGGGTATGGAATCCAGGGCCATTCTACCTCTGAGCTACACCCCCAGCCCTATTTTTTTATTCTTTATTTTGAAACAGGCTCTCGCTGAGTTGCAAAGGGCCTTACTAAGTAGTAGCTGAGGCTGTTCATGAACTGCGATCCTCCTGTCTCAACCTTCCAAATGCTGGGATTAAAGGATGTACCGCCACGCCCAGCTTGTACACTGTTTTTTGATGATTTTTCTTGGTGTAGTGATATTTCAGAATAATGCACAACATTAAATGTTTGACTAAAAACACTATTCCTCAGCCGGGCATGGTGGTACATACTTGCAATCCCAGCATTTGAGAGGCAGAGACCAGAGGATTGTGGTTCCTAGACAGCCTTACCTATTTAGCAAGGCCCTCTGCAAATTAGTGAGACCCTGTTTCAAAATAAAGAACAAAAAATAGGAGTGGGGAATGGGGGTATAGCTCAGAGTAAAATGCCCCTGGGTTCCAACGCCAGTACTGCAAAAACAAAAATACAAAAACACTACTCCTTTCTTAATTTTTTCCATTGCTGAGTATTGAGCCCAGGGGCATTCTACCTCCATGCTACACTCCTTACCCTCTGGTCTCTCTGAATTGCAGAGGGTCTAAGTTGCTGAGGCTAGGAGTGAACCTGCAATCCTTCTGTTTCATCTCCCAAGTACTGGGATTACAAGTTTGTGCCACCAAGCCCGGTTTACTCATTTTTTCGATGACAGTTATCCAGAGGTGAATATTGCTAAGGTAAGTAAGCCACAGAAAGTTAAATTGGATTTACTATGCAGGTGTGAAGGCCAGAGTTTTTCTAAAAGCTCTTTAGTAAACAGGAAGCTAAGGTATTACACCGTAGGGGGGGGTGGGAATGTAACTCAGAGGTGGAGTGCTTGCCTACCCTGTGGGAGGCTGTGGTTTAATTCCTAGTATTGCAGAAGGAAAGGGAGAGAGGAAGGAAGGAGAGAGAGAAGGAAGGAAGGAAGGGAGGGAGGGAGGAAGAAAAGGAGAAAGGAAAGGTATGACTTGTCGGTTAAAAAAAAAAAAAGACCTGTTAATGTTTGTGTGGTGTTTAATAAATCACCAACTCTATTCCCTGTAAAGGAGGACAGGTCACCTGCCCACTGCCTCAGGCAGACCAGTGCTTAACAACTCCAGACAGATAAAGATCTTTCTTTATAATCTTCTTGAGTAGCCTGTACATTTTTCATTATGTCTAAATTAAGTTCCATTTCCTAAAAATAAAACTCATTTCCACATAGAATTTATTTTTAAAAATTTTTTTCTATTTGTTCCTCCTTGATCTTAAGTACATCCCAAGTGTCGATGACGTTGGCATAGATTTAGAAAGTTCAGGTCCAGGTATAGGCTTGCATTTACATAAACAAAAACTCCTTGGACATGGTGGTGCACACAGCAATCTCAGTGCCTAAGGAGGCAGGAGGATCATACGTTGAAGGCCAGTTTGGGCTATTTAGTGAGACCCTGTTTAAAAAAAAAAAAAAAAAAGCCAAAGTGCTGGGAATGTAGCTCACTGGTACTGCATCTGAGTTTGATCCCCTTTATGGGAAAAAATAATCTTAAATAATTTCTGATCTTTAATAACATTCCCCAAACTAGGTGTGGAAGCTCACAGCTGTAATCCTAGCACTTGGGAGGCTGAGTCAGGTGGAACACAGGTTTAAGGACAGTCTCAGCAAGTAGTAAAATCCTCAGCAATTTAGAGACACTCTGTTTCAAACTTAAAAAAAAATGGGTTGGGGTGTAGCTTGAAAATTTTTGTCTTTATAAATGAAGTTGAACTTCCCAATTGTGTGAAGGGAGAGACTATGATTTTCAAAGCTGGTAGTTAATTGTCTTGGTTTCCGGTGTAGAATAGCTGATAGTTCTTTGCCTGCCTCTTGATTGGCCCCTTTTGTCAAACAAATAACAGTACCAACAAAAACACACAAAGCCAGCATGACAACACTGATCTATTCAAAAGTTCTCTGGAAGAATTTGGGAAGCGGGTGGTGGGATAGGGTATAAAAGTCGTGTGGTGATGTTGGAATGGACAGAAATGCTTTATAAAAATGGTTTGTGTTAAATGTGGGTCAACTTGGGCATAAACCTTCATCTTTGGCAAGTGGTGTTTATCAAAAAGGCCTAAGATTGCCAGGCGTGGTGGCCCATGTTTGTAATCCCAGCATTCGGGCAGCTGAGACAGGAGGACCACAGTTCGAGGATAGCCTCAGCTACTTAGTGTGGCCCTTTGCAACTCAGTGAGACCCTATTTCAAAATAAACATTAAAAACTGGGGCTGGGGGTTAGGATGCCCCTGGGCTTCATCTCCAGTACAAAAAACAAAAAAACTTAAGGTTTAGGGTTAGGTGTTATAGTTAAGATTAGTTTATATTATTAAGAATCGACCAACTGACCTTTTTCAATCTCTCTCTCTCCTCTCTCTCTCTCTCTCTCTCTCTCTCTCTCTCTCTCTCTCTCTCTCTCTCTCTCTCTCCCTCCCTCCCTCCCTCCCTCCCTCCCTCCCTCCCTCTCTCTGCTAGGTATTGAACCCAGGGGCATTCTGCCTCTGAGCTATACATACCTCCAGCCCTATTTTTATTGATTTATTTATTTTGCTTTGGAAACAGCATCTCCCTGAGTTGCTGAGCTCCTTGCTAAATTGATGAGGCTGGCTTTGGACTTGCAATCCTCCTGTCTCAAGTACTGAGATTACAGAAGTGCCCTACCATGCCCTGCTAGGTCTCAGTTTTAAAGTCCTCTTTGTAGTCCTGCTCTTTTGAAGATTAAACATTGATTTTTTTTTTTTCAAACTAATGTAACATGTGGGGCAACCAACCTTCAGACTTCCAAAAGTCAAAATGGAGTAGCCCAGAAACACAGGAAGTACTTGGCACCAAGTGTATGGTTTGCAAGAGTTCCACAGACACGCGAGATCGGCCATGCAGGCGGCATAAGTCTTTATTAGATCAGCCCATTAGTCCCAGGCAGCTCCCTCCCCCACCCCCGTGTCGCGGGTGCGGGGTGGGGGTGAGGGGGGATGTGTGGAAGAGAGCCTTCCACGAGTGCAGAAATCTCTGTCCCACTCGCTTCTTTTTCGAGCTCGCTGCGTTCCCCTTTTTATCAAAGGGGAGTGGCTTTCCGTGGGAACATCCTGGGTCTCGCAGGATAGGTGGGTCAGCCCCGCCCCTGTCCAATATGGGGAGGGTCCAGAACCTAACAGTACTCAAGAGTCATCTGGTCCTCTGAGAAACCACTCTGCTAAAAGATGAAAAATTGAGAATCATCATATGATAATATGGGCCAATACACAAATGTAAAATTCATACATGAAAAAATATAAAACAAGCTGGGTGTGGTGGCACATGCCTGTAAACTCAGTATTTGGGAGGCTGAGACAGGAGTATTGCAGGCTCAAGGACAGCCTCAGCAATTAATGAGTCTCTTATCAACCTGGGAAAACCCTGTTTCAAATAAAAAATAAACATAAATAAAATAGTTTGGAGCCAGGCGTGGTGGCGCACGCTTGTAATCCCAGCATTCCGGAAGCTGAGACAGGAGGATCGCTGTTCGGGAACAGCCTAAGCTACTTAGTGAGGCCCTCTGCAACTCACCGTGAGACCCGGTTTCAAAATAAAGAATAAAAAATAGGGCAGGGGCTGTAGCTCAGAGGTAGCCTGTCCCTGGGTTCCATTCCCAGACCCATTAAATAAATAAATAAATAAATGAATAAAATAGTTTGGGTGTGGTGGAGCATGCTTGAAATCCCAGTACTTGGGAATCTGAGACAGGAGGATCACTGTTTGTGGACAGCCTTAGCTCCACAACTTAGTAAGGACCTCACACAACTTAATGAGGCCCTCCTCTGCACTTAGTGACACCCTGTTTCAAAATAAAGAATAAAAAATAGGGCTCTGGGGTAGCTTGGAGGTAGAATATCCCTGGGTTCAATCCCTAGTACCACCCAAAGTAAAATAAAATAATATAATATACGGCTGGCAATGTAGCTCAATGATAGAATGCCCCTGTGTTCAATTTCTAGTAACACAAACACACACACACACACACACACACACACACACACACACACTATATTATGTGTAATAAACCTCAAAGCTAAAAATGGAGGATAAGTAGTGGTTATTATTTATTTTGTAGTACTAGGGATTGAACTCAGCATTGTACCTCTGGGGTACATTCCTGTCCTTCTCATTTTTTATTTTGAAACAGGGTCTCGCTAAATTGCTGTGGCTGTCCTGGAACCTGCAATCCTTCTGCCTAGGTAACAGGCATGTGCCACCACACTTAGCTATAAGTGATATTAGACATCTAATTTGTCCCATGTTGTTTGTTAATGCACTGCTTTGATTTGAGTAAAAATGGATTTAGGGAGATCTGAAGACTATTATAGATTGCATTCCTCTGGTTTATACACCCCAATAAAGGGTGGAAAGTGCTTGTTTATTACTCTTTGTACCATCAAATCTAGTTTATCTAGGCTAGTGAAACAACGAATTGGCAATTTTTTTTATGGACTAAATATATTAAAAGCTCAAACATGAGTCAATAGCCATTACTTAAAACATGTGACATAAATATATGTATTGATCCACAAAGTCATCACTGAATATTTACATCGTATGCAATCTTCTCCTGCTACTAATTCATTTTATGTGTCCATTCGTCTCAGTTCAGACACCTTCTTAGAGTGGAAAGCCAATAGTTCTGGATCCTCAAACCTTGGGACCATGATGCTCTCCATTAAATTCACAGCACCCATTGGCCTTAAAGTTTTCAAATGTTAGTTCTTGAGTGCTATAATGGAAAATAACAATAAAAATAAAAGTAAAAGATGCTGTAAAGGCTACATGTATATACATACATACGTATACATTAGTTTAAGTATTTAGCAGTTAGTTCATATTAACCTCTCCTGCTGTGACACGAAAGTTCTCTTAATTTGGTTGCGTGTGTTCTACAATAATTCCTAAAATTCTTGTTCTTGTGGTTTGCAGATGTAGCATTCAGAGAATTAACACACTTCCTCCTAAGTTAGGGTTAACGATTTGGGAGAAGAGGAATTCTGATAATCCCAACAGTTTAAAAATGCGGACTGGGACTGTTTCAGGGGTTAATCTTTCCGGTATATTTTATCTCCCACAAATCGATAAAAAAAAAAGATGAGGCTGGCCTGAGGTGTTAATATGGTCGGCGGTGGCCTTGTCGTATTTCTTATTTTTATTTTTTTGAGCTGCATCAAGCCAGGCGGAAGGGCTTGTATCCTAATTTAAGCGAAGAACCGTTCTCTTAGCGTTGGCTAAATGGTTGCCGGCCTTCACACTTCCATGGTTGTAAACCAGAACACTGGAAACAAAAGGGTTACCCCCCACCTCCCCAGCCTTTACCCCCAGATCGATTTTTCTTATTTAATCAGCGAGCAAAAAGAGTCACAGGATTTTTTTTTTTTTTTCCAGGAAGAGCAAAGTGGTGGGGGAGGGTGGAAAGCCTGAAGCTGCAATACAGAAAAATCGTTCCCGGGTGTCGGGCTGCGGAGTCCTCGGAGCACGCAGAGGAAGCCAGCACTAGCAGAACGCAGTCAATTTCCACGCAGCCAGCCTCCCCTTTCTCCTCGCTCGGCGCTGGCGGCTCCTTCGGCTTCCCTCTGCCACCGAGCGATCACATACATTATTTCCCCCAAGATAACACAATCAAACTTGTATTTACCGACATCCGCTCTTCGCAGCCTGTTTGAGATTTGTTTTAATAAATAAGTGTTTTATGTGAATGATGTAGTAATTGAAACGGGCGCACCATTTTTCCCCCCTTCTTACTGCAGGAGGTTCCTCAACCCCAATCTGGTTGGAAAATAAAACGCTTTGTCTCCACAACCACCCCCCACCGCACCCCCACCCGGGCTCAGTGTGTGTTTTATACGTGTGTATATCTCAACCCCCTACTGTAGCCAAGAGAAAGCAGCTAGCCAATGAGAGGGCCCAGTTTCATAAAAGCTGCTCTCTGATTGGCCCGATGCGAAAGGGCATTGGGAACAAAGAAAAGTCCCTTTCAGGTACCGAGGCTGAGAGCTTCTTTTGCCTCACTCCCCCCGTGCGTGCGTTGTGTTTCAGTCCTGATTTCAGTGTTGCAGAACAAGCTTGTGGTGTGTGTGCACCAGGGGGATTTTTCTTTTCTTTTTTAATCTTAATTTTTGCTTTGAGAAAAAAATACACAGGACGGTCTGTGACATTTGATGGTCCATCTTCTTTAATAAAAAAAAAATTGTTGAAGAGATACAATTTCCAAAATAAAGCGGCTGCAACCAAACACATTCAATGCAGTTAGAAGGAAAAGGTCAACTCGATCCAATACAGACCGTAAGTACGGTTGCGTGGTGTGTCTCTCTAGAGCACTGAGCGGGGACTTCATGCAGGGGAATGTACGAGTTTTATGCATTGAAAATGAGGAACTAGTTACAGGGTTTGGCTTTTGCGTTTAGTACGACCCAAGAAGGGTGAGTTCTATTCAGTGGAGGGTGAAGCATTGTAACTCCTTCACACAAATCGAGCTTGACTGGGCGCTCGGGGTAACTTAAGAGTAAATTACCTTTTGGGCTCTAACCCAAAGGAGAATAAAAGTGTCACAGCTACAGATCCCGGTCCGCAGTGTCAGGACTCCAGCGCACCTTACCTCCTCTTCTCTCCTCGCCTCTCCTCGCCGGGCAGACCCCCTCCCAAGCCGAGCCTGGGAATTGGGGCAGGGGAAGATCTTTGTCGCCTGTCACATCCAGTGTCTAACAATTTAATATTAAGCAAGGGGATACTCACCCATTACATATAATGGTTATAGCTACTATTTTCCACCCTTTTGGAAAAGCAAGCAGCAAAACCACCATTGGGGGGGGGGGAAGCCCCACCCAACCCAAACAAATCCACACGTAATAACAATGGTGCGCTTATTACAGGACCCAGTTTAGGAGGCAGCAAAATGTTTTTCTTTGTGCAATCCGTGACTTGGGGGGGGGTCCCTAAAATCCAAATAGTTCGGAGGTGCTCTTCCCCTCCCCCAGACGCGCGCGTCCTCGGCCCCTTGGGAGAGCCGACAAATTGGAGTTAAGTTGAGGAAAGGTTTATAAGGTGTTTCTTTAAAACATCTGCTTTGCTCTTGTGCTCAGTACATTTCACTCCTTCCGAACTTCCGAGAGCCTAGATCTCCGAGAAATGTTTCACATTCATAACTTATAGCTTCGCCCACTGCGGGTGGGGCGGCGGCGGGGCAGCGGGTGCGGGGGGAGGGGAGAGACCTTCAGCTTTTTTTTTTTAAAGACCAGATCAGTATTTTCTTGATACGCTTGTCACCATTTTTGTTCTCACGACAACCAATTGAGCCCTTGATCCTCACGTGATGTGAAAGGCTCGCTCTGTAACCAAATCGCTGCTTTTAGATGGTTGGTTCTTGGTGGCTCGCCCTTCCCCCTCTCCGGGCCCCGACATTTCCAGCAAAGCGACTCTCCACTTCCAATCCATCAACAATTCATTACTGCTTTTAGCTTCCAAACGCCAGCTAATTAAAAATACTAAGCCAAGCTCCGAGGCCATCTGACTAAACACAGGAGGGGGTGGGCGAGAGGTGGAGGAGGAGGAGAGAAAAAAAAAATAAATAGAAAGGAGACGCACCGTTTGCTGCGTGTCTAAGAGGGGAAAATTGTCCGGAAAAAGGTCGTCCTTTTTTTTTTTTTTAAATCTTTTTGTTCTTTACTCTAATTATCGAATTACCACATGACTGATTGGCTTGAAGGACACAGGATTTACTCCCCTCCTCCCTTTCGGGGTCTGTACTAGGAACTCAGTTCCTTTTTCTTAAAACAACATAAAACAGGAAAACATCACATCCTTCAGGCTTCCCAGTCTGAGCCCATTTTGAACGCCGTTATTCTCCCCACTCCACCGCCCCCCCGCCCGCCCCGAGCGAATGCTGTTATAACTGGTTTATCAGCTCACTGCATCGTCTGCTCCCTCCTCCTCCACACCTTTCCTTTTCTCCTCTGGCCAGGCTTCTCATCCCACCCTTCCTTCCTCCTCCTCTTCCTCCTCCCATCGTCCTTCTCCCCCCTCCTGGTCTCTTAAGTTAGTTGGAGCAATCAAATCTGTCAGGACGGGCGGAAAAATGCCACTTCCCGACTAACAGGCGGAATCCAGCCCAGATTTTCAGTCCTTTCTTCTTATTCTTTCTTCCCTTTCACTAATTTATCCCGATGTTAGCACATTCTGTCTTGTTACTAGCGGACGCCTGTAGGTTTGCTACACGGGATCATTACTTACCGATCACGGTGACTCTGAAGTCTGGAACTGAAGGCGGAATGAGAAGTTGGAAAAACTTTTTTCTCTAAGCTAGCTCTCTGTCTCTCTTTTAAAACCCTATTATTCTCGATGCTTGTTAAGAGGAAAAAAAACCTTTGGTGCTTCTGTTGTGAATGTGAAACATTATCTTCCAGCTGTACAGTGACACATTTTTTTAAGGAGAAAAGGACTCCTGATCCGTTTGCCAAAAGGGGGGCGGGGAGGTGGAATAATGTTATCGGGTGATTATTCTGGCTGAGATGTGTTATTTGGTTTCTTCCTTCTTGATCATTTGGTGTTTAAGTAAAATGAGACACAGGCCGGTTTGCCGAGTGGAGTGGGAAATGCATTTTGATTTGCTGGCCTAATTAAAAATGATAAAGGATTAAAGGTAAGCAATGTCTGCGTGTGCGTGTGTGTGTGTGTGTGTGAATGTATATTTTTTTTTTCTTGGCAATCAACTGTTAAAAAGGGGCCGATCCCTTTAAAAACCGTTTTAACTGCTCTTTGTCAAACACACACTCATTTGCGGTCATCGAGGCCACCTTGGCGCAGATCACTTAAAGTGTATGTCTTAATCAGTTTCCCTGTACAGTCAGTAGCACCATATTTAACAGGCTGAGCAATTCTGTGACCTAGGGAAATGGTAGAATTGTTTAGGTGCATTTTTTTTCTCTGAAAAGGCAGATTATTAACCTTTTATATAACACTGTCTTTTATAGAGATAGATGATCTTAAAGATGTGTGTGCATATTTTTTTAAAAAAACTGTATGAACTGGTGGGAAAGAGAGGATTGGAGGGTGGTATGTATGTGTGTGGGGGGGATTGTTCGTTGTTTTTCCTGTTCCTTACTGGGAACAAAAACCAGATTGCCCAGACAATTTGTAAAAAGAAGTACTAAAAATAGAAATAAGGAAAATGTAGCAACATCCTCAGAAAACTTGTCTCAGAGAACTTCTAGGGTCTGGTCTTTTAAATTGCAAGAGCGAGGGCATGTTCAGGGCTGTTTAATGCCATTTCCTCTTGTCTGAGTGTTCAAGCTTGTATTTCTGGGGCTTGAGATATCACATGTGCCAGACAAAAATCCTAAACTTAAAAGAAACCCACAAAAAAACCTTTCTGGACTTGAATCAGATCCTGAAGATATTTTAATGCTTTTAAAAAAAGTGATTATCCTTGTGTTGTGGATAAAGGGATTTTCCTTTTAGCTACTGTAAAATGCTTACTGTCATGGGTATGTTTTTGGGGTTGGTTATTTTCCTTTAAGTCTGATATTGGACTGTGGAGACAATACACGAGGCACTTTACTCTCTACCCTTCCCCGAGCCCCTTACTGATTCCCCAGTATTAATCGTATTTTTTATTCTGGTAACACCCAGACAAGAAATATTCGACTTTTCCCCCTTCACAGGAAAAGGTGGACCTGGACTGAAGGGTGTAAAATCCCTGGACACATTCGTGGGGCAGGAAAAGAAGAGGAAGACTGGAGGATTTTTTTTTTTCTTTTTCTTTTAAGAGAAAGCCCAGCGGAGCTAAACGAATGTCCCCCCATCTCCAAAGGAAAGTTCATCGGATTTTTATTCTAGAGAGCCCATCTTCAGGATGTCAGTGAACATTTCTACTGCAGGAAAAGGTGTGGATCCAAATACAGTTGATACTTATGACAGTGGCGATGATTGGGAAATCGGGGTTGGAAATTTAATAATCGACTTGGACGCTGATTTGGAGAAGGACAGACAGAAATTTGAGATGAATAATTCCACCAACAGTGCGAGTGGCTGCAACTCTAAGGATTGTGGAGGTCCGGCCTCCAGCGGGGCCGGTGCGACGGCAGCCTTAGCCGAGGGCCTAAAATTTGCTTCTGTTCAGCCCCCTGCTTCCCAGGGGAATTCACACAAAGAGACCAGCAAATCAAAAGTGAAAAGGACTAAAACTTCTAAGGATGCTAATAAATCCCTGCCTTCTGCCGCCTTGTATGGGATTCCCGAGATCAGCAGCACGGGCAAGAGGCAGGAAGTCCAAGGGCGCCCTGGAGAGGCAACTGGCATGAATTCAGCGCTGGGTCAAAGTGTGAGCGGCGGCGGCGGCGGCGGCCCGGGCAGCCACGGCGCGGGCCCCGGCTCCTCGGCGGCCGCGGGGGCCGGCGCCTGCGGGAAGAGCAAAGACGAGAAGCCAGGTAAAAGCCAGAGCAGCCGCGGCGCCAAGCGGGAGAAGGATGCGGGGAAGTCCAGGAAGGACAAGCACGACCTGCTGCAGGGCCACCAGAACGGCGGTGGCGGCCAGGCGCCCCCCGGGGGGCACCTCTATGGCTTTGGGGCCAAGAGCAATGGGGGCGGCGCGAGCCCCTTCCACTGCGGGGGCGCTGGGAGTGGCAGCGTCGCCGCTGCGGGGGAAGTTAGCAAAAGTGCCCCGGATTCAGGGCTCATGGGAAACTCTATGTTGGTAAAGAAGGAAGAGGAGGAGGAGGAGAGCCACAGGCGAATCAAGAAACTGAAAACCGAGAAGGTAGGATAAAGTCGCCTTCCTGCAGTCACTCCCCTCTGTGTGCGTTTGTGTGGGGGGCGTGTGGGGGGCCTCTGTGTGCCTCGCACTTCGTGCTTTCTGGTTCTTTGTGACACTTCTGTGATACAGTCCTTCACGTTAAATTCTGATGAGGGGGCGCTTGCGGGGTGCAGCGTGGGGCTCTGCTGCTGCTGCTGCGGCTGCTGCTCTGTGCTGGTGTGTGGGTGCCGGTGGGAGGGTCCGAGCGTTCCCAGAGCCCTTCGCCCTGCGCGTGGGCTCCGGGCCAGTCAGCTAGTTGTGGTGTGCTTTTCATGGAAAACCTTCTTCATGCACCCGCTTGCCTTTGCCCCGGTCTGTCTCCTCCGCTCTCATTTACAGGGTCCCTATCATTGGCGTTACTGTGTCCTTAGATGCAGGTCAAGTTCTCTTCCGTGGAGAGGAAGATAGAGGGTTCCAGTTCCCACTCCCACTCACTGTTGTGTTACTTTCTCCAAGATAGTCCCATTAAAGGACATCCCTGGATAGGTTCCCGCTATTGGTCCTGGATGGAACTCCAGGTTTGATGCAGTGGGACCTTGGCTTCATCAAAGTGATGATGGACAAATCGGGATGGTTTTGGTGGCTGCCTTTCCCCCTTGTTCAGTTTTCAGCTAGAGATCTTAATGTTATCACCTGGGTACCTGGAGTCAGTGGGGAGCTGGAAAGTGGTTAGCAGAGTTGAATAGACCTGGACAGATGTTCCTGAAACGTGAAAGCCTGTGAGGTAGTCAGGAAGGGTGATCCTGCATGAGGGAATGGCGTGTCGCACTTGAACCATGTGGAAAGTTGGTTTAGACCATGTGGACCCTTCCTCCCATCTCTGACACTGTCTCAAGGCCTGTAGCTAGACACTGCCTGGGAATAACTGCCCCCAGCAGTTTTGCTGCTTAGGGATGCAGGCCGGTGTCTTGCTGGTCTGGGATATGATGGTTGTACATTGAGTGATGTCTACCCGTGTCCACAGGGCAGGTTGGGAGCTAATTGGGGCGTGAGTGATCTTTCTATAAAATTAATCTTCGGATTAATTCTACAGGTTGTGTCTTGTAGAGGCAATGTTTCATCATGTGGCTCATGGCATGGCTGTTTGAAAATATGCTTATTAAATGATTTGATTTTTGCTCTTTTTTTTACTTGCTCTGAAATTTGGAGTATATGCCTTTGGATAATTCCTTCTTTGTAAGATTATTCATGATTCTCTCTCCAACACTTTTTATTTGTGTGTGTTCAAGATTTCAACGGGAGCATGGGAGTAGAGTTTTTGATTTTAGAAGTTGACGAAAATATATTAAGGTGTAGATAAAAATGCCAAGCTTGCAAAGGACCCCGAACGCTTCTTTTATTCATATTCTCTTGGTTAGACAGTATTTTTCTATTGATGAATTTAAATTAACTTTAAAAAATCCCAGCTTTTGATTCTTCTGATGAAATGTGTAGTTTCCCATAATGTCCACTCCAGGCGTTTTGCAATGTTCTTACTACTTAGTACAGTAGGGCATTTACTTTTGTTGCCAATCGTCTTCAAATTGCAGTTCTAATCTGCTTTAACTATCTAGATGAATTGCCCTAATCCCGTGCTCACAATGGCTGTGGTTAAGGCGTTCGAGGCATTTGATTGGATTCACTGGCTGCTTGGAATGTGGGAGGTACTGCCCTTTTGCATTCCCCTTAGCCTTTTAATCTTCCAGCCAAATGTTCACATTCAACAATTTTGTTTAGCTGGCAATCGGAACATTTCAGGATCTCAAAGGCTGCTGTCATGGCAACTGAGATTAGAGCCCTGGTGTAGGTTCTTCAGTTTTTGTGTTCTTTTCACTTTCCAGTCACAGAGGAAACTGGATGAAGGTCGGAAGAATTAAATTACCCATATACATCTTCAGTCTGAGCAATAGAAATGTGGCCATATGAATTACATAAATGAATAGCAAACAAGTCCTGGTGTGCCTGGGTGGGGGAGGGGAGCGAGCACATTGCCTGTGGAGCCTCTCCTGGCCCTGGATGGGGAGGGAGCTGCACCGCCAAGCTTAGCCACTGGAGTTGGCACCGAGGGCACCTGCGATGGCCTGGCGGGGCTTGGATCCTGCAGCCTTGGGCATTCTAGTCTGTCTAGCTGGGGTGTTGGCTCAGGGTATCAAGATTCCTTAAGCCGTTTTATTTCCACCCCCTCCTGCCTCACCTTCTCAGAATGACTGGAGGAAGCATCCGTCCTTGGCACACAGAGGTGGCACCCCACAGCATGGATGCCACCCAGGGAAGCAACTCTAATTTCACTAACTCATGGTTGTGTCAAATTTGGAAAATGCTTCCTAATGAAATGATACCTATTTAGGAAGGAGGCTGAGTAGGGCAGGGTCTCACAAAATGTTGCAACTCAGGCATCTTGGAGGAAAGTGGTTTCTTTTGGTTTTTACATCTGTACAATGTTTTAATTTTAGCATGATTTGATTATCTGGGTTTGGATAGAGTAAGAGCCTTAAGAATGAAGATGATAATTAGCTTTCAGCCATCAGATGAGGGGCCACTTGTGAAGGCCAAAGGAAGAGCCTAGGTGTGTGTGTGTGTGTGTGTGTTTTATTTTTATTTTTTCCTGTTTGGAAGGTTCCCAGGAATTTCATAAGACTTGCTATCACTGGTTAATTTTCACAGCATGCTTAAATGTCTATTTTTGGTGTGTTTATTCAGTTTCTTCACCATACAGAGTCATGTAAAACATGATAAATTGGACCTGGGAAACCTAATTAAATCAATGAGTGTTCTACTCCTTTATGTGAAAACCACAAGAATGTTGTAAAAGTCGCCACTCCCTTAATACGTGAACAAAATCAAAACATGCCATAATTCTAAGATGTTTGAGCGAGACTTCTATAGCCCATTTTGTGGTTAAGCCACCAGTGACAAGTCTGAAGATGTAGATTTGACGGGTTGGCTGCTGGTTGTTAAAACCTGCCTTGCCCCTCCCCCTCCGTTGTCTTCTTTATGTTGAAGCTCTTCTTTTTGTATCCTCTTTAATGGTCTTATAGTTTGGCTTATCAGAGAGAGAGAGAGAGGCATTCGCTAGGTTAAATAGTTATAGAGAGTACTCGATGGATATGGGTCTATCTGATTGCTAGAAAATTTGAAAATATATAGGAAAAATTTTAAAAGCAGCTGATACTTTAATAGAAATGGAAGACACAGGAGGTCACGTAGTTGGGTCTTAGGGTTCTATATGGTACATATTTCGAGAAGAGAATTATTTCTGTAATACCATCTTGCTTCCATTAAGATGATCCTTGTCATCTTAAAGGTGGTGTCTACAAATGGACCTGTCTATAAAAGAAATCATTCATTTTATTTTATCCTCCTGCAGAAGCCTTTTTACACCTCACTCGGGAATTCTGGCACATTTTCTAAGTGAGTGTGAGCAGTTTAAGAACATATTTTGATTAATGAGTTTTGTGGATGATGTGCTTTTTTTCTTCTTCTTCAAATATAGTGCCCCCTATGAATTCTGCTTAGAGAGTGTACTTTATGTGTGGTGAAACAAAAGGGCAGGAAGGTTAGTTGCTATAATTAAAGAACAAAGTCCATTGTTGTTGGACAGCAAACTGTTTTGAAAACTACATAAGGTATTTGGCTGTTAAAAAACGTTGGTAACTAGAGTTGGTTCCCCGTCACCTTTGACCCAGCCTCTTACTTTTCTATAGGCTTCCTCAGAGGGTGACAGGACTTTCTGAGGTGGGTGCAGAGGGGCTGCCCCTTTCCCAAGGAAGACTCTGAAAACCTATGTAGATTTGAGTATTTGTGTGATCAGGCCCATCACCGAATTCCGAGTTTAGTATTTGAAATCTGTTGGGGTTCTTGGAGAAATATGCACAACCGCTCAAGATTGAGCTAAAAGAGATAATGTTTAGCAACTTCTAATAACTTTGCTAACAGTCTGTAAAACAAAAGGGAGGGGGAATTGATTGTCCAAATGTCATGAGGTTAAGAATACTCTTCAAGTGCAATTGCTTGGCTGCAAGATGGTTTTAATTAGAGTGTTATAAGGACTTATTTTTCCTAAGCAGCATTTTATAGTTAGTAAATGAAATATATGCCGAAAGTGCTAAGCAGAAATCTCCCTAACCACAGAGGTGTTCAATAACCAGATTCAAACAACATGGAAAGTACCATCTGTTCTTCGTTTCCAGCATGAAAAACAGGGATTGAATGGCTGAGATTTGCTCCACTTTTGACAGTGTGTGTCTGTGGTGTGTGTGTGTGTGTGTGTGTGTGTGTGTGTGTGTGTGTGTGTGTTTTAATTTTAAAAAGTTCACCTGGTACTTCATAGAAACTTGAAATTGCAGTAATATGAGCAACACTATGAAAACACATGTTCCTACATTTATTTTAACCAGTTCCACTTTTATTTAAAAGATTTCCAGAAGCTCAGCCATTGAGCACTTTATAGTGGTTATTCAATTCCTGCAGGCACTCACAATGAGGGGGTCAGTTCTTCAAAGATCTGACTAGTTAGTACCTGAATTATTCTGTCAAATTTCTCCGGGGAAAAAAAGGGAGGGCTCCCACGGGCTAACCCTGGTCAGCATTTATCCTTAATCTAATTGTATGATGGTGCTCTGGACTGGTATTTATGACAGACAGACTGTGCTCTTGTTCCGAGTTGTAGCTTAGGATTGTTGATAGCGAGGAAAATATACTTTAAGGATAACTTTTGAGTTCTTGACTTTTAAAAAAGGGGCTCAGATTCTTGATTCTGGGTTTAGTAAGAGCCCTGGGTAAAACATTATCCGGCCTTTGTTTGAGGTCTTTTATTGAAGCTAATGACTGGGCTTGTGCCTCCCTGAGATAAATGACATTATCTCTGAGTGGGCTGACAGGAAACAGACATGTTAATGGTGAAGCTGCGGGGAGGATCTGCTCGGGTTCCGACAAAAGAGTGGAGAAGGGACCCCTGGTTGTGGTCATTAACACGTAATGCATTCTTGCTCTTCCTAAGAGGCCCTTGATAATTGGAAAGCTATTTTAGCCACAAGCACTTAAATAATAAATCTACGACTCCTAGTTCCTTTGCATTCTGAAAAGTAGCAAAGTAATGCGTTTTCGTTAACAAGTGTGTGATATGGTTTTTTTTTTTTTTTTTTTTAGCATGGTGGTGGTTCTAGGCTGTGTGGTAATGATATTTGGAAGAGCTGCAGGTTGAACTGTTCTTATCAGACAGGCTCTTTTAACATTGCGCAGCCATCCCTCTGGTTTAATAGAGTGAAAAAGTGTCTTCAAATCTTAAGGCATTTTTATACTTGAGGATATCTTTTGGGAGGGGGATAAAAATCTTTTTTTTTTTTTTTTTACAAGCTGGGAAAAAGATTTTGCTCAGTGATTTGAATGTGATGAAACCTGCCTTTTGAAGTGTATGTTTAAAAAAAAAAGTCATGGGTATAATTGAGTTTCAATGCAGTTTAAACTCTGCTTCGTGAACGAAGATAATTGCCATGTTGAACACACTCTAGAGGTGTAGGAGAGGTGGAAGGATCATGTTATTCTATTCTTTAATATTAAGCACGGGAAGTTTTTCATAGTAATTATTGTAGCACAACATAGTTTTGATTGCCAGCACTCTGAACCTGCCAGCGATCTGAACATCAAGGGTTTTGCTTGAATACTAAATAGTTTATTCCTTACTTGTACAGCATTCTTGTGTAATGTGGAAGCCAGAACTAAGGAAATACTGGGCTATTCTTGTTTGCCGTATCATGGTGGAAATTAACCTTCTTCCCCAGGATTGTTTTCAATAAATGATAATAATACCCACCTAAGAGTATAGCACAAGAGAACAGGTGAGATTTCATCTCAGTAATGACGTAGGTTGGCATTACAGAGTAAGAAGGAGTCATATTGGTGCCCTGAAATTGGCATTCCATAGGTACGTACACGTACAATATTCACATGTACGTACCTATGAAATAAGTAGTTGGATATAAACATATTGAATTATGGTGGCCTCCTCCTCCTCCTTCTGATTGAACCCAGGGCATTCTACCTCTGAGCTATAACCCCACCCCTTTTTATTCTTTATTTTGTAAGAGGGTCTCACTAAATTCCCGAGGCTGTCCTTGAACCTGTGGTCCTACTGTCTTAGCCTTGGATTAAGGCGCGCACCAGCTCAGTCAGCTATGACTTCATTCTTAAAACAAAAACAAAATGAGAGGCCATGGTTGACTTTACTTTTTACTTAGCAGCACGGGTGTAATTCAGGGGCCTTTCCTCCCAAGCCCAGGGCTCCTCCCTGCTGAAGTTTGACTCCTATCTACTTACTTCTTGTTGCAAATTTTTAAATTTAAGCTGGTTTGTACACCTGAAACAAAACCATTGCAACTAATTTAGAGATGGTTAAACTGTTCAATCTTGGTTTTGACTTCGAATATTCAAGATGGTGAGGCTGACACTTCCTAAGACCTCATGCTGAGTATTTGCTGTATATTGCTTAGAAACACCTTTGGGGATGGAGTAGAAGAGATTATGGGTTTTGCCTGAAAAACTGAAATGATCATAAAACAAATACATTTTGGTAGCTTGGTGGGACCTTCTGTGATACGTAGGATATTGTTGTTGTTTTTACCCCCAGCATAGCTAAGTGAAATTTGAAAGTACACATTACAGTGTAACAGAGAACTCAAAGGGGAGGATGTTTCAGTCCAAACAACTAGGCTTGAAATGATGAGCAAATGCTACTACTGCTGAGTTTCCAAAGCCACTGCCCTCCCCCACACCCTCCCCCACACCCTCCCCCACAGCCCCCACACCCTCCTTTTGATTATTATTCACTATCCCACTCAGGCACTGAGCTTTTTCCCTCCTGGGAAACCTCTTTGTCAGCTAACACCTTGAGAAGACTGTGCCTACAGGGACATTTAGTCATATTCCAATAATGCCATATGGATGCAGCTTTTACAGTTTAAGAGTAAATAAAAATACATTGATTATATTTTGTGTTGTACGTAATGATTTTAGAAAGCAGATATTTAGGTTGTGGAATTGGCTCATTATGTTAACCAGAGAGCAGATGGCATGGTGCCACAGACGTATAATTTTACTTAAAGGGACTTTTAAGGTTTTGATGTGTTTTCTTTCTCCCTTATTTCCCTGATGGCTTCTTTTTTATTGAAGGGTAACTTAAGGAGACCTGGTAGCAATTTTACTGCTTTCCCCTGACAGTTTGAAATAATAGCTCCGTCTTTGGTTGCAGTGATCTTCTACCAGTCAGCTTGATTCTGGTTTTTGTCATGTGGCAGTGAATTTAAAAAAAAGTGTTTGTAGTGTGTTTTAAGAAATGGACTCTTTTATATGCTTCAATTAGCAACAGACGACAAAGTTCCAGTTGGTCACACTTTCATAAACTCCTAGAAGTCACTGTTCATCCTTTTGATTAAAGCCAACTCCTGGTTTGGCTTCTCAGGCAAGCACATCTGGCCCCTGGCTGAGGACACCTTTTTGTGTCCTTAGCCACTGGAGGTTCAGAGGTCATGACTGAGTTGTTCCTAGTTAGGTCAGCAAGCTTTCCCTGTGTCAGAAGGCTGTATTTTTTTTTTTTTTTTATTACAACACTCACCATAGCCTTTGAATTCAGTTGGCAGTTGGTGTTAAGGTACCAATCAATGGTTTCTGTGCCTAGATTTTTAGTTTAACCCATTTTCCACCTAAAACATCACCAGAATGAGTTGGAAAGCATCTTTTAAAACTTTTCTTTTTTTTTCAAAACGTGCATAGCCAGACCAGATTACTTTTGGATTTCCTGTCACCTCCTTGGCTGATTTTATGGGTGGCTCATGTTAAAAACAATAATGTTTGAATTGGAAGGATGGAGACCTCGGGTTTTCTTTCTTCAGAGAGAACTGTTTATTTGTGTGTGGTTTACCACAGTACATGGATAATGCTATCAAATCTGTGCTTTATTATAGGCTTATGACTAGCACAGCAGCATTTGGTTATGTGTTCCTGAGTTTTATTTCTTTGCCAATTCTTTTGTGATGGAAATAAAATCAGAATTGAATCTGTAGCAAAAGAGAAAATAGGTACAACAAATATAAGCTGTCCTCAGAGCCTATTCAAAAGTAAGCGGTGGTGATTCTTAAAAAATCCAAATAAGTGAAATATAGAGAAAAGTAGTTTAATTTTAAGTTTCGTGAAGCTGTGTGGGGGCTGAGAACACTTTGACCAACAACCTACTTGTTGCCCCAACAAGTAGGCTTTATCCCGTCGTATTGTTCAGGGTCTTAAAGGAGCGATTGAAAAGCGAATCGCATCCCCAAATCTTGAAGCCGCTCTGAAGGTGGGATCCGGGTGAAGTAACCGCGTTCGCCTCTGCGTCCCAACGGGGGCCGCTCGATAAAAGGGCGCTGGCGCCTTCCCGCATCCTGCTCCGTTTGGGCAATTGTCTCCATTTACATCCCTCGCCCAAACCCTTCACCAGCCTTTCCCATGATGCCGCAGCAGATGCCACACACTGAAGTTGAAAGCGAGCAGCTGTTTCCATTACTCCATTGCTGTATTAGCCTCCACAATCTGCCTGCCTTCCCTCCCCTCCCCCGCCTTGCAGATAAAGGCGCTTCCTCCGGCTTGGACCTCGGCCTCCCCCAGCTCATCGGCGCGCGGGTCGGCCGGCGGCCGCAGCGGGCTTTCTGGGGAGGGCGCGCGTATTGTTTTGGCTGCTGCAGATGGAGGGCGGGCGGGGGCGTGGCCGCGGGCGGCGGGGCCGGCTGCGCGCTCCCGCGGCCGGGGGCGCGCCCCGCTCCGCCCGGGACCCGTTTACGGCCCCGTGCGCTGTAAATCTGCCAGCTATTCACGACGCCTTCACCTCTTTCTTCATTTGCTCCAGCTTCTAGTTTGACAACGTTCCCCTGAGGCGGAATTCTAATCTGCTTCCAATTAGTTGCAAAATGTGACTGAAATTTCCACATTATGACTGCTGTTTTACTTGCACGCACACATCTAGAAACAAATTAATGCTCTTGAATATTTATTTTTTGAGCCCTTGAATTTACTTTAAGAGGAAGAGTTTCCAACTGTTTGGAATTTGACTTCCAGGATTTGCATCCCCCCCCCCTTGCGAGTCTCATACATATATTAAAACAAAACAGAACAACGATGGTTGTTGGGGTCCCCCTCATCCCTTAATGAGCCTTTGCCATCTTTTCAAGACTTCCTCAAATGCACTGCATATGTTTAAGTTTTGCAAATAAATTTTGTCGTATTTCTAAAATAAACCAAACAAGGATGTTTGGCTAAGGAGGGGCCCCTGCAGTGTTTTTACTAGAACAGAAATACATACAAATTTACTTCTAAATATAGCCCAAGTGTGTTTGGCCATAACACAGAGACTTTTGTTCTACACTTTCAAGTTCTTTTGTTTGATATCCCAAAGCTGTAGATCCAAAGAGATGAACTGGCTGATTAGCTGGTTTGACAAATACAAGACTTGTCACTATAGACACAAAAGGTGTACTGTGAGTCTGCCGTAGGTCCTAGAGGGCACCCTCTGTTGCAGCTCTTGGAGGCTTGGATTGCAGGGGGTAGTCAGTCCTGAGACTTTAGTCCCCTCTTCCCTTTCATGATCCACGGTGTTGAGAGTGGGCTAGGCTCTGCGTTTTGGGGTGGTCTTAACTTTGAAGATCATTGCTCTAGCTCTACTTTTTTCCTTTTCATTGATTAAAGAAATATTTTTACAAAGATGTTCATTCACCTGGTTATATACAGATCTTACAGTTGTTAAAATTTAGGTTGTTGAAAAAGTCAGGTTAAGACAACCGTTTCCTTATTTGCCTTGAAAACTACTTTTCCAAGTACTGTACTTAAGAATTTTAGGACAGGACGGTGGATCTCTAGCTTGGTATTTGAGGGAAGGTAATGCTCTTAAGTTAAAGAATGCAGTGAAATTTACTGGTGCGTTTTATAGTAGAGTTCAGTCCTCAAGCATCTTGGCAGATTGATATCAACAGTAATAATGGACTTTAAAGAGGTGTGAAGGATTTTATTGAATGTAAAGTGGTTGTGTTGGCCACCTCCCTCTGTTACTTAGTTTCTGAGTAACACTCTCACATGTAAATGAATGCGTTCATTGTTTTTTCCAACATCCATGTCACAATCATAAAAACCCTATATGGATTCATTCTTTTTTTACTGCATTTGAATATGCTATTTTCAATCTCTGTAATCTTGAGGTGGGGCATTTATTTCACTGTGTTCAAACAAAACTCATTTTACGTTAAATTTTTATATGTAGAAAATATACATTAAATGATTTTATAAGACCTTATTTTTAGTTGTTTTTGTGCAGAATTGCACACAAGAAGTAGAAATCTCTTCCTTTCTTCTTACTCAATGACTGGTAGTAGAAAGAAACAAAACAAAACAAAAACAAAACCCCAGCCAGATTGAAATCCTAAAAAATTTTTAAATGTAGGCCTTTCAGATTGTACAGACCTCCTAGGTTTAAAAAAAAAAAAAATCCCATAGTGGCCCCATAGTGAAATACTCACAATGGGCATGATTGTGGTAGCCTCTCAAGTCCTGAGGTTCACTAATTACCCTTTAATGAGGTCAGTCTGCCCCAGCTTTTTCCCTACCTTGGGAGGAAAAGCACACAAGACAGTTGGAGTTCAAGTGGATCTTGCTATATTTGCAACTTAGCATAACTGCTTTGAAGGCCCCCAGGGCGCTTAATTGGGGCCTGGCATTTCTGTTTGGGGGGAGACTACACACAGCTCTTCATTGTGCATGAGGAAGCCACTGTACATCTTGGAAGCATTACATGCTTTTGTTGATGGTGCATAGTTTTATAAACTCCAAATGAGCTTATTGCCTTTTAACCATTGGGAGAGCTAAATAATGGGAGAACCTAGAAGTCTCTGGGTTGGGCAGCCGCCAAGCCGTTAAGAAGAAGAAAAAGAAAAAAAAAAAAAGACGAATGAATGGTTTAATTGTAGAGCAAACCATTTGTTTACAGATTACGACTTACCCGGTCACTAAATCCTATGGTCTAAGAGGTCAAAGAATGAGGCTGTAAGGTGCAGCAATTGAATGCTCAGTGTTATGTTTTGTGATCACGCTCAGCTGTTTTTACTCTCTCTCTCTTTTTTTCCCCTGACAAAGGAGGCAAAAAAAAGGATGAATTGTTTAATGGTGAGAACTGCCTGGCCAAGTGCATTTTTAAAGCTGTAAAGAATAATAAAGGGAGAGACCAGGAGGCACGTTGTTACTTTTTAGCTTCCTGCTCAGCAAGCTGAAGTCTTTGGTTCTTCTAGCTGAGAGGGACTAGATTGTTGGCTGAATCTTCCTGTTTGTTGGAATAAGGGGGAAATGGTGGTGGTGCCTGCCATGGAGGTCTAAAGAGTAGAAGAAAGGTGTGTGGGAAAGCGGGTGGTCGGGGAGGGCCTTCGTTGCAGCAACCCTGGACAGTGCCTTCTCCTCAATAGTAGGGACCTTTCGCAGAAAGTCCCCCTATTAGTGGCCCTGTGTCTGAATAGAAGGGGACTCTCCAGCAGTGGCAGTGAAGTGGTCTAGCAATTTGGGAGGGGAGAGACGGTTGCCTGGCAGCCGAATTTCTGCAAGAGCTTTTTAAAGAATCCTTTTTCTTTTCTTTTTTTTTTTTAGGACTAGATTATCTTTAACAGTAAAAGACCAAAAATCATGGCATCTGTCCCGCAGTAGCTGTGGTTCACCTTATGAATAAATGGGTTTATGGAAATCCAGTAAGGTGTTTCTCTGCAAGTGTCATTCCAAACATTCCTCAGCTCGCAGCTTTTATTCTTACATTAATCTTGGGAGTGGCACCCCTTTTCTCAAATGCTTTTACCATTTCTGGTAACCCAGAATACCATTATTGTTACATGAAGTCTGTGTGTTATTTGACCATGAACAACAAGCCCACTGCTTCACTAAGTCATTTGTTGATTACTTGATGTATATTTGATCAGTTGAACTTTTAATGTCTTTTGGCTCCAGGTGAACTTGTTTTTTTTTTTTTTTCCTTGAATTTCTGCTATTACGTTAGTATAGTGATCCTTTAAAAATGGAACATTATTGAGTCCAAGTGATGGCTGCTAGCTTCATTTTACAGATCTATTTCTTGTGGGTTTTTTGTTTGGCAGGGTGGTGAGCAATAGAGCAAAGAAGGTGTAAAAGATTAGGTCGAAGTGGTTTCAGTCCTGTCAAACTATTAGTGCCTTTTTAATGTGCCATCATTCACTTCTGACACTTTTCTGTTACTATTTTCTGTATTAAGGAGGAGTCCGGGTTTTACTTTTGTAAGCATCCAGTATAATTTTTAAAAACTTGGCACTGCCATCATTGCTTAGTAGGCTAAATTTTGTGTAAACAGGTTTTTCATGGCAAAAAAATATTTTTACCACTTAGTGGTAAAACTCTACAAGTGCTCACCTAAATTTAATTTCTTTTTCTTTTTTTTTCTTTGTTTTTTTTTTTTTTGCAGTACTGGGGATGGAACCCAGGGGCATTCTGCCTTTGAGCTTCACCCCCAGCCCTAATTTTTATTCTTTATCTTGAAGCAGGGTCTCATTGAGTTGCAAAGAGCCTACCTAGCTAAGTAGCTGAAGCTGGCTGTGAACCTGGATCCTCCTGTCTCAGTCTCCCAAATGCTGGGATTACAAGAGTGAGCCACCACGCCCAGCTAAATTTAATTTCTCTGCTGGTTTGGTTGGTTTTCTTAGCAAAACATAAGTGCAAGAATGAAAATTATGGCTCTGGTGAATATTAATGGCAGCCTAGAGGCTGTGTGAGCTTGAGATCTCTATGGTCTTAATTCTTCCTGGAAAGAAAGCTTTTACCAAATGGTCAGGGCCTCCACAATATGATGCTTTTGAGGATTTAAAAAAAGCACCACCTCAACTTAACTATCTATTTTGGGAAGCTTCATTTAGTGTACACATGCAGTATAAGAATGGAGAATAGGTGCTCAGCTTTCTGCCTTTCAAAACTTAAGAGTTTCCTCCTATCTCTTGCTTTTTAATGTTTTTAATATACTAATTTAAGTGCTTCTTTTTCTTTACCATATAAAATGTGAACGGAAAAATGCTACCTAAGATGCGCCAGAAAATGATTTTTTTTTTTTTCCTGCGGGTCTGGGGATGGAACCCAGGGGCATTTGACCTCCGAGCTACACCCCCTGCCCTATTTTCTTATTCTTTATTTTGAAACTGGGTCTCACTGAGCTGCAGAGGGCCTAAGTAGCTGAGGCTGTCCGCAAACCACAATCCTCCGGTCTCAGCCTCCTGAATGCTGGGATTACAAGTGTGCGCCACCACACCTGGCAAAAAATGGTTTTTATAAACCTAATTACACCAAAGTCTGATACTTTCAATTTTAGTTCAGGTTAAAGGCTCAAAGCCTCCTTTGAAAAACTGGTCCATGCATCCATAAGCCTGCCATAAATTCACGCACATTATTTCCTTGTAAAAACCAGTGTTTCCCATCTACCTGGAGTTGGTACAGCTGCAGAGTTACTTCCAGCAGATAATCCTGTCTGGTTTTGGAATAATGGAAGTTTTGATTGGATGACAACACAAGATCCCTTGCCTTGTTGGATTTCAGCTGATTATATGATATTTTTAAGAAGTCAAATTTTCTTTTTCTAACACTAACAGTAAACTCTGAAGACTTTTGAACTTGAAAGAATCTAGGAAATGCCCAGTGTCTTCATATTTTTACCAGCGTTCAGTACCTGAATACAGATTGCTTTAAACTGCTTTGGAATTCACCGAGCAACTTGCCAGCATGTACCAGTGGTAGGAAAAAGTTAAATGGTGACGAGAAAATAGGTTCTATCTTTCTTCTGTAACGTAAGTTTTAAAAGGGCTTTGGAGAATTTCTGTGTGAACTTGCTGCCATTCACTTCTGTTTCGAAGGCACAGTACCAACAGGACCAATAACTCCGTGCAGTGAGGTAGGGTTGTCACCGCGTTATCTGAGCCTCGATGTGCGTGCATAATTGGAGAGAGAGTGTTTTGCTGTGGTAGATGTGGTTTAAATCCTAGCGCTGAGCATAGCATTTAGTTTCTCAGCTTACCCACAAAATCTGTGACTAATTTAGTGAATGTGAAGATTTTTGTCCAGATGGTTAGGTTTAATTGTAAAAACTGGAAAGATTTCAAAGTACCCTTTGGGGGAGTGCGGGAAACAAGTAAACAACAAAAAGGATTGAAAAGTAACCATAAATCACTAAATATAGCATGTATGTATATTTTATATTTATAAACACACATAGTCGTGTACATTTAAACACACACACACACACACACACACACACACACACACGCTGAAGGAAAAGCTTAAAAGAATTGATTTTAGCAGCCTGAAAATATAGGATCTAGGAGTGATTTACTCTGATTCCTAGTAAGTGTTTGGCTTTTCCTGGACTCAGAGCAAGCTTCCCCTCGAGGGTGGTAAGGTCCCACTTTCTGCTCATGGGCCATTTTTGGTTAAGGGCATTGGTAGTTACCTTACCAAGCATTAGGGCAAATCCTGCTCTGTAGTGCTGAACTAAGTCCAGAGTCCATAAATTAGCTTTGAAGTTGGTTGATTAATAGGGTTCTATAGTGAACATTATTTGTGTAACCTGGAATTATAAAAAGAGAAAGAATCTGGGTGTGGTGGCACACACCTGTAATCCCAGTCTTAAGAGGATGAGAAAGAAAGATCACAGGTTCAAGGAGAGCTTTAACAAGTAGTGAGACTCTCATCAACCTAGTGGGACCCTGTTTTCAAATAAAAATAAAATTGGGCTAGGGGTTCAATCTCGAATACCCAAACAAATAATAATAATAAAAAAAGAAGAGTAATATGTCTTTGGGAAGTAGTAGGACAGAGGTGAGACGGGGCTCTTGATAATGTCTGCTCTGTTTGAGTGAAGTAGAGGGGGGTGATGGCATTGTGCTTTACAGTGGATACACAGGAACAGAAATGTACTACCCAAATGTGTCTAAATCAACAAATATTATCATATTTAGAAAGCCTAGAGAAGTGAGCTGAATTTACGTGTTCTGCTTACACCAGTTGCTTTACTATTTCATTATAGAATCCTTAGCACTGAAATGGTCCAAGGAACAAGCTAGAGGTTGTCTTGCCTGGTAAGGAAGATGAGCAGAAGGCCAGAGGTGTTGGGATGGTGATTTTCAGGTTATGAAAAGCCTGTGTCAGAGAGGCCAAGAAAAGTTGCTTCCTGTTGGAGGAGTGAGGATGGGTCTCCCCATCCTTTCCAGCAGTGAGGGAGAGCTAGGTAAACAAAAAGTTAGCCACCCCAGAGCAGAAGCCATCTGGGCTTTGGTCCCCTGATAAAGTTCCTTTTTCAGATAACTTTCTATGTACTTTCTCTTGTGTTCTTATTTGATTAGAGCCTAATTTTTCTCTGCTTATCAATAACTTTGCCCTCTTTGCAATCCATTGAGTGACTGTGAAGATGGTTTAATGGTGGTGCCACTACCAAATGTAGGGACTGTTTGATAGGAAGAGGCGGGGTGGGGGCTTCCCTGAGGTCTGGGTCACACTTCAGAGCAGTCATCATTTCTACGAACTTAGAAAGCTGCTTTGGAGACAGCTTCTGTAGAGGTTTCTGTTTTCTTTCTTTTTTCCCTTTTCTTTTTTCTTTTCTTTCTTTCCTCTTTTTCTTCTTTTTTTTTTGGGGGGGGGGTTAGAAGATTGAACCAAGAAGTCAGTCTACCATTGAGCTGAATACTCTGAGCCCATTTAATTTTTTTTGTTTTGAAACAAAGTCTTCCCAAGTTGCTGAGTACACCAACATGCCTGGCTGTAGGGGTTTCTTAAGAAACTTGGAGCTGTCAATAAGGGTGTACATAATGAAGTTGAAGCAGGATCTGACATAGTTGTTTTTTTTTTTTTCCTTTTTCTGAAATTTTTAAGGTACTTTTATAACTGATATAAGGAGTAAGATTCATGTAGGGACCTAATGAACAAATGAGAGCCTGAGGATTGATACTGATAAGTTTTGCTATGAGTCAGACTTGTCCGGATAAATATTACATATATTTAATTTTTCATACCTGTGAATACATTTTTTAAATGATTTTTGGTACATTATAATCATATACACAAAGTGAGCTTCATTGTTACAAATATGTACATGCACAAAACATAATTTAGTCAATTTTATTTCCCAGGACCTCCCCTCTGCTAATATACTTTTGCATATATGTCCATCTGTAAATCAGAGTGACTAGCTGGGTGTGGTGGTGTACACCTGTAAGCCCAGTTCTTAGGAGGCTGAGAGAGAAAGATCTCGTGTTTGAGGCTAGCCTCAGTAAATTAGACCCTATTTAAAAAAATAGAGCTGGGGGTGTGTGTAGATAGGAGGTAGAATGCCTCTAGTTCAACCTCAAGCACCCCAAAAAAGAAAAAAATGAAAAGACAAAAAGTTGTATTGTCTAGGAATTTCTGCTCTACCTGATGAAATTGATTTGAGCAATAGAAATAATGCACAGTTATGCACACTTATGAAGTCACAAAGTTAGGAAAAAGATGCTGTGAGGGCAGCTGTATAAGATTAAGGCTGCTGGAGCCCGGGGTGGTGGCACAGGCTTGTAATCCCTGCACTTGGGAGGCGGAGACAGGAGGATCTCGCGGGTTTGAAGCCAGCCCTGCTGGCTTAAGAGACCCTGTTTCCAAATGGGGAAAAAAAAAATTATATATATATATAATAGGTCTGGGAGTGTAGCCTGGAGGTAGAAGGGCTTCCAGGAACCCCAGTACCACCAAAAAAAAAAAAAAAAAAATTAAGGCTGCTGGAACCCAAGGACCCAAACAAATCAGACAGATTATGAGTGTGATAAACTCACTACCATTTGTGTAAGCAGTGGTACTTTTAATTTCTTCTGAAGGCTTAATTTGGGGAAGGAGAAGGTTTTAGGGTTGACATAGTGTATATAGGCACTGTTGTGTATTTTTCTGTTACACATCCTGAAACATCTTAGGACAGAGGGAGAAGGTGGCTCATTGGAAAAATGGAGTAGATTTGCCTACTGTTGTGAGCCTCTTCTGTCGATAGTGTTTCTTTAAGATTTTTAATGCTAGGAACTGCATCTAAGGGACGAGGATGAAGCATAGGGGCTGATGTAGCGAGGGTTTTGAAGCTCTATTACAGGGTAGAGGGCTGTGTCAAGTATACGCTTGAGATGGGAGAGAAAGCGCAAACTCAGCAGAAAGAGCCGCGTCAGCAGATTCTGCAACTGATGCTGAATGGAGATGGGAACCAAAGCCTGGAATTCTGATTGATTGGACGTTTGCACATTTTTTCTGGACCTGCTTCCTGGTCTTTTTCTTGGCTGACTGCACATGCTGTTAAATCCACTCAGATAACACACATGGAATGTGTTTTGCACAGACCGTGTCCAGACTAGATTGGGAGTTGGGCACAGGCCTGCTCATGCAAGGCCTTGTAGGCCATGGTAAAGGAGTTTGGATTTTAGTTTGAAAACGAGAAAGCTTTTCAGAATTTTGGGCAAGGGAATAACATAATTTACTTGCCCTACCCCCCAAAAAAGGCTCAGTGTATGTGTGTGTGTGTGTGTGTGTGTGTGTGTTTACTGGGGACTGAACCCAGGTGCATTCTACCCCTGAGGTACATCCCCAGCCTTTTTTATCTCACTAATTTGCTGAGACCTGTGATCCTCCAGTTTTAGCCTCTCAAGTACAGGGATTACAGATGCGGTGAGTGACTGAAGAGCTGAAGGCAGCATCTGGAGAGTTGACTATAGAGACAAAAAGAAGAACAATAGTGTCAGTTGCAAAACTTCTTCATTGAGCCCCACAGGAGACAACAGACCTCTTTCATAGTCATGGAGGTGGTAGGGGTAGGACGCAGATATGGAATCATGAAGGAATGAGAGTTAAGGATAGCACCTGGATTTGAGGGAGGGGTTGGTGGAATCAAGAGGTCTGATTCAGCTGGGTGTGATGGTGCACACCTGTAATTCCCACTGCTCAGGAGGCTGAGGCAGAGGTACCACTTCGAGGCCATCCTGGGCAATTTAGTGGGAACCTGTTTTCAAAATAAAATCTTAAAAAGACTGGAGATGTAGCTCAGTGGTGGAGTGCTCCTGGGTTGGATCCCCATTACCCCCCCAATAAAAATTTATCATCACTTTTGATATAGGCAGTGACCACCAAGTGATGTTCATTCAGGTGGATGGCTGGGAACGGAGGCACTGAAGAGAAGAAATGGGCATTATAGCTTAGCTTTAAAGTTGTTTGGCTGGAGGGGCTGGAGGGGCTGGAGGGGCTGGAGGAGAAATATACATTTCTTCATTCCTTGCCTTCTTCTCCAACAGTTTAGAGAACTTTTGACTTTTTTTTGGTTTCTTCAGAAATATTAGAAAAGGGAAGGTTTCAATGCAATTCTGAATGTATTTTTCTATTTATTTTTAAAATTTCTTCCTTCAGACAGTAAGTCATTTTTGAAATGTCTATTATATGTGAAGCACAGTCTGGGTCCTGGGAGTACGATAGTGAACAAACCAAGTGTCTGCTCTTGGGAACCTTGTATTTTAGTTTATTCTGGTCAAATAAATGCATTTTGGCTGGTGATGTGTGCCCTAGGGGAGAATCAAGTCTGAGAAGGCGGTGGAGTGAAGGGGGGAGAGGAGAGTTTACCTTTGTTTATACTTCATTAGGGACCTAAGTACAGTGAGGAGGAGCCGGTTGGCCCCCTGTGGTGGGAACTTTCTAGACTTAGAGAACAGCCCGGCTGTGTGAACCTCCAGCTAGGGGTGTGTTTGGTGTGCTTGGATGGAGAAGACTGTGAGGAGATGAAGTTCCAGAAGGAAGTGAAGGCCAGGACCGACCTAGTAAGCCCTGGCAGGGAGGGAGGGGCTGGCTGTGGCCTCCCCCAGGAACCAGCCCTGAGCGGACACTCCATTCCTTATGTCTGGTTCATTCTCCTGGTTTCTGAGCTGCTAAGAGAGATGAGGGGTTATCTTGTGTGAATTTTATCAGTTGATTTCATATGCAGGATTGTAAATATTGAGATTTTTCTCCTTTTTTTCTTTAAATAGTGGGCAAAATAGTTCCTTTCTCAGAAGACATTAATTAGAAGAGATTATTAAATTTTCCAGGGGAATTTTTTCTGGGTCACAGTAGTTGTATGTGCCCCCCGCCCCGAATCATTACCAAATTTACAAACAACAGAAACAGAAAACGATTAAGTAATAATATAAATAGAAAGGCCAGTGTTTTTTGTCTTGCTTTTTTTGGTGTTTTTTTTTTTTTTTTTTTTTGGTGGTACTAGGGGTGGAACCCAGAGGCTTTCTACCTCTGGGCTATACTCCCAGACCTTTTTTTAAAAAAATATTTTATTTGGAAACAGGGTCTCACTAAGTTGCTGAGAGCCTCACTAAGTAGCAGAGGCTGGCTTTGAACCTGTACAATCCTCCTGCCTGCCAAGCACGGGGATTACAAGCATGCGCTACCAAGCCTGGCCTCCCAGACCTTTTTTATATTTTATTTGGAAACAGGGTCTCACTAAGTTGCTGAAGCTGGCTTCCAACCCATGGGATCCTCCTGTCTCAGCCTCCCAAGCGCGGGGATTACAAGCGTGGGCCACCACGCCCGGCACTTGTCTTGCTTTCTGAAAGGACTCCTTTCTTACTCTCTGAGGGTCCCCCCCCCCTCCCGGGTCTGGATATGGAACCCAGGAGCATTCGACCTCCGAGCTACACCCTCTGCCCTATTTTTTACTCTTTATTTTGAAACTGGGTCTCACTGAGTTGCAGAGGCCCTCACTAAGTAGCTGAGGCTGTCCCAGAACCGCGATGCTCCGATCTTAAACTCTTGAATACTGGGATTACAAGCGTGCGCCACCACGCCCGGCTGTCTGAGGGTTTAATAATAGTCCGCACTTTACAGACTGGTCTAGTGCACTGAGAAACCAGCTGCACTTATTAAAATACTTTTTAAAATTCCCCTCCCCTCTTTTTGGAACTAGGGATTGAACCCAGGGGCACTCTACCTCTGAGCTACACCCCCAGCTTTTTTTTTTTTTTGAAACAGGGTCTTGCTAAAGTGATGAGGCAAATTGATGAGGCTGCTCTCAAGCCTGTGATCTTTCTTTCTGACTCAATCTCTCAAGCACTGGGATTACAGGCACACCATGCCTGGCTTTAAAAATACTTTTTAACTGGCTTTTTTTTTAAATTAAAAAACAGTAAATGGATCTGTAAAAGTTTAAGCTTGGGGATGGAACCCAGAGGCTTTCTACCTTTGGGCTACACTCCCAGACCTATTTTGTATTTTATTTGGAAACAGGGTGTCACTGAGTTGCTGAGAGCCTCACTAAGTAGCTGAGGCTGGCTTTTAACCTGCGATGTGATCCTCCTGTCTCAGTCTCCCAAGTACTGGGATTACAAGCGTGCGCCACCACGCCCAGCGAAGTTTAAGCTATTTTAAAATGTTAAATAATGAGTAGAAGGTTTTACTTCCTGTTAGATGCCCTCTCCCCCAGCCTGCTTCTTGAGCCAATTTTAACATTTTTCTGTGTCCTTCCTGAAAGAGTCTCCACCTGGTCAAACGTGTGTATATATATATATATATATATATATATATATATATATATATATATATTCTCTCCTATACAAAATAGGGCACATTAATACATTTTGCTCCACTTTGCTCTTTTCACTTAACTCTATATCCTGATATATTCTTTTTTTTTTTTACCTTTGATTTCACAGTTTATCTTTACATTGTTTCCAGTATTTTTCAGTTATAAAAAAAATCCTAGTAAACATCTTTGCACTTGTGCATTTCAGAGTTTCATCTTTGACTTGATTGCATCGGTTTGCATACTCACTGACACTAGGGTATGAAATGGCTTCATTTCTATAATTACAACACTGGATTATAATTTTCTAGCTTTGAATATAATCTGATAATTTATTTATTTATTTATATTTTTGTGGTAATGGGGATGGAACCCAGAAGCATTCTATGTCTGAACTACATCCCCAGCTCTATTTTTTTTTTTTTTTTTTGGTGGTACTGGGGGTGGAACCCAGAGGCTTTCTACCTCCAGGCTACACTCCCAGACCTTTTTTATATTTTATTTGGAAAAAGGGTCTCACTAGGTTGCTGAGAGCCTCACTAAGTAGCTGAGGCTGGCTTCAAACCCGTGTGATCCTCATTTCTCCGGCTCTCAAGAGCTGGGATTACAAGTGTGCGTCACCACGCCTGGCCCCAGCTCTATTTTTTATTCTTTATTTTGAAACAGGTTTTCACTGAGCTGTAAAGGGCCTCACTAAGTAGCTGAGGCTGTCCTTGAAACACTATCCTCCTGTGTCAGCCTCCTCAGTGCTGGGATTACATGTATGCACCACTGCACCCGGCTTAATTTATTATTTTGATTTGTACTTTGCATGTACACAAGTCTTTTATCTCTTTATCATTCGATATATTGGTAATCTATAAACTGACCACTTTTCTATCAAGTTGTTAGCTATTTCTTGCTGATTTGAAAGTATTTTAGTGTATATTATTTAAATACTTTAATGCTTTGCAAACATTTTCATGTACTTTTCAATTTCTGTTTTTCTTTTTTTTTTTTTCTTTTGTGGTACTGAGGATTGAACTCAGGGGCATTCTACCTCTGAGCTACACTCTCAGTCCTTTTTATTTTTGTATTTTATTTTTGTATTATTTGTTTATTTATTTATTTTGGTGGTACTGGGGTTCCTGGGAAACCCTTCTACCTCTGGGCTACACTCCCAGATATCTATTTTCTTAATGTTTTTATTTGGAAACAGGGTCTCTTAAGCCAGCGAGGCTGGCTTCGAACCTGTGCGATCCTCCTGTCTCTGCCTCCCAAGTGCTGGGATTACAAGCGTGCACCACCATGCCCACCTTTATTTATTTATTTATTATTTTTTATTTTTGGTGGTACTGGGGTTCCTGGAAGCCCTTCTACCTCTGGGCTACACTCCCAGACCTATTTTATATTTTGAAACAGGGTTTCATAAGCCAGCGTGGGTAGCTTCGAACCTGTGCGATCCTCCCGTCTCTGCCTCCCAAGTGCGGGGATTACAAGCGTGCGCCACCATGCCCGGATATTTTTGTATTTTAAAGCAGGACTTTGCTGAATTGCTGAGGCAGGTCTTGAACCTGTGATCCTCCTGTCTCAGCCTCCAAGTTACTGGGATAACAGAATGCACTACCCCACCTGTCTGGAAATCCTTTATCCCACTCTTTATTTGTCTCTTGTTTCTGTTTATGCTAGTCCCCTTCCTTCTCTAGGGAAACATCCTAAATTGTATAGTAAGGTTTATAATTCAGGTCGTTTTATGGCTGCTAGGTTTGTACTGATTTAGGGAGACTTTTTCTAAGTCTGAGATTATTGAACATTTTTTCTTCTGCTTTTTATGATACTTAAACTCCCTCTTAGGTCTTTTAGCTAGAAGGTATAATATACCTCATTGGCTTTAAGGGCCATATTCTCATCTGTATAATTTTTGATCCAGGATCCAAAATTCTTGATACCTTAATATTGTTTTTTGATCAGAGCTGTGATTCTGAATTATCTAAAGAGGGCTTAACTTTTTTCATTTCTTCAAATACCTTGTCCCAGGTCCCCAGCCCTTTTCTCATATTCTTGCTTTCTCCTGTGTATTTAGAAAAAGCTTCAGACATCTCGTATAAAGATCCTCTCCTTTCTCATAGGATACATGTTAGGAATGGTTATTAGATTTTTTAAAAGGTGGTTCGATGTAGAAAAATCACCATAATATCGCTTTAAAGATGACTTCATTAAGGTGCTTTACAGGTGGTTAATTAGTGTCCTTGGTCAAATGGGAGGCAGAGCAGGAGCGACTAATGATTTGCAGCTCCAGCCACAGGAATATTTATGCCCAGTAAATACACTTCCTAGTGTTTTCTAGAATCCTAGGGCAGAACTATCCCTGCACAAATGAACTACTTAAGTAGTAAAGATGAGCAATGGCTTTGCTTAGTTGGCCATTTTGGTTGGGTAGCGTGGAGATAATTGCTGTGGAGGCAGGAGGGAATGTTTGGGGAGACATAAAACGTGCAGCTCTCAGTGTCGTGCTGTAGGTCTGATCTGTGGAGGTCGTCTCTTCGGGTCAGCTGGGCTTTGACTTATTTTATGATCCTGGGCAACAGCCACTGTTTATGGGCCTTGTGTTCTTCTTGGACTGTGTTTTTTGAGTGTCCTCCCAGTTCTAAAAGAGTTTCAATTTCCCCTATTCTTACATATTACACAGAAGACAGCTGTCTTTTATCTGCACCTTTCCCTTTTTTGTGAATGTGTGTTTCCTCTTCCAGCTGGAGACCCCTGAGGACCTAGATACCATCTTACTTATTTTTATTTCAGTCAATATTTGTTGAACTGCATGCTTTTTTAGTGAGGTTACAGAGTAGAGGGGGTCTTAAGGCTGCTTTCACTGGGTGCACATCTTTTGTCTGTCTTCAGGTAGAGGTAGCAATCAAAAACACTGCTGGAAATTCTATGGATTTCCTTCCGTCTCACACTTATGTGGCATTTTAAGAAGTATCATCATCTGGCTAATTACATCATGCATGCCTTCTCTGGTTTGGTAGAGCATGCCTGTTGAATTTTAAAGAATAAGTATAAAGCCAGCTGTGGTTGCTCATGCCTTTAATCACAGTCCTTGGGAGGCCTAGACAGAAGACTCTGAGGGTTGAGTCCAGCTTCAGCAATTTCGTGAGACCCTCAGCAATTTAGCCAAACCCTGTTCTAGCAAAAAGCAAAAAATAAACAAATAAAAAAAGAAGTGAGCTCGGGGTATAGCTTGGAGGTAGTAGAATGTTTCTGGGCTCAGTCTTCAGTACCAAGGGAAGGAAGAGAAAGAGAGAGAGAGAGAGAGAGAGATGATTTCCCCAGAAGGGTTATGTGGTGTCAGAATAACAGATTGCAGTGGCATCCAGTGTGTTGGGCAAAGTTTTGTCTGATGATTTTTTTGTTACCCACAAAACCCTCTAGGCTAAACTGAAAAGCTACCTTCAAAAAAGGGGAAAAAATGTCATAATTGAAAAGTAAGAAAGAAGTGTTTAGAGGGAGGAAGGTTTATACCAAGTCAACAATTTAATTTGCAAATAAAAACATTTAAAAAAGCCAGCCCAGAAATCTTGGAGTATTGATAAGATCTTAGAAGCTCAGGCATGAATTTGGCCCCTTTCTCTTTGTTGAAATTCATTTGAGACCTCAAAGCACAGCCCATTTGTGTGTGTGTGTGTGTGTGTGTGTGTGTGTGTGTGTGTGTGTTGGGGACACTGGGGACTGAACCCAGGGGCATTCTACCTCTGGCCCACACCCCTAGCCCTTTATTTTTATTTTTTTATTTGAGACAGGAGCTCACTGGATTGCTGAAAGTCTCACAAAGTTGCTGAGGTTGTCCTCGAATCTGTGATCTTCCTCTTTCAGCCTCCCAAGTCCTGGGATTACAGGTGTGCACCACCACGCCCAGCTAAGCACAGCACATTCTGAAGACTTTAGTGTATAATCATCGATTATGGTCATATCATTAATAGCCGCAACTGTTCTTAAAGAGCAATGCTTGGAGTTTTACCCTGAAGTTGTCCATTTAATTCAACATATTATTAAAGTCTGCTTTTTTGAAAAAAAAAATACACTTGTCACTATGCATTCAGTAGATGGAAAGTCTGTGTGTTTATTGTGAAAGGTTCTTACTTGACTGCGTGCTGGTGCTGTTGTGTTAGATAACCATGGCACGATTGTGGTTTTTATGGGGCCTCTACTGAGTTGTATGTCTTTCTTAACATTAAGAGAAAAATTTTTTTCTGGAGTAGTGGTAGAGAGAAGAAACCTCTTAATCAAATACATTATAAAAGATGATGGATGATGTCCATTAATGAGAAATCTAACATCTTTTGGAATGAGCTCTAATACAGCATCAGCAAAGCCTGGGAATAGTTTCTTATTTGACATCTCTTTCCCATCTAAGCTCCCCAGATAAATTATTTACTTAGAAGGCTATTTCCTTTCTAATATAAAAAATACAATCAATAATGTCTAATCTTGGTACAACATTTAGCTGACCATGGGATGTTGTTTTAATTCAATAGCACCTTAAGTTATGTGTGAATACTTCCTGTTGGTTTTTATGACAGCCTTCAAAGGGCATACCAGACCATATTATTGCCCTGGTTTACAGGCAGAGAAACTGAGGGCTAGAATGAGTGCCAGGGCCTTCAGTTCAGCAAATGTTTATTGGGATGCACTGTAATAAAAAAAAAACAAAAAACAAAAACTTAACTCTTGCCCTTGAATTTACACTGGATCAGTTCTTTCCTGATTTTTGTAGGTTAGGATTTTACTGAGCACCTATGGGCCCTTTCTCTGGGAATTAAAAAAGGAAAGATTAAAAAAAAAAAAAGCAGCAGAAGAGAGGAAAAGTGCACAAACACATGAACCTTTGCTTCTGTAATTACAGGGCTTCTCGAGCTCCATAGTCTTTGAACTCCAGGTACAAAAATCTTTGATTTAACAATCGCTTGTCAACAAGCTCTTGAATTAAGTGACTTGCTCAGGGGCCAAACAGCCTCACTACTGAGAAGCAACAGGAATCCCATGCTTCTTCTTTCTCTCCTAATGTTTTCCCAGCACCCATGCCTATTTGGAAATGATGAACAACGAGCGAAATAATAGGAAAACACTCTGTAAATATGGAATGTTTTACAAACATAAATGCAAACAAATCTGTAAGTGGCGGGGAAACCCAGGCCACACATTTTGTAGCGGCTTATGTGCGTTTATTAGGGATTCCGCTAGAACCCCACTGAACGCTTAGTTGCCAGCTGTTTGCTTTAATCTGATCGTTTACAAAAATATAGCAATCGTCACTGGTCTATATGTTAAGTACTATTGTAATTGAAACTAATGCTGTGCCTGTGGCCTCTGTTTTCGCAAATGCTCCCTGGAATGGGATGTGGGAACTGGCTTAATTCTAATTGTAGAAATACCAGTGGAATTGATATCTGTCTTCTGGATATAGAAGAAACTTAAGTACTTAGCACACATTTTGAATTTTGTTCTACAATGGAAAGAACTATGTTCGTTTGAAGAAACTCATTAATATGCAGGTTAGTACTATTTCTCTTAATTAAATTTCGGTGGATGTGGAAGTATTAGAAATGGAATACCTATGAGATTTTTTTTAACAAATTTTCTGATTTTGAGAGTAGAGAAAAAGTCAGTGGTTATTTCTACTGTGCATGCTAATTCAAAAATAATTCAGTAATGACTTCATTTGTGTCATTTGGTATTACAAAAAAAAAAAGGACATGGAGAAGGCTTGCCTGTCTTTATTCACCAAATAACAGTTTTGCAGACCCTTACAAGTTCCCATATGTTAGTGAAAAACATTTTCCAAGGAATTGGCAGCATTGCACTTTGTAGCTGATGCCAGCTCCTTCCTTGGGCCAATTCAACAAGGAAGAGAGAGAGAAAAAAGCCTTGTTTTAGTGGCTGAATTACTCTGACAAGCTTTCACATTGCCCCTCCTCTTATTAATATTCTTTTTGATGTGCGCTTGTAAAACAGAGGATTGGCTGTTAATCTCCAAGATCTCAAGGGCTTTTGGCAGTGGCCCATAATTGATGTGTTCACATGACTGTTGTCTGACTACTAATGATTAGACAGCAGTGTTATCTACCAGCTAAATCAGTGTTGCTTATAAATCACACTTGATAAACTGCAGTTTCATTTCTTCAAAGAGTCCGTATATGTCTACATACTTTGATAGAACTGCCAGAGGCATTTCATGATTCTATGACAGCTTAGATTAGGTTTATTTTTTATTTCTCTTTGACAAAATATTAGACTCTCCAACGCATGTGAAGGAGAATTTGTTCTGTTCCCCTAACAAGGCGCTTGGGACCATAGGCAGGGAAAGATTACCTGTTCTCAGTGGGAGCATGGGGTGGGATGGCGGTTCTAGCTTTGCCTTCGCTAGGTACCCCAAGGTGAATGCAGTGGAATGGTCGTACTGGGGCCATTCCACTCTGAAAGGAGAAGAGCAGATCCACCAGGGAGAAAGTTCTCAGAATGCGGGCCTGTGCTCGGATTGTGACATGGCCGGGAGGGCCACCTAGAACTGTGAGCTTGCACTGACTGTCCAGTCAGTGTCGCTGAGCCCTTGCCTCAAGGTATGCCTTCCTTTTGTAGAGGGGCAAGAGAAAGCAAGAAGGTTTTTCAAGAAGAGGTAACAGCCCCAGAAATAGTATCTGTTGTCTTCCTTCATTGCTCGTATGGGGATACTTGGCTGGTCGCAGATAGCTACACCCAGGGTTCCACATCTGTCCAGAACTCTGCACACTGCACACCTTAAACCATGTTGCCTATTGCATAGACACAGAATGCCCTGACTGGGAACTTCTGCTAAATCTTAGGTCTTATGGATTTAAAAGCCATAAATTCCTCTGCCTCTGAGTTAATCTGCACTGTCTATCAAAGTAAAAAACAAAAGGACTAAATTTTACACACACACACACACACACACACACACACACACACACACACACACACAACACACACGATTGAACCCAGAGGTGCTCCGCTACTGAGCTGTACTCCTGGCCCTTCTTATTTTTTATTATTTTTATTTTATTTATTTATTTATTGGTGGTACTGGGGGTGGAACCCAGAGGTTTTCTACCTCTGAGCTATACTCTCAGCCCTATTTTATATTTTATTTGGAAACAGGGTCTCAGTAAGTTGCTGAGAGCCTCACTAAGTAGCTGAGGCTGGCTTTGAACCTGTGCGATCCTCCTGTCTCAGCCTCCTAAGTGCTGGGATTACAAGCGTGCGCCACCACGCCTGGCTACTTTTATTTTTAGATAGGATCTGCTAAGTTGCCCGGGCTGGCCTGGAACTTGGGCTCCTCCTGCCTCAGACCCATGAGTGGTTGGAATTACAGGCATGCACCACTTTTCTTGGCAAAAGCACTAAATTTCTAAGGTCATTTTTTCTTGCTTTGTAATTTTGCATATCATTAGGCCTATCATTAGGCTCTGTTCTAAAGCTCCTCAGAGCCTTTTTGCTAAGGATAGTTAATCCTCTCTTAAATTTTGAGACCAAATGTCTTTAGATTTCAAAAAAAATAGTTAATTGAGAACTATTTTTAAAAACTAATTTTTACTGGCTTTAAAAAATTGTATTTCTAGCCAGGCATGGTGGTGAACAGTAGTAATCTCAATACTTGGGAGGCTGAGACAGGAGTATCACAGGTTCAAGGCTAGCCTCAGCTACTTAGTGAGGCTCTCAGAAACTTAGTGAGACCCTGTTTCAAAATAAAGAATAACAAGGCTGGGCGTGGTGGTGCACGCTTGTAATCCCAGCGCTTGGGAGGCGGAGACAGGAGGATCGCGCTGGCTTAGGAGACCCTGTTTCCAAATAAAAAAGTATAAAAAATAGGTCTGGGAGTGTAGCCCGGAGGTAGAAGGGCTTCCAGGAACCCCAGTACCACCAAAATAAAAAAAAAATTAAAAAAAAAAGAATAACAAAATAGGGCTGAGGTGAATTTCTTTCCTCCCTCCCTCCCTCCCTCCCTCCCTCCCTCCCTCCCTCCCTCCCCCCCTCCCTTCCTTTCTTCTTTCTTTCTTGTACTGGGGATGAAACCTAGGGGCATTCTATCTCCAAACTATACCCTCCAGCCTTATTTTTTGTTTTTTTTTTGAAACAGGGTTTCATTAAGTTGTGGAGGGCCTCACTAGCTGAGGTTGTCTGCGAACTGTGATCTTCCTCTCTCAGCCTCCCAAATGCTGGAACTGCAAGTGTGTGCCACCACGCTCGGCTCCCAATTTTATTTCTTATTTGGAAACAAGATCTCATTAGTTTGCTTAAAGCTTCACTAAGTTACAGAGGCTGTGATCCTCTTGTCCCAGCCTCCCAAGTACTGGGATTATAGGTGTGCACTTTCCTTCCTTCCTTCCTTCCTTCCTTCCTTCCTTCCTTCCTTCCTTCCTCTCTCTCTCTTTCATTCTTTTTCTTTCTTTCTTTTTTTTTTTTTTTTTTTTTTTGCAGTACTGAGGATGTAACCCAGGAGCATTTTACCTCCAAGCTACACCCCCAGTCCTAATTTTTATTCTTTATTTTGAAACAGGGTCTTACAAAGTTGCAGAGGGCCTCACTAAGTAGCTGAGGCTGGCTATGAACCATGATCCTCCTATCTCAGCCAAAAATAAAAAATTGTATTTCTTTAAAGAAAGCTTTGTATAATTTTAAGTTATGTCAGAGGCTAAATGTTTTTATCAAAATTCACAAATTTTTATTCAAAGTTATGTTCTGTGACAAAATTTGGGAGAGGAGTTTTTGCTAATAAATTGGGACAGTTAATAGAGCTCTTGAATATAAAAATATGGGAAAAGGCACTCCAGGCCAAAGCCGCTTGAAATAAATTTTATGCACCCCCCCCTCTCACTGCACCCAAACAAAAAACCACAGAGGAGTTCTTTTGTCTTCTAGGTGCTAGGTTAACTCCTTAGCTGTTTGAGAGTGGCTTTGGCATGAACTCTCCTTTTCCCTAGTAAATCTTAGGGCATTAAATAAAATAAGAATTAACATCAAGGAATAAATGTTTATTGATAAGTATAAACATTGATTAACAAAGGTGCTTAGCCAAGCTGCTTATGTCACAATGACTTGTGGTTGAAGTTAATACATTTTTATTATGCAAAAACAGTTTAAAAATAAGTTACTTTGGTTATGGTTGTTAGATTTTAATATACTGGAAAAATACCCATGATTAACTTACAGAAGATAGTCCTTCAGTTATTTAAATAGATGCTTCATTTAGTTTTGATACATAAAGCAACTATATTAGAGTTTCTAATGTAGCCATAAAGTAAAAAATACATAAAAAGGGTTGGAGTATGGTTTTCATTACATAAAATATGTATGCATATGTAAGGGCTGGATGGTAATATTAAAATAATAGTAATGTTTTAAAAGATTTTATACTATTTTAAAATAATTGTTTTTTTTATAAAGTAGTATATGTATTATACATCTGTGAATTTTATGAAACCCATTACCATTATGGTAAAAATAAACCTGCATTTTTTAATTTTAAAAGATACAAGTTCTTGACTGATTATTTAAATCATGACTTAAATCAAGTTGATTTAAATTTAGCTTAGTCTAATGCTAGAATCATTTGCAGGTGTCTATTGATTAACTGAAAATTATTGTAACATTAAGGGAAAGTATAATAGAAAATACATTTTAATGTAGATATAGGAAGCTCTGTTGCCTACTGGGTGTTAATAGTTTGATATTAACATAAAATATCTTCTCCATCACCTGCATTTTTGGGATTATGTTATGTGAAAGGTCTTATTCGTTGGATAAGAAATTGTGGAGAGGAGGAAGGAGAAGCAGGGTGGGATACTGGGGGAAATACACCAAGTGATGTGTGCATGTAAGAACGTATCGCTAGGACGTATCATTGCAGTGTACCAATGAAAGTATATAAAGAAAAGAAATCTTGGAGAATTTATAGTATGCTCTATAAAAGTTGTGGCTATGTATTCATCTGGGGGCTTTTTTTTTTTTTTTTTTTTGTATGAGGGATTAAACACAGAGGCACTCTACCTCTGAGCTATATCCCCAAGCCCTTTCTTAGTTTTTATTTTGACAGGGTCTCCCTAAATTTCAGAAGCTGGCCTCAAACCTGTCATCCTTCTGTCTCCGCCTCCCAAGTACCGGGATTCCAGGCCCTTGCCACCAATGCCCCGCTATAGCTAACCTCCTATGGTTCTGTGTGAGCGAGATTTAGGGCAGGCGTTTTTGCTAAGTGTGAGAAACTGGGTGTATCGCCCTCCCCCATTAGTCTTAATCATTTCCTATACCAACCAAAATCTGTTCTGAACTAAAATACGTATGTAAAAATACATAAATATTTTTAAATATGGATGCTAAGAACATGTGATCCTGCCTGCCCCCTGTACTGGCCTTTATTCCTTTGCAGCTCTATAAAAAGTAGCCTAGTAACTGCGCAAGAATGGGTGGATAGGAACGTGCATTTTTATTTACATATGTGCATTCTTTCGAGACTATTTTCATAGAGTTCATTTCACTCGAGTCTTATGGTGCTCTTATAAAACTGCTGAGGCAAGCATTTTTAATGTCATTTTATGGATGATGAGACTGGAGGAGCCTGATCTCATTCTTAGATTAGGATTCCTCCTTGAACATAGTTTCTGGAAGAAAAAAAGCAAACAAAGTAACAAGCAAAGTAATCCTAGTACTTGGGAGACTGAGACTGGAGGATCCTAGGGGGCCAGGCTCAGCTACTTCTTGAGGCCCTCTGCAACTTAGTGAGACCTTGTTTCAAAATAAAGAATAAAAAAATAGGGTTGGGGTGTATTTCAGAGGCAGAATGCCCCTGGGTTCCATCCCCCAGTACTGCAAAAACAAACAAAACAAAAACCCCAAATAGATCCTATCTCAATATAAAATAGGGCTGGAGGCGAAGTTCTAAAATATCTGGGGATGAATTTTTAATTGAGTATTTACAGTTATTTAGAATCAACTTTATATTAACATAATGATAATTATGTCAACATAATAAGCCTTCTGTTCTTGTGTGTGCGTGTGTGTGACTGAGGATTAAACTCAGGAGCCTTCTATCTTCAAGTTACATCCCCAGCCCTATTTTATTCTTTTATTTTTTGAAATGGGTCTCACTAAGTTGCAGAGGGCCTCATAAGTTTCTGGGGCTGGCAGTGAATCTGAACCTCCTTGTCTCAGCCTCCCAAGTACTGGGATTAAAGCATGTTCCACTGCACCTGGCTTTATGTATAACTCTCACTAAGTTGAGGAGTCTCACTACTTGCTGAGGCTGGCTTCGAACCTGTGGTCCTCCTATGTCAGCCTCCCAAGTACTGTGTGTGCCACTGTGTCCTATTTATTCTTTAAGGTAGGGTCTCACTAAGTTGCTGAGACTGACTGTGAACCTTTAATACTCCTTTGTCAGCCTGCCCATTTTGGGATTGTAGCCATGGGTACCATGCTTGGCCAGGTTTTTTGTTTGGTTTTTGTTTTTGTTTTTGCGGTACTGGGGTTGGAACCCAGAGGCATTCTACCTCTGAGCTATGCCCCCAGCTCTATTTTTTATTTTTTTATTTTGAAACAGGATCTCACTGAGTTGCAAAGGGCCTCACTAAGTAGCTGAGGCTGTCCATGAACCGCGATCCTCCCATCTCAGCCTCCCAAATGCTGGGATTACAAGTGTGTGCCACCACACCTGGCTTGGCCAGGTGGTTTTTATATGTTGGTTTCGCTGTACAGCAACTTAAGTCTTGTAAATGTGTGCTCTTGAGAGCCGGGCGTGGTGGCGCACACTTGTAATCCCAGCATTCGGGAGGCTGAGACGGGAGGATCCTGGTTTGCAGACAGCCTCAGCTACTTAGTGAGGTCTTCTACAACTTAGTGAGACCCTGTTACAAAATAAAGAATAAAAACAGGGTAGAGGTTGAATGCCCCTGGGTTCTTTCCTTGGTACTGTAGGGGGGGAAACTGTGCTATTGAGATTGGTGCCTTAGCTGTTCCTGGGAAGAAGGGCAGGACCAGGTGGGGTAATTTGGAAAAGCTTTTTCACCATACCCACTGGTCTTGATTCAGCCCCCTGAGGTGAAGCCCCCAGCCCCATCTTAGAGCCCCACTCCTTTGGCTCTGGTTACTCCACTCTCCTCCTCCTCCCTTTCTCTCCATCAGGGTCTACAGGCTTCTGTGCCCTTCCCTTAACATTTTCCTTTTCCTTAAAAGCACCACTGCATCCACTCCACTGGCTTCATTACTTATTCTATGAAAGAGACTCTACTCTAGATCATTCCCTGGAGTTCTAGATAGTTCTTTTTATCTGCCTGGTAGATATTGCCCCACAGGATCCCAGGGGATATCACTGCCCAAGAAATGGAGACCCGGGACTCCTCTGAGAGTTTACTTCCCCATCTACTTCCTGAGTCCCACCTCCTGTCCCATCCCCACCATGGCTGCCATATTTTCCTTGAAGTTCTGTCATGGCTTCCCTAACTGTCTCCCTCCCTCTAGTCTTGCCTTTCCTCATCTGCTTTCCAGCAGGTTCCAGTGAGCTTTTTACCAGAGGAACAGCCCCTGCTTTGGAATCCTCAGTGCTGTCTTCTAATTTCACAGTAACCCCCACATTCTTAGCTTGGCCCGGGCTCTTTATGAGCTGGTCCTTCCTCCTCAGCTCTCCTGTTCCTCCTGGCCCCAAAGCTGCCAGTTCCTAACTCAGTATGGCATCCAGAGTGGCCTCTGGGAGGCCGGCACCTCCCAGGCCTTCACCAGGCCAAGGTCTCCCCTCCCTGTGATCCACTTGCTGCCCCCCAACCCCCGCTGTCCCACAATGCCCTGGGCCTAACTGACCAAACCAGCCCTGGCCGCACTCTGCTCTGCTCTGCAGTCACCATGCGCCTCCCTCGCCAGACCCGGGCTCCCAGAGGGCACCTGGGGCAGTGCTGGGCACAGAGAGGCATCGGAGGAAGTTTGTTGGATGAGAGAATGACTTCTCCAAGAGTGAGGCGGCTCTAAGCAGCTCCCTTCTGAAGGGGAGGGCACGGACAGGGTCAATACATGGCCCCTCACACAAGCTAGGCCCTGAGGCCACCTTTGGCCTGTGCATGAGGGGGTGAAACAATAGTTTAAAATGTGCCTTCTTCCACAGCATTGGTGTTTGGTTACTTTTAGTCTAAAGTGGAATGGCTTAGCATGTTTTTATTTAAAAGATTAACACTGAATCTGGGCGTGGTGGCGCACGCTTGTAATCCCAACACTTGGGAGGCTGAGACAGGAGAATCGCACAGGTTCGAAGCCAGCCTCAGCTACTTAGTGAGGCTCTCAGCAACTTAGTGAGACCGTTTCCAAATAAAATATAAAAAATAGGTCTGGAAGTATAGCCCAGAGGTAGAAACCCCCTGAGTTTCACCTCCAGTACCACCAGAAAGAAAGAAAAAAAAAGATTAACATTGAGGTAACAGAAGGCTAAAGGAAAAGTGATTCCCTTCTCCCTGTTTTTATATGGATACAATATCTGAAAGGCCACAAGGTACCTTTGGAGAGAGGTTCTCTCAGGACAGTAATATACTGGCTTTAAATATCTGCTCTGAAGCAGTGTGTGTGTGTATGTATGTATGTATGTATGTATGTATGTATGTGTAGAGCTATTCTGTTTTTTGTAGTGCTGGGGATCAAACCCAGGGCCTCTTGTATGCTAGGCAACCACTGCACTGTGCTCCCTCCCCAGCACCAAGAAGAAATTTTAAGTTTTGGTTATGGCATAGAACTTGGTGGAGGGCATGGCCGGCTGTGCTGGGTTAGCCCTTGGCATTTTGTTTTTGCTCCTGACCTTGGGCGGTAACTCCAATTTTCGTTTCCTTCGTTCAGAAAATCAGATGAGAAAAACCCACCTCTGCTTTTTCTACAAAGCTTAGTAAGGATTAAAGTAGCTCTAAAGTCTACTTGATAATAAATATTATGTATGTATGAAAATACTGACTATATATGTGTATGGAGGTGTGTATGAAAATAGGGATGTAGAGGCTTTATGACTTTATCTAAACAGTGGAAAGCTTTACCCACTTTTATTCAGTAGTTAAAATTTCAAAACATTTCCTAATTTATTGGAACGGATCAGTATTTTGGATCGGCATTTGGGAGGTAGGAAAAGAAGAAGGTCACGACATACATGCTGAGCTGTTTGATGAATGCGTGTTGAAATTTTGTGAGCAGTGGTAACATTTTTCTGGGAGCAAGCTGAATGATATAAGGATAGTATCCTGGGCAGGGAGTCAAAATCTTGCCTTCTGTGGTGCTTTGGAAAAACAGGTTCTGACACTTTCCAAGACACCACCTACACAGTGTGACTCAGACAAGCTCTCGTCGTTCAATTTGTTATGAGCAGCATGTCTTATGTTTATAATTCAGAGGTCTAAAGTTCTAGCTGCAATCTCAAGTGATATTCCCTTGTAATAAGATAAAAGATTTGCTGCTGGTTGAGAAGAATAGGAAGAGGTGATTCTTCTTTGACAGCCCCCCACTCCGTTCTCACTTCCCTCCTTTAAGTCATGGCTGCATCCAGAAAGGTGAGGGTAAGACAACTCCAGTCCTTCCCTGATTTTATTCTGACTTCAAGGAGAAATTAGGAACCCCACAAAGATAGGCAGTATACTTATCAATATTCATATCTACTAAGGCACATTCATTGTTCACATGATTTGAAATTGATTTGTTGGCTACTATGGGTGCACTCCTATTAAACACCATTTGGAGTTAACCACTCAGCTCTCTTTTAAAAGTCTCCCTCTTTTCTGGGTGTGGTGGCACAATCTTGTAATACCAGTACTTGGGAGGCCGAGACAGGAGAATTGCAGGTTCACAGACAGCTTCAGCAACCTACTGAGACTCTACTTCAAAATGAAAAATAAAATAGGGATGGGGGTATAGCTATGAGGTAGAAAGCCCCTAGGTTCAATCCCCAGCATCACACACACACACACACACACACACACAAAGTGTCCCACTCTAAGGGACTGGGAACAAGATCTAATAGACAGAAATGGAACTTGTGTGGAACTTTTTAGGAAATCAGCTCTGTACAAACAAAGCAACCAGTGAAAAAGATTAATCTAAGAACATGGGCTTTTCTAGTACCTGCATGAGGCTCTCTTTTCTTTGTGGCTTATTTTTATGTTTTAATGTCTTTGGAAATAAGAGGAAATCAGAGAGCTCTTTTGGACAAGATACAAAAACACCGATCATTTACCGCTACTATTTAAAGCACACAGAGTTCTCTGAGCAGTGGAAGGTGTCAGCGGCACTTTTAGACAGATTAAGTATCTGTGGATCAGCAGTGGGACAGGATCCTTTCAGAGAACACGGAGGAGGAGGCCAAGTGGGTGACACCTCGTGTTCTCTGGTGGGAGAGTTTGCCAGGCCCCGTCCCTGTGTCTGTGTCACTTCCACCAGCACCACTTTGTACATGAGCCCTGCCCGGTGAGGGCCTTCCAGGGGAGATGCAGTTTGGCTTCAAAACAAAAAATATGAGGCAGTGAGGGGAGTAGTTTTAACTATACTGTGTCCTTGTGTTCCTGGCACCTTCTATTGTGCTTTGTGAACTGTCAAGGCTAGAGGATGAAGTTAAAAAATAACCACTACTTGTTGAAAGCATATTTTACACATGCGGCTGGCCATATGTGCTTGTGCTTTGTGACCTGGGCATAGGGGTGACCAGTAATGATCAGTGACACCCTTTCCCCCACACAGCACTGTGGAGATCCTGGATTGTTGGCATTCTGTGATTTTGGTGTGTCCAGAGTTCAGACTAGACATGGAAGCCTCCATCTTGGCTCTGTGGGTCCAGAGCCCTGGTCATGCCCTTCAGGTCAGTTACAGATTCTGATTAACACAGTAACGGCTAAGCCTTGGTGACTTTTTATTTAGGGCAACGTTGGTCTTCACACTTGGTAATTTAAAAAAATAGAAGTGGTGATGTAATTTCCAGTTAGTGTATGTAATTGTAACTTTTAGAATTGGATGAGTTTGAAATGACAGCAACAACAAAACAACCCTGAGCTTTGGTTTCAGTAGGGTATTTACTGGAGGTTTCTGAAGGGATTGCAGTATTTGCTTGGAAGCTTTGAGATGCATTGTTTCAAACTGTGGACAATAAAAGTGTGTCCAGATATGTGGCTTCTGAAATATAGAAGAGGATCAAGAAATACTCTTAGAGAAAGTTTTCTTTTCATCTTGAGTCTGAGTTTACATTTAGAAGAATTTACTTTTGATGTCAGACCAGCGTGAGTTCCAGGTCTGGCTTGGCCACCATCCTAAGTCGCCTTTCAAGCTTCTTAACTTTTCCCAAGTTTCCTTTTCCTCATCTGTCAGATACTTCTCTCCGCAATCCTGTGAAGACAGAGAGAGAATGCACAGTATAATCCCACGTACACTATGATGCATGTTCAGTTATAATCCCCCCATGTGATTTGTATTCGATAGCAGCCATTGATGTTGTAACACAGACCTTGGAATCAGAAGGCTTTGGCTTTGAATTTCAGTCCCTTAGATAAGTTACCCATACTCTTAGATCAGTTTTTGCCCGTGCAAAGTGGGGATAGTGGAGAGGTAAAGAAAATAGTCTGGTGCCTTAGGCCAATAATTTGACCCTATTGCATGCTCATTAAAGTTGGGCATAAATCACTCTCATAGAATTCTGAGAAATCTCTCATTTTCAAATATAGGGATGACCAGTTCTAAGATTTAATATCAATAGCTGTTTTAGCTTTATTAGGGATGGAAATTTAGACTTGATTAATTTTGGAGTAAGGATCAGTGCCTAATTTAAGCAGACTTTTCCACAACCTCTGGGATTATAAAGTGGTGACATCAGGCTGATGCTGAGTGGGAGTCTTCAGCAATTGTTCACCTGTAAGGAGTGGCGATCCCCTGACGGTAGTGTACTGTCTAGTGCTTTTTATATTGAGGTGACTGTGGGCAGTTGCATGAAATAGCCAAATACCAGGATTCGGAGAATACATGAGCATTAAGTAGTTGTGCCCCAGCGTGCTCATAGACTGTAAAAATACTGGCTCTGAGCAAAATAAAACATCATTTTCCCCTCTAGTTGTTGGCAATGTGAGAATCCCAAGACTGAGGGGTTAATAGCAGGGTGGGTGTGGAGATTTGTGTCACCAGATGGAAGAATCCCAGGGCAAGCTCTTCCCTGCAGGGCTCAGCCCTGGCCCAGGCCAAAGGAGGGAATCCATGTTTCCTTGGAGGCTGGCTGGCCACAGTGCCAGGCCCCCTTCTCCCTCTACCTTGAGGCACTGGCCCTGTGCAGTGGAGCACCCATGAGTTGCCACTGGGTGCAGCAGGAGTGTCCACTCCCCAGCCTGAAGACCCCCACCTCACTTGCTGTCAGTCTCCTGGTACTGAAAACCACCTCTGGCTGTCACAGTCAAATGAAACACTGCCACCGCCAACACTCCAGCTTTGGAGCCTGCCTTGCTCATCAGCACTCAGGAAGCTCTTGAAATAGGTGAACTGGGAAAATATTGCCAGGACCTCTGCAGATTTCCCCCTAGCCCTCTGATTGCACACACTGAGTGCCACTCTCTGTATAAATAACCTTCTCTCCCCACCTCCCTCCACCCTCCCTTCTCCCCCTCCCATGCTCTTAGGCTCTCTGGCGTGATAAATAGCCAGGCTACTGCTCAGCGTGCGCCAACACCTGGGAATAATCATGCAAAAATAACAGTGAGAGACTGCCGCGCGTCTGTTCTTGACATTAACTTTCCTCGGTTTGACAGGCTGCCACCACCAGCTGTTAGACTTATGGGTCTTTTTTTATTTTTTTATTTTTTTGCCCTATTGGAGGAAGCTGCTTTCCTCTTTTGGGCTGTAATAGGTTATAGCAGTGTCCCATCAAGAGGACAGAAAATAGGTTTGATGAAGGAACCATTGCTAAAAATGACCAGTTCTTTATTCTGACCTTTTGGTCTAGTTATAACTAATATTATGCCGATAATCTCCCAATGATTTTTAAATAAGGAATATCTGATCAAGAACTATATCAGGGTCTCTCTCCCCTTCCCCATAATCGCCTCTCTTGAATTGCTTTCCAGTGTAGCAGATCCTAACATTTGGCCCTATGGGACCAAACCACCTATTGATTTCTTTTTAGTTCAGTTCTCAAATATGTTTGTAATAATGATATAATATTTACAATAGCAATAGTTTCTACTTATCCCCTGCTGCTGTGTACAGGCCCTGAGCTGAGGTTATTTGTATGATCTCATGTAGTCGTCGCATTAGCTAGTTGCTATTTTCCATTTTATAGATGAAGACAGAGTCCCAGAGAGCTCAACTGTCCTGCCTGAGGTTATGTAGCTAACGGTCAGGGTGGGATTCTAACTCCAGAGACCAATGTCTGCACCTCTTGGACTTTACCAATTCCTCGCTTTTTGCACTCAGGCTACTGTGGACAGTCCCTTTGATGTGATCTCACAATGACAATTGTAGTTATGATCTGTTTCTATGGTTATTTGCTCAGTGTGACAGTCTTGCCCACTAAGCAGTCAGGGCAGGGGACCCGGTCAGTTCTAGCAGATTGTGTAGCGCCTGGCACCCAGGCAGGTGTGCAGTAATTATTTATTAGGTGAATGTGTGATTGAGCTTAGGTATGCAGGAGTAGACTTTTGGGGTGGCAGTATGGAAGAGAGGTGCAATTAAAGATTAGTAGAAGGAGATTTTATAGTAGTTTAGGACTCATCAGGACCTCCGTGGAGATCCCATCATTGCTATAAAACTATAAAATGGGGGTGGATTAAGCTGGTTGACTGCTGCCAGATGCCAGTATATGAAAGAAGCAGTATTTCCCCAGGCTGAGCTTCTCTGGGTTAAGCCCCTTTTTCTTATACTTTTAACACACTTTAACCACACTTAACCATGCATTTGGAGGGGATTATAGATTTATGTGAAATATAGAAGGATATAAAAAGGAGCTTTGTAAGGTTGTATGCAGGACTAGGGAAATGTAATATCAGACCCGGGACCTGTTTTTTGTTTTTTTTTTTAAAAAAAAAAAAAACCAGTGTTTACTGAGCTATGTACTGTGCTGAGCATTCTCTTTGCATGAATTAACTTACTGAGTCTTTGCTGTAACCCGGTGAGGGGAACTGTTGTTATTACTTCCATTTCTGAGATCCATACAGTGAACCTTCTGTAACTTGTACACAGAGTAAGCACTGGTTAGGGCCAGGATTTGAACCTCTGCCTTCCCTCTCAGAGAACACTAGGTTGACCACTCGGTAGGCTGCTTTATCACCAGGAAGAGCCCGGTGAAAAATTGCTACCACTCTGTTGTAATGAGCTTCATGGGTTGAAGACATTATGATTCAGTGTATGGATCAGTGACCTGAGAAATTGGAGTGATCTTTGTGTAAAGTAAAAATAACTATTGAATGTCCTTTAAAATCTTGCTTTACATTATATGGTACACCTGGCTTCACAGGCTCTGGTGGCACCGTGAGATGCACACAAGCACTGAGCCCTTTTGGGGGCATATCTTCTATTGGAGGTATTACCTGGCAGAAAGAACTGGCCGTATTGCTGGGCATGGTACCCTGTTTCAAACTAAAAAATAGGGCTAGGGGTGTAGCTCGGAGGCACAGTACCCCTGGGCTCCATCCCTGGTACCGCAAAAAAAAAAAAAAAAAAAAAAAAAAAAAAAGAATTGGCTGTATTCCTTGATTTTTTTCCCCCTTCCTCTCTCTTTTGTCTCCTAGTGTTGAACTCTTATAAATTTTCTACTTGTGGTTTGCTATTCTTCTATGCTCACCTGGGCTTCCATTAACGATGGCTTATTGCCCTTGCACAAATATGGGCTGCAGTTTTCTTTAGAATGAATAGGTTGGGCTAGGTGGCCTTCTACGCAGAAGTAGAACTAGATCAGGGAAACTCAAGTGGCCTGCCCTGGGAAGGCCAACGTGAGGAATCTGGGCCAGTGTAGCACATATCCAATTTATTTTAAGAAAAAATGGAAATTCAGATTCTTCTCGAATGTGTTAACAATTGGTTAAAAAACAAAACAAAACACCCCTCCCCCCCAAAAAAACCTGGAATTTTTAAAAAGCATCAGACCTGCCAAATGAAACACCTCCAGGAGTAGCTCACCCCTCCCCCTCCCGTCTGGTGACCACTGGGGAGGAGAAAGCTGCCCAGGACCACGGGTGGTCTCTGCACCACTCTCTCCCCAGGTCTTGACTCTGTGGGAGAAGGTGATGGGAGGAGAGGGCAGGGTTCGCTTCTTCCACTCACTCAGTGCCAGTGGAAAGAGCAGTTTTGAGCTACCATGAGGCGGTAAAGAGAGCTCTTAGTGTAGAAAAAACCAAAGAGAAATTTGCTATGTATATCAAGGTGTGAACCTTCAAACTATATTACGTATCAATTTTAAGAATTTTAGACTGTTAACACACTGAGATGCATTCTGTCTCTGAGCTCTACCCCCAGGCCTATTTTTTTATCCTTTATTTTTGAAACAGGGTCTCACTAAGTTGTGGAGGGCTTCACCAACTAGCTGAGGCTGGCCGTGATTCTGTAGTTTTCCTGTCTCAGCCTCCCCATTCCTAGTTGAGCTTTCTCATTTTAAAACATGCTGGATGCCGGGCGTGGTGGCACACCAGGCTTGTAATCCCAGCCCTTGGGAGGCTGAGACGGGAGGATCGCACAGGTTCAAAGCCAGTCTCAGCTACTCAGTGAGGCTCTCAGCAACTTGGTGAGACCCTGTTTCCGAATAAATTATAAAGTAGGTCTGGGAGTATAGCCTGGAGGTAGAAAGCCCCCGGGTTCCACCAAAAAAAACAAAACAAAACAAAAAACAAAAACAAAAAACATGCCAGACAGGGTTTCAATTTCCTGTCTATAATATCATTAACTAAAATTTTATTAGTACATTTAAATTGTGTTAATGAAAATAAGCACTGTTAACTTGTTTGCATGCTTACCTCTGGCTTTTTTCTCAAACTACCCAGATTCTTAAGAAATTTGACCTGCTGGGGATGTGGTTCATTGGTACAGTGTATACTTAGCATTGAGGGGGGGGGGCTGGGTTTAATCCCAGCACCACCAACAAATCACCCCCTCAAAAAAAAAAAAAAAAAAGAAAATTTGATCCTTGGAATTAGACAAATATCACAAATAGTATGAGGTTGTATATTTGTATGCACATATAGGTAGAGTAATATTGAAATAGGGATTTGGTCTGGAAACTGTTGTGATAAGATTTATCATCAATATTAGAAGGCTGAAATATATATTTTTCAGTTGAGGCTAATGGGCCTCAGAGGACTTAAGTGACTCCAAGGCCACAAACTAATTAGTGTCAGAGCCGGGGCCCAAATTCTAGTGTCGGCATGTTCTGCTCCTCCCCGTGTCCTCATCTTCAAAACCGAGAACAGATGCTTTCACACATTCTTCACCTCTTCAAATTTATTCCATTTTTTTGGCATCCCACTGAAACTATATTTATTCTCTTGGTATTAATGCAGGGTGTTGAACTAGCCATATAAAGGATATTCTAAGAATATTACTTCATTTTGTCCATTTTACGTATGTGTATAAATATATATAAAACATCAGTTGCAGTCAATTTACAACTAAGTGTACAAATTAAGTTGTTGGGAAACATGAAAAAAAGTGCAGCCGAACCTGGCATAATTTCTTTTGTTGTTGTTGTTGTTGTTCTGAAGTGATTCTAATTTCACACAACTTTTTCCATTGTAACAAAGACTAGAAGGTAGCATTGGATTTTCCCCCTGCTTACATCTTCTCCCTCCCGTTCTTCATTTGTCATGCTCTTTTTAAAACAGGAGCTATCAATGTGAACTTTGATCCACATTAAGCTGCATCTACACAAAAGCATAAATCACTGTGTCTGGGGTTTGGGGCTACTAAATGCTTTTCTCTCTTGGACTCCATGATCAAGAATGCAGAACAATAAAAAAGCATGGGGCAAAAGAAGTTTTATGGCAGCTCTGAGAGCAGGAAATTAAGTTTCTTTAACATGCAGATGGGTTGAAGGACTGTTCTGTTGCTTCTTGGATCACTCAGGCAAGTGAAAGTCAGTTTATCATTTTAGTAAATGCAAATGGTAGACGTGATTCCTACAGGCCTTTGAACTAGGAGCCCACACAGCTGACCGCTTCAGCTGTTTAACTAGTAGAGCACTTCATTCCGACTCTTTTGGAATATACTCTTTGTTTTGTTTTATTACTTTCTTCAAACAACAAAGACTGTATAGTATTATATCTGTAGCCAGCCAGCTACAAAAGGACAGCTAGGGATATATGAACAACAGATCAGATGGGATTTTACTGCAATAACCTTCTGTGTGTTCTCTTAACATTTACGATTTGTAGTGTACCTGATAATACATACATGCAAGGTGTCATCTTTTATATGCAGGCTCTGTCGCCGTGCAGCCATAGGATGTAGGTGATCTGGAGTCCTCTACAGATGTGCTTTGTGTGCTTTTCTACAACTGGCAACCTGTCAGCAAGGTCAAAGCTATTCTGTAGTGGCCCTAAACAGTTGTTAAGCAGGCCAGATGAATCAGTAGGTTGGTTGGGGATCTGCCTATTTAGTACATGCATAGGCTTTGCTTTCATCCTGGCCAGACTTCTAAACTTGTGAAGAAGTCCTTTGCAGCCCCCTTGTACTTGGCCGTCATTTCTATTTCCTGTATTCAGAGAGAGGGCTGCTGAGCCTTGGTCACACTCATCAGGGATTTTGACAAGTTGGATTACTAAAGGATTTGTGTTATAGAGAAACTCATGCTCTGTTGAGGTTGGGCAAACACTTTTATTTCTCCTCTTATATGAATTCTGCTAAAGTTTGCAGTAGAACACTTAATTAGGAGTTGATACTTAATACATGCTAATAATGTCCAATTTATGTGTTTCAGAGTATATAATCAAGTTTATATATTTTATATATTCAGAGCGAGTTAATATATTTAGTAGTGACTTAATTCATTATGGTTTGTAAAGTACTTTGAAGACAATTTAGTCCACCTCCTGTGCTTAAATGTCTAATGATGTAGATATTATTATTTATTGGTATTTATTGGAATAGGTTATAATTTAGAAAACAAGATATCAGTACAAGTGGGAAATAGTCTTAATTTTGCAGAGCATTTTTCATTCACATCTACGGAGACTATTAAGGTTGTCCATTGATGAATTTAGAAGAACGTTGAAAGCCTGCCTGTAATTCAGGAAGCTAATACTCTTATATTTACCTTGTTTGGCATGGAAAAATAAAATGCTCATTTCTATTCTGCTTTATATTTCGGCATCATTAAGGCACTCAAAGCATATTATAATTGCAAATGGAACTTGGAATGATGATGTATTCTAGAAGCGATGTAAACAGATTGCATTAAAAAGAACTCGCGGATTGCAGCACCACTGCAGTAAGCCTGTCTGTCTTTCAGGTTGACCCCCTGTTTACAGTGCCAGCGCCACCACCACCGATTTCCAGCAGTCTCACGCCTCAGATTCTACCTTCCTACTTTCCCCCATCTTCATCCAATATTGCAGCACCAGTTGAACAGCTTTTGGTTCGGACTCGTTCCGTGGGTGTCAATACCTGTGAAGTTGGAGTAGTGACAGAGCCAGAGTGTCTTGGGCCCTGTGAACCTGGGACCAGTGTGAATTTGGAAGGGATCGTGTGGCATGAAACTGAAGAAGGTAAATACAATTTATTTTTATTTATTTTCCTATGCCCTCTCCCCTGCAGTGTATTTCCGTGCCTCTGTGAGGGGAATTTGTTTTGCGGTATTCAGAGAGGAAAGAAGGGTTTTGAGGCTCTCTGAACTTTGTTGAAATAAGAACTGTGTCTGTCTTCTTGTTTGTGGATTCTCTTACATTTAGGACGAGTTGGGTTCCTAAAAGTAGCTCTCCACTTTAGGTGCTAAGATGGAAGGACAGTGAGAAGCAAGGTCAGGATTAACTTTCTCCTAAAGGGCACCGTGGAAATGAGGAAGGCAGATAGATGTCAAGTTCACCTGATTCTTGGTGTGCCAACCAGTCTGTCTTATTAACATGGTGGTTTTTGTGTTGTGGAGTCTTATGTTTTTCTTCTGAATGAAGCAAAGGCTTGCACATAGCAGGGACCATTGTCATAATGAGGTCGTAGCTGGTTGCTGCTCCGAGCTAATGGAGCCCAGGTCACACAGGCTGAAGCCTTAGCTGAGCCATCATCTCGTCCATGGCCAGGGACATAGGACCTTTCCTGCCCGTGAACTCAGCAAGCCATTTGGCAACTGCAGCCCATTAGTCATGAGGGAAACAAGGTGCAAAGAGAAATAGATCAATCTATCATCACTATTGGGAATATAAATCAGAGCGTGTGCCACACTGGGATCCACATCAGGGCTGGCCACGTCTCACAGCACATGGTCCGCAGGTATAGGGTGTTTCAGGTGGCCTGTGCTATTACCAAGCCAACAGACACTGAAAACCAGCGACTGAGGGTTGAGAGCTGCCTGGCTCCCTTCTGAATGAGCAAGGCAGGAGAGCTTAAGAAAGAAGCATGCCCCAGGGTACAGTGAGGGAAAGGAAAGTGGAAAACTAGAGAAGGAAAATGAAAAGCTTTGGGGGGGGGGATTTCTTCTCTCCTCTTACTAGACTGGTTAAGGAGAAAGGAGATGATAGTTGCTAAGCATCATTGTCATTTGTGAGAAGTGTAAAGACAAGAATGAGAGTATCAGGAAGGGTGGGCGTGAGAGTCACAATCACTGGTTCTGAGCCAAGGAGGCAGTGAGGACAGAAGGTAAAATACATGCAGAGCTGAGTGCATGGGAATGAATGGGAGGTGGGCAGGTAACTGCTGGCCATGAAGTAGCTCAAGCTGTTTCAAGTCAGAAAAACAAAATAGATAAATCGTTGAATTTTGCTTATTCCTTTTTGTATGCCATTGTATAGTATGTTTCTTAATTAGGTAAAAAAAATTTGTAGGTAATGCAAGTAAAAGAGAAAAAGGCTTAATTATACCAGAAAAGGAAATGAAAATAGTAGCTGTGGTATGCTCTCTTGTTTGCTTAAATGGATATGAGCGTTCAAATTTACTTTTGGCTTTAGAATTTTTTTAAAAGAGATTTTCATTTTCTCCCTCTTTGTATTTTTAGTTGGGGTTTTTTAGACATTCTGGGAAGCAATTTAAAACAATGCTGTGAAACCAAATTAGGAGGTTGATGTAAGAGTAACCAGAATTAAAGTTTTTTAAAAAATTTCTTACTGCTTGTCTATTTAAGGCACCCCACCCCCAGTGCAAGAATAAGCTTTTATCTTGTTGCCTCTCTTCGGGTGTGCACAGCTTTCCTTCCCTTACATTCTCCTTAAAGCAAATGTGCTGGAGAACAGTTTCAGACTGAATAACCTCAGTGAGGAAGGTTTAGATGCAGATTTTCAGAACAGAAAAAAAAATTGAAACAAAAAGGAGTTAACTTCATAAACTTGAAATCAGATTTCTCATGCCTGGATCATGTGCTCATCAGAGTGAAATGCTGCCTTCCTGTTTCTCAGCTGTGACTTAGCACTGGTCAGTTCTTTGCTTGGTATGATTTTGTGTACTTAAGTTGGGGCAGGACTGAGTTTCTGCCCAGTGTGAGCTCACTGGGCGGTAGATGTAAAATTAGCTTCAGATTTTTGGGGGGACAGTTTGGATTAGTTTTCAGTTTGCTTAAAAGCCTGCTTAATTTTGGCTGTTAAACTTAGCTTTTAATAAAAGATAGGATTATTTAGGAAAACAAACTCACAAATAACCTGTGTTTAAATTGAAACTATAGCAGTACACGAGTTGAAGTGGGATTCTGATACTCTGGTCATATGCTTAGAGTGTTAAGCTATTATTATTATTGCCTGATAATTATATAAAGCTTCACCATTTCCACCCTGGCCTCAGAAAAGTCAGTCTCCTGATTCTGAAGCACCTGCTTTTACATGATGTCATCCATCTGTCTCTGTGGATGTCTCTGTTCATTCATAGGCCAGACGCGGAGCTTCAGAGGGCTGTCAGGCACAGTGGTAGAAGCCTGAGCAGCTTCACATTTTCTAGGAGTGGGGATGTATGGATGTTCCCTGCAGTGACACGAAGGAGCTGTTGATGTTAATAAGTTACCTTGCTGAATGAAACCAAACTGACCGCCACAGAATTTAAAAACTTGTCTTCGTAAAGGGCCAGGTTATTGTTTAACGTGCAGCCACTTTCAGGAGCATTCCATGTTTATTTTTTCTCAGCACAGTGTGTTTAAAGCCTTTGTACCAGTTTAAAAACAAAACACATTTGGCCACTAATTTTTCCCATTTGGGAAAAGCAAAGAGACAAGCACAAACACATTTGAAGCCATCATTTGACAGAGTCAAAAGAGATGGTTTTGGGGAAAGGTAGGGGGAATAAGATGCAATAGTTTTGTGTTTTGTAAACAAAGAGCTTGGAGTGGAGCTTTTAAAACTGTCAGGTGTCTTTGACTAATGTTCTGTAGACTGAGTTAAATCTGTTTACCGGTATTTTTATATTGAGGGTATTGTATAGCTGGTAGTGTTTTTCACAAGCCCAATTTGTTATGTATATTCACGTATATGTGCACATAATTTTAAGAGCCTAGACTTTTAAGAGTTCATATAAAGTCTTAGGGAGAATATTGAATATTCTTGTGGTTTCTCTGGGTGGTGATGGTGAAAAATAAAAGAAGAATTTGAAATACCCATTTAATACTTAAATGTTTCTTGTGATTGGAGTTCTTCATTCGAGGAGGGTTATTTTCGACACAGTATTTCTGCCAGTACATGAAGTCCTAGTTGTCTAAGAACTGAGTCCTGCTCAGATATAAAGTGTTAACAGTGAAATTCCCTCTAGGAAAAAGTTAGTGGTTCCAGAGCATGCTTAATAGGGGAAGAAGCCATTACTGCATTGGGCATTTGGTTATTCAGCTCCAGCCTTTCTTCTTCAAGACGCATCCGTGGGAGCAGTGATGTATTGTACCAAATTACTCACAGATGTGGGAAAGAATTTCCTCAGCATTTCATTCCTCACATTTGGGACACACATGCCTATGTAAAATTATTTGTTTGACAATCTTTCTCTTTTTTGAGAAAGAGAAAAAAGGAAAAAAAAAAAAAAACCCAACATAGTATATACAACACTATGTATAAATACACGTGTTGAACTTGGCTTTTTAGCTCTCATGAATGTGTTTTCTTTTTGCATTTTATTCAATCTTTTTACTAAATCTTTTTTTTTTTTGCCAGACCGAAGAACATACTTGGTTTCTTGTGTCCACGGTCTATCGTATGACTGTCATTTATTACTGCTCTAAGGCTCTGTCATGCCTGTCCCCAATAGTCTCTAAATGATTAAGCAAAGCCACTGCAGAAAAGGAAGTGAGAGAAAGAAAACCGGTGTCTGCCACTGGTGGCTTCTCAGAGCTTTATGGGTCATGGGATGCTAGTTCTCAAGGCTGTGCCTTGTAATCACTGGGGAGCTTTTAAAACGTGCCCATGTCCAGGTGCCATCCCCAGCATCTGACTGGGTAGGCGGTTAGGTCTGGTTTGGTTACCTGGCCTTGGTATTTTACCCCAGCTTCCCAAAGTGATTCTAATGTGCAGATGAGGTGGAGAGCTATTATCTCAGCTCTAATCTGAGCCCTCTGCAAGTTCCTCAACCTTTTCCCTTTTAAAAAGGTCACATGTATTGTTTCCTCACATTTCCAAGTATAAAATGGACAGCGGTACCTGCTTTGTGTACTTCATAGAGGAGTTAGTGCCTGTTAAGATGCTGACATGTGGCAGGAGAGCATAATTGTTTAGTCACTAATCAGAGAGACAGCCTCACCTTGAACCTCTGTGATGTTCAAGGTCATCACAAAGGATTTGAACAACAGTTGGTACCACTCTTCCCAGATTACCAATATGATGGGGTTGGACCTTACTGTGGATTTCTCAAATGAGCCAGACATAATAGCTTTTTTTTTTTCCCCCTGTGTGGTCTGTACTGAATTATTTTTTAAATAGTTTGGAAATCCATTGTAGTAAGGAAAGTGATTAATGTCACCAATAAAGAATCATATTCAGAAAATTAGAGGGAGTTTTTAGAGGGGGCATTCATTGGTCAATTCAAATGGCAGCTTAGGACAGTGAATGTGATATTAATTTGAAGATTCAACACCAGGCGTGAGATTCTTTAAAAGAGCTTTTCAGGGCCCAAAGTGGTGGTACACGCCTTAATCCCAGTACTTGAAAGACTGAGGCAGGAGAATTACATGTTCAAAGCCAGCCTGCGCAATCTAGTGAGACCATAGTAACTTAGCAAGACCCTGTTTCTAAAAAAATAAAATAAAATAAGGCTTGGAAGTAGAATACCACTGAGTTCAATCCCTAGTACCACTACTAGGGAAAAAAAAAGTTCTTCACCTGATGTTTGTGTTTTTCTTCCAAATAAAGAAAAGTGATTTGGGGATTAATGTTTTAAAGGTAATTAACTGGAGAAATAAGCAATTCTTTTCTGAACTACTAAAGATGTTATTAAAATTTTCTGCTTCACTTGTGTCTGCAAAGTCATAAATGTGCGGAATAAGGGGTTACAAGGTGATTCATTAAAAGGCAGGCACTCCTATGTAATTGAGAATAAAATCTAACACATGGTGTTGTTATTCCTCTTCTGTAGTATTTATTCACAGTCTATTTCTTCAAATAGGGCATTTCTTTTATAATTCTGATTACTTCGATCAGAGATTAAACAATCCAGGCTGATTTTGTATTTTCAGTAACTGTGAAGTTGATGCAATCATACTTATTATTGTTTATTGAGGCGTATTTCTGTGAGTTTTATAAATTCATCTTTGACTTTACAAGTGGAGTAAGATGAACACTTAAATATCGCGTATTTCACTACCCCTTGCTCAGTGGTAATTATAACAGCACAATCACTCTAAGGTGACTAATGGTTGATACTCTTGGTCATTGTTAACTAGAGGTGAATTAGCCTCCTCCACACGTGCTAGTTTGTTCAGATGAGTATAGTTTAATCACTGGTAATAAGAAGGGTCCAGCCTTGGCCATTCTCACCAGAACCCCATGGAGGTTTGTCTTTTTGTGCTTTGTTTTTGGTTCTGAGGATTGAACTTGGGAGTATTGTACCTCTGAACTATACTTCAGCCCTATTTTATTTTTTTAAATTTGAAACAAGGGCTCACACTAAGTTGTGTAGGTTCTCAGTACCTTGCTGAGGCTGGCCTTATTAAACCTGTGATCCTCCTGTCTCAACCTTCCAAGTACTGGGATTACAAATGTGTGCCACCAAACCTGGCTTCCACAGAAGTTTTGCGGGCTCAAAAGTTCTACTGGTTAGTGCCATTCTGAGCATCAGCCATGAACTTTTCCCTTACCTTCCTGGGCCATCTGGCAGTGGAGGTTGCTAAGGAGAGAGTGAATGATTTCTTGAGCTCCACTGACACTGCCGGCAGAGCAGCCCAGAGGTGGCTGTGTTTTTTGCAAGGGCACACGTGCTGCCCAGTTCCCCAGCAGAAAAAATAGGCCAAGTTGAAGATGGAATCTGTGTGCTTGCTGGACTAGACACCATCTTAGTTATCTCTGATTATTCTGACTACAGTGGTGATTTTTTTTTTTTTTTGGTCTTACGATAGGGTATCTGCTGTTGCCCAGGATGGCCTTAAACTCCTGCTGCCTCAGCCTTTTTGAGAGTGTAGGCTCCTGACAGTGCCAGCTAAAAATTTTTAAGTAAAAAATGCAATCGGTTTCAGATTATCTAATAAATAGCAACTAAACTCATTGAAAGTATTTTCTTTTTAAGATTAATGAAACTAATGTAACCAGCTTCACAGAAATTAAAACTGGAGGGTAGGTCTTCACATGGGTGTGCAGTGCACACTTAAAGATTTATTGAATGTAGGGAAGAAAAAGGAACAGAGGGGCTTCCTGGGTTTGTGACATTCCCCTGGTTTGTTTTGCTTTACTCCTGGCCCTAGTTGTTTTATGTTTTCCTGATGAGGTAATGTGACCCCAATGTGGATATGATGAGTGATGGTGTGCTTCGCTGGAAATCAGCAGCATGCACAGCCAGTCGCTTTAGCTCTCGCCAGTGTGAAAAATGAACTGCTATTAAAAGGGATTCAGCTTACTGTTTTTAGGCCAAACATCTAGCTTCTACTTCACTCGTATGTGTATTTTGGCGGTGACATTAGGTGTTAAGTAATGGAGCAGTAAGATTTAAATTCACCTCATGAAGGTATTTTGTTACCCTCTTTTATTGGTTGATATTGTAGCTAAACTTATTTATTCAGTTAGTTATTTTTGTGGTACGGATATTGAACCCAGGGCTTTGTGTATGCTAAGAAGTGCTGTATCGCCGAGCTATCTGTGTGTGTGTGTGTATTACGGATTGAACCCAGGGGCATTCTACCTCCAAGCTGCACTCCCAGCCTTATTTTATTTTTTATTTTGAAGATCTTGCTAAGTTACTGACCCTCTCACTACGTTGCTAAGGTGGCCTTCAACCTAAAATCCTCCTGTCTCAGCCTCTCAAGTACTGCAGTTATAGGCATGTACTACCCCTGGTTTCTGAACCCTTTTTTTTAAAAAAAAAACAAATTATTTTGAGGCAAATTCTCACCAGGTTTCCCAGATTGGCCTTGAATTTGTGATCCTCCTGTCTCAGCCTTCCAAGTCACTGGGATTACAGGCATGTGCCATGACACTTGACAATAAACTTATATATAAACATAAACTATAAAACATTAAAAAGTTAAGCTTTTTGTAGGACTTGGTTATGGTAAGAGATTAAAATGGTATAAGATGTATATGAGTGTGTGTATGTGTGTGTGTGTGTGTGTGTGTGTGTTATTATCCTGTTTATTTATTTTTTCCTTATACAGAGGAATTATGTAAGGAACTCTTGAATCTTAATATTATAGGAACTTTGAACTAAAGATATATTTCTAATTACAAAATAGAAATGGTCTCATTCATTGCAATATCTGTTGGCTCATCTAGGCATATTGATCAAAGTATTTAATTGATTTTTACACAATTCTTATAGCAGCATTATTGAGATATAATTCACATAGCATACAATCTGCCCATTTAAAGCACACAATTCATTGGTTCTCAGTACATTCGGAGCTATGCGACCATCATTGCAATTAATTTCAGACCATTTTCATAATGCTGAAAGAAACCCTGTCCTTGCCACTTATGACACTCCTCCCTTTCATTGACTTTTGCATCTTTCTGCTGGGTTCTTTGTTGTTTTTAATGTGCAAACACATATATTTTATGAATAAGACAGAGAGTTGGTTTACTGAGCTCTTCTTACTCTGGGCCAGACATTGTGCTGGGCATGCTTAAGAGGTAATGGTTTCCTTTAGCCTCAAAACAAAGTCCTTATCCATATTTTAGTAAGGGAGACTTAGGAAGAGTCCCCTGTGCTAGGCAGCACTACTGGCCACTGGGGAGTCTGAATGTGAACTCCCTGCAGGTGGCCTTGCAGAGCTCTGGTTCCTCGCATTATGCTGTGCTCTGGATTTCTGTATACCATTGATTGGAACTTCTCGCATATTTCTCAAAGTGTTCTGGAAAGAGGAAGTAAAATGTGATGTAATAACTAGAGTTTTTATTTGAAGCATGGAATGACAAGAATTTCTGTGTAGCTGAAGCATCTGGACTTGAATCAGCCTCAGCTGGGTTGCTGTATACAAACCATCCTTTCAGCCCACTGTGCCTTGAGCTTCTCCAGTGCTCGGTCCCATCTGTTCTGTTGACTGTTGGGCGCCCGGTGCCCGGCACAGAGTAAGCGCACTGTATGCACTTGCTGGCTGGTGAATAAATTCATGGCATGAAGTGATAAGGCTTCATACCTTTTAAGGTTTGAGTAGTGTAGCTTTCTAGTCAGGGATATGTTACTTGTAGGTTAAGTTTGGCATAGACAATTGAAAATAGTTCCCAAGATCTAGTTTGTCACTGATTTTTTTTATTTATACATTATAAAATTGGATTATATTTTATTATATTTCAGTTTTCAACCATCTTTATGTTACACTAATCAGAACAAAAAGAGAGAAATAAACTATTTGTCATACCTTTTTTGTTGTCATTTGTATCCTCAATATGATTTTTCTTTTCTAATTATAAAAGGAACAAATGACCATTTTAGAGCAAAGAAAAAATGTACAGGAAAAATTTATAATTTAGGCGACCAATTAATATGTTAGTTCACTTTATTAGTTTATTTACTTACTTATTTATTTATTTATTTATTTATTTATTTATTTATTTTTGGGATACGGGGATGGAATCCAGGGGCATTGTACCTCTGAGCTACACCCTCAAGTCCTATTTTTTTAGTATTTTTTTTATTTTGAAACAAGGTCACACTGAATTGCGAAGGGCCTTGCTAAGTAGCTGAGGCTGTCTGCAAACCATGATCCTCTGGTCTCCGCCTCCTGAATGCTGGGATTACAAGCGTGCGCCACCACGCCCAGCCATAGGTTTTTAAATAATTTTAACTATAGGTACAGTATTGTACAGCAGGTAACTAGAACACAATAATTGTGCATAACTGACGGTATCTAGCATACTGTCCTCAAGTTTCACACATGGCAGCTTTAACTTCTTTTCTAATGTCTGGATGTATCACAGTTTACTCATTCCCCTACTGAAGGACATCATGGTAGCTTCCACATTTGGCAGTTATGAACAAAGCTGATAGGAGCATCCATGTGCAGGTTTGTGTGTGGATATAAGTTTTCAATTCCTTTGACTAAATGCCAGCAAGTGTAATTGTTGGATCATATGGTAAGAGTTTTGTTTTCTTAAAAAAAAAAAAAAAAAAAAAAGCCAAACTGTTTTCTGAAGGGCCTGTAGCATTTTGCATTCCCAACCAGTAATGCATGAGAGTTCCTTTTCCACTTTCTCCACAGTCTTTGGTGTTAACAGTGTTCTGGATTTTGACTATATGTAGCGTTGTCTTGTTATTGTTTTAATGTGAATTTTCTGATGACATGATGTGTTACCTCTTCTTATATACTATTTGCCATGTATACCTTCTTTGGTGAATTGTCTGTTAAAAACTTTGGCCCGTTTTTAATAGGGTTGTTTATTTTCTTGTTGTTGAGTTTTAAGAGGTCTTCGTGTGTTTTAGGTAAGTGTTTCATGGGTTAGTCCTTCACATGTTTTCTTGAAGTCCATGACTTGTCTGCTTGTCTGGGTTCTCTTGACAGTGGTGTTTTTTGTCCTCCTCCTCCCCTCCCCCTGTTCCTTCTTCCTCCCCTCCTCCCTTCTTCTCCTCCCATCAGTTGTGCCTTTGGTGTTGTATCTAAACTCATCCTCAGGACGAAGTTCATCTAGATGTTCTTAAATGCACCTTCTAGTTTTAAAGTTTTATATTTTACATTTTGGGCTGATTCATCTTTAATTAACTTTATGAAGGCTGTAAGGTTTGTGCCTAAATTATTTTTTTTAATATGTGCATGTACAGTTGTTCTAGCTTATTAGTTAAAGACTCTTTCCATTCTATCGCCTTTACTCCTTTGTCCAAGGTCAGTTAACTGTATTTATGAGTTTGTCTATAAGCTCCATATGTTTCCCTTGATCTCCTTGTCTCTTTTGTGAGTCCCATACCGCTTTGATTACTGTACCTTTAAAGCAAGCCTTGAAGTCAAGTAGTGTTAACCCTCTAACTCTATTCTTCAATATTGTGTTGGCTGTTTTGCCTCTTTTGCATATTCATATAATCTTTAGAATCAGCTTGCCAATATCTATTAAGTAACTTCCTGGGAATTTGATTAAGAGTGCCTTGAATCGATAGGTCAAATTGGGGAAAACTGACATCTTGGCAGTAGTCTTGCTATGAACATGCAATATTTCTGCTGCTTTTTAGTTCTTTGATTTCTTTTTTCTTTTTTTTGTTTTGGCAGTACTGGGGTTGGAACCCAGGGGCATTCTATCTCCGAGCTTCACACCCTGCCCTGTTTTTTATTTTTTTATTTTGAAACAGGGTCTCACTGAGTTGCAAAGGGCCTAAGTAGCTGAGACTGTTTGTGAACCACGATCCTCCTGTCTCAGCCTCCCAGATGCTGGGATGACAAGCGTGCGCCACCACACTCGGCTCCTAGTTCTTTTATTTCTTTCATGAGAGTTTTGTGGTCTTCCTTGTATAAATATTGTACATATTTTTGTTACACTTTTTCCTAAGTAATTCAAGTTTTGGGGTGCTAATGTAAAATGGTAATTGTGTTTTTTAATTTTAAATTCACTTATTCATTACCAGTATCTAGGAAAGTAACTGACTTTTGTATATTAATGTTATATCTTGTACTTTACCATAAATCACTTATTTATCCTAAGTAGTTCCTTCCTTCCCACCCCCATCTCCATACTTGCGATCAAACCCAGAACCCAGGGCCTTTCACCTGATAGACAAGTGCTCTACCACTGAGCCACATCCCTAGCCCTTTTTATGTTTTAGAGACAGGGTCTTGCTAAATTACCCACGTTGGCCTCATATTTATGATCTTCCATAGCCTCCCAGGTAGCTAAGATTAAAGGTCTGAGCCATCATGCCTAGGTCATTTCTGATATTATTAAAACACTTTCTAAAAAGCCTTTTTTGATGTGATATATTCCATGGAATGGATACACCAAAGCTTAATTTAAATTTCTCTAATTATGGGTATTTACACTGCTTTCAACTTCTCAGATAAATGTAAGTAGTATTGCTTATTAAATCTTTGTGCATGAAGATTGTTTTATGAATTTGGAATTATAATGCTGATATCAGTTTTCAAAAAGTTGAATTGCTGAGTCAGTGGAAACAAACATTTTTAATGTACCAGAACATGTATTGCTTGACTATTTTCCCAAAGAGTTGTCTTGGATGAGAGTGCTTGTCTCCCTCTAACTTTAGACCCACCGACATTTTGATGAAAAAGGAGATACGGTTTTAAGTCATATTCATAGCAATTTAGTGAGACCCTGTTTCAAATTAAGAATAAAAAGAAAAAATAGAGCAGGAGGTGTAGCTCAGAGGTCGAATGCTTCTGGGTTCCATCCCCAGACCTGCAAAAAAAAGGGAATGAGACTTCCCCTCTGATGACACATACCACAATTGTTCAGCAAGAGAAAGCCAGTGTACGCAAGATGGTCTACTTCTCCTTGTGTCTAGAATAGTATTTGCAGCCTCCCTACTTCTCAAATGAAGGAATTAAAAGAAAATTTTGAATGTGAGGAATTCATACACCCAGGGGAGAAAATGAATCTGTCAAGCATCTATTCTGAAGTAGGCAGAATCGGAGCCACTTATTTTTGTCTCTGCAAACATCTTTCTTTGGGGTTTTGCTCTGTCAGATTAAGGCAGGATGCCAGGGCAGATTTTTTTTATAAAAACCCTGTTGTGCTGGGCGTGGTGGCACATGCTTGTAATCCCAGTATTTGGGAGGCTGAGACCTGGAGGATCACGGTTCGCGGACAGCCTCAGCTACTTAGTGAGGCCCTCTGCAACTCAGTTGTGAGACCTGGTTTCAAAATAAAGAATAAAAAACAGGGCAGGGGTTGTAGCTCTGAAGTCAAATGCCCCTGGGTTCCATCCCCAGACCCACATAAATAAATAAATAAATAAATAAATAAATAAATAAAATAATAAAAACCCTGTTGCACCTCCTGCTTGATATATGCAAGCAGTGTGTCTTATTTGTCCCTGGAGCACCCAAGCCCTGCCTTGTCACCCTGCTTTCATTGTTTCTTCTCACGTTCTCTCTTCCCTGGCCAGGAGGAAGAACTATGGAGGTAGTTTTTTCAATTACTGTCCCCCAAAGCATTCCTGTATGCCCTTCTCCGGCCTTTTTACTCTCAAATAAGTTTGGCTGATACTTTCTGGGAAAGTATAGTATTTCCATGGAAAATATTCCATGGACTGGATGCACCAAAGCCCAATTTAAATTCCTTTAATTATGGATATTTACATTGCTTTCAACTTCTTAGATAAATGTAAGTAATATTGCATATAAAAGTTGCTTTCAGCAAGGAAAGTTGGGGGAATTGGGCTCCTGGGCATAGTGGCAGTGTAGCAGCAAGGTGTGACATAATCCAGTCCGGAGACTCGAGAGGAGCAGGTAAAAGTACAGTGAGGTAGGCAAGATCCTTATTACTCATTTGGTAATTTCTTAAAATTCAACAGTAAATGGAGCAATTATATGCATAGCACACTCTTACGTGTTTCATGATTAAGCCTTCTGACTCAGGATGTATCGAGACCCCTTCCTAATATTTCAGTCCCTGCTCTATGTGACACATGACACACTTGGCCTGTGTCTGAACCATTAAAACACTTTTGTTTGAGGAACTTTATGTGTTGCTCTGTCAACACCTTCTACTTAAGGTTTTCTCATTTATGTGGGAGACTTCCATAATTAAACCTGCTATTCTTACAGAAAACTTTAGGTACAATCTGAACCAAGTAACTGTAGGCAGGGTGATTTTTTTCTGAATTTCTAATTCTTATCTAAAGCGATTAGGCTTTCCTAGTTTTGAGTATGTGGCTATATATGTGGATGAATATAACTAGTTATTTAAAATATGCTAAAAAGCAAATAAACATTTGTCTGTCAGTGTGAGGTTTTGACTGAAATGTGGGAACTCAATCCGCTTACAGAGTGCAATTTTTTAAAATTTAATATTCAGCAAATATTTTTTACAAAAATACTCCATATGTTTTCAGCTGTGTATTTTATAGCAAGCAAGTTAAAAAAAAAAAAAAAAGGCCTACTTCCTGAGCCTCAGGGACATTGCCACAGGGTCTCCTGGCCCAGTGGTCAGCCATGAATCCCTCTAGCTCTTCAGGTACTCACGTGTACATCTGCACAGTTTGTATGTTGTCATGTAGATTTAGTTTTTCTGCTCACACTGACAGACAACTCTTGAAGTAACTCAAGTTACAAGACTGGACTAGGAACATTGAATATGCCTTACTTCTCTTGGCAGTGATGGCATAGGCCGCTCATTCCTAGACCCAACAAAGGCTGCTTTCCACCTCTTTCCTTAGCTTCCATGAGGAGACCTTGTTGCTTTTATCAGTATGAAAAGCCAGCCAGTTCCAAACAGCTCTTTCTTACCAATATCTCTCATGCTCACATGTATGTACAATTATTTCTTGTTCAAGCATCTGGAGGTGAAGACTGCAAGCAGGGCAGAACTGTAATTGGGATTGGGCATCTTGATTTGTTACTACTCTCTGTGCCTGAAACAGAGCTGGCTGCATGTGAGAGGTGCATTGTCTTCAATGAATCTTTGAATCCTCAAGGGCAGACAAGTTAAGAGGACATAGCCTGGAACTGGGGTCATCTTCATTACAAAGTTCTAGAGCCTTGTTGAGCTGGTCTCTTCTGTAGATCCCTGTCTGGCAGGGTGACTGAAAAACCTTCACCAGGTTTTTTTTTTTTTTTTTTAAGCTAAGGTCTGAGTTGATAGTTGGACAAATAACCTAATGGGATTCAGGGAATATATGATAGGTTTTCAAAGAGGCAGAATGCAGTGAGCCACTTAACATTATATTGAGTGCACATTAATCTTCAATGATTCAGGAGGGGAGTGTATTACCTCAGAATCCCCAGTCAGTTACTAGAGAATCCCTGAAGTGTACACCTTCTAGGATATCTCACTTTATATCTGGCTTTTGAATTAAATGTCTTCTTAAAATAAATATCGTCAGCTGTAGAGTCCCCCTGAGCTTGCAGTTTCTTGCAAGTAGCACATTTTCAAGTATGGAACTTCAACAAAGCACATCATATGTTGAATGTAACTCTTAAATATTTGAGGCTGCGATTTAGCATCCTTATTTTCTTATAGTAAGGAAAGTAAGGTATGGGGAATTTATGACTGTGAAGCAGTCATAATGACAGAGTCCAAAGGAGAATTAAAAGCCACTGAGTTCCATAATATTAATGACAGCTGGGAGGGGATTTTTGTCTTGCCCACATATACCTACCTTAGAGTTTCAGTGTCAGGCAGGCTGGACCAGGCTGGTCTCCTCCTCCAGAGAATCAGGCCTGGCAGCGAAGCCATATCCCCTGGAGTTTTCCAGGACATGGGCCTCCTTTTCCCCACTGTGTAAAGTAGGAGAGGGGTGGTGGGAGTACATGATCGTTTGAAGGTACCTGAAGTTTAGGTAGCAAAGGAGTATAAGATCATAAATTCTTCATGGCAGGATCGTTTTCAGACTTAAAGGATCCTGAACAAAATTCTTAGCAAATAGCTGTGCTGGTTTTATTCATAACAACTCACTGGGTTAGTGCCAAGTCCTGTGGAACAAGAAGATGCAACTTGAATCTCCAAAAGGAGACTGACTTCTAGGACTCTGTTTACTCAAGTTTCCTTATGGAGCTTTTAGCACTTGTGCAAGTAGAGGGGGTTCCATCTTATTTTAGGCTCCGGTTCCCTCCAAGGAAGAATGAGCCCATTAACCACATTATCTGATAAGAGAGGAGAGTCATAGTTTCCTTACATGTCTTCCATCCCCTGGTTTAATGCACCAGCACAGGTGCCAGCTGCTCCTTGTGTGACTTGTGTATACTCTGGACTCCTTAAAATGCCCCCAAACCACTGTGAAATAGAGGACTTACTGTATGTGTGAACGTTAACACATAAGTGCAGTTTAATTTTCTTTTTAACTTCTATTCAAATTACAAATGTATACAGTTTAAAAGGCCACAGAGTTCTACAAGGTCTATACTAAAAATGTAGTAGTTTTATATTCCACCTTTCTCTCGATTTCTACTCCCAAGGCACTTAACTATAAACTCTTTTAGCTGTCATTTTCCTCTCTTTTTAAATGCATCTTTATATGAATATTTATTTATTTATTTATTTATTTATTTATTTATTTTAGTGTTAGGTATTTTGCAGTACTTCTTATTTTGGCAGAAAGTGATTTAGTTCTCTTACCTCCCACCACACAAATATATTTTATTGCCACCCAGACTCTTAAAGTTATGAGTTACAGGCTCTCTCTTACTGCGTAACAAATTATTCTAAAATATAGTGCCTTGCCTTAAAACAACAAACGCTTCTCATGTCCCAGTTTCATTGATGGGGGATCTGGAAGCAACTTCCCTGATGCATCTGGCTCAGGTTGTCTTGTGAGGTTCCAGTCAAGCTGTGGGCGGTGCTGCTTTCCACAAGAGGGCTTGGCTGGAGCTCATGGACTCACTTCTAAGCCCACTCCCATGGCTGTCGCAGGCTTAATTTCTCACGGGCTGCTTGGCTGAGGGCCTTGACTCCTAGCGAGGCCAACCTGGGCCTCTTCATAGAACTGTGCACAACACGGCAGCCTGCTTCTCCAGCAAGATCCAAAAGAGAGAACCCAAATGGAATCCATTGTTTCTGTATAACTTAATGTGAAGAATGATAGCCCTTTAGCTGAGCCTATTTGAAGTAAGTCCAGTCCAGGGACATTGGGCACCAATCTTTGATGCTGCCTACCATGAATATTTTTTCCTTAGGTAAAATTTCAGTTTTTATATTTTTATGACCGATTAGATTATTAACAGCATAGCCCTGTAGTATGATTGATTACCTTTCTTTTCTCATCCAACTTTCTCCCTGGAGTTAATATTTGACTTATTTTTTTGTTTGCTTAGTATTCTTTGTGCCCATTACTAATTTGCTCTGAACTATGAAGCCAGAATTATAAATTGCATTTTAGTAAGTTGAAATACATCAAGCATTCTATATATTTTATCTATTGGAGTAGCTGCTCAGAGTCTTCAGACATCTTCCAATCTGGGCTGATTACTTAGTCATTATTCATAGGTATAAAAATTTGAGATCCTAGCCGAGCATGGTGGCGCACGCTTGTAATCCCTGTGCTTGGGAGGCAGAGACAGGAGGATCGCGCAAGTTCGAAGCCAGCCTCGCTGGCTTAAGAGACCCTGTTTCCAAATAAAATATAAAATAGGTCTGGGAGTGTAGCCCGGAGGTAGAAGGGTTCCATCCCCAGTACCAGCAAAAAAAAAAAAAAAAAAAAAAAAAAAAAAATTGAGATCTTGCATCTGATATTGAGTACACTACTTCTTGATACATGTATTCTTTTATCTTGGTCTCGCCCTTCATTCTGGTGGACCACCTCTTCCAGTAGCTTCCTAAGAAAGAGCTCATGGGAAGTAAAATTTTTGAAATCATAAGTGCCTCGGAATGTTTTTCTTCTACCTCACACTTGATTCATAACATGGTTAGATGAGGAATTGCTTGAAAATAATTTCTTCAGGCCTTTGAAGGTGATGTCTTCCTGCTTTGAGATCCCCAGTGTTGTCATTGAGAAGTTCAATCATGTCCTCCGATTTGAGATCTTGTGTTTGATGCTTGTTGCCCTCTCCTCTGAGCTATCATCTCTTCTTTGTCTCCAGCATCCTGACATATCTCAGTGACATTTTTGGCATGAATCTTTTTAAAATCGGCTGTGCTAAGCTTAGCCCTGTCATTGGAAACTGAAGTCCTTCAGCTTTAGACATTTTGTAGATTTCTTTGGAAATGATTTGATTTATATTCTATGTACTCTCTTTTTAGAATTCCCTTTATTTAGAACCCCTAGTATCGCCAGGTGCTGTAGTGCAAGCCTGTAATCCCAGCTATCAGGAGGTTGAGGCAGGAAAATCTCAAGTTTAAGGCTGTCTTGGTAACTTAGTGAGACCCTACTGTGTCTTCCTAATAAAAAAAGGCTGGGGGTGTAGCTCAGTGGCAGAGCACCCCTGGATTCAATTCTCAGAACCTCAAAAAAAGAAAAAGAAAAAAAATTCTTCTGCACCAACATTTTTTTCTGATCTTTTCTCTTTTAAAACTCTGGTTTATAGATATTTATATGTTTTCTGGCTTCAGGAAACTTTTTTTAGGGGGGTGACTGGGGATGGAACCCCAGTAACTGTCTCAATAGATGAAGAGAAAGGAGGTCAACACAACCTATGACTTTGTCCTTCAACCCAGAGAGCCATGATCTCAGAAATATAGTTCTTAGCCAGGCATGGGCGTGCATGCCTATAATCCCCACACTTGGGAGACTGAAACAGGAGGATTGCAAGTTTGAGGCTAGCCTTAGAAACCTAGCGATGTCTTCAGCAACTTAGACCTGGTTTAAAAATAAAAAGGGCTAGGGTTCTAGCTCAGAAGTAGAACATCCCTGGGTTCAATTCCCTGCACCACAAAAACAAAACAAAAACACAACGTCCTCCTTGTGCCTCCCCTCACCCCCATTTCACTCACGCCAGGGCAGGCGATGGTGCTGAGAGGGTGCTTGTGCAGGGTCAGTAAGGTGACAGGCACGAAGCTGAAGGAAATGTTTTTATATCCTTAAAAGTGTTATTTTGGAGGCGCAGAGTTTGTAATGTTGTAGTGAAAAGAAGCTGCCTTTCAGAAGGCCAGCTCAGTGCAGGCAAAGCTGCTAATTTGTTTTCAGCTTCAGGGAGATGAAAAGTGTCTGCCTCCTTGGCAGCAGCTCACAGTGGAATTGTTTTCTTGCTCCTTCGTCTGTGTCTGCTGCTCAGCAATGGGACAGGCTGGGGTGTTTACTCAACTGGCAGCACCAAGTTCTTCCTTTGCAGACAGACTTGGAGATGTGTTGCTTGGGACTTTTCTGACTTAATGGTGTACTCCTGGGGAAACACACCCAGCTGAGGCAACCACAGACCTGCCCCCGGGGAAGGAGGTCACCTACCTGCCAGGAAGGGAAGCCACAGAGGGAAAGTTGTTGGCCCTCAGCCCCTGCAGAGCTGTCATCAGCTCTCCCAGACGTAGATAGCAAACAAAGCAAACACGCACCGGCTAAGTCCACCTGCACAAAATACTAGTCAGGCGCAAATGCTTGGCAGGTCAGTCCAGCCAGGCACAGGGAACAGCCATGGCAGCCAGGGGGAGGGGGAGAGGGGGAGAGGGGTGGGGGATGGCAGTTCAAAAGGTCCCTTCCTGGCCTCCAGTTAAGTCCCAAGCCTGTGTTGACTACACCTTCAGAAACCCACCAGTGGCACTTAGAGACTCTAATAGGTTAGTAATGTTTGTTGCATTCTTGGTCCGACTTTCGTTATTATGTAGATTTTCATAGTTAATTAAATTTATTTTAGGCTATTACAGTTCACTGGGATTTTTTCCTCCCAAAGTGACGGCCTTTGGGTACTAAGAGTTGAAGTTTAAAAATTTCTTGGTAATGCTCAGTCAACATCTAGGAATTGCTTCATTTTGCCAGCTTTCCTTTTTTGGCAATGGAAAATGCATGAATAATGCCTCCTTTGAAGGTCTGAAGCACACAATAAGCTAAGAACTCTCTAATTGAACTTTACAGGCTGAAGGGGTTGACTTATGGGCAGCATTTGAACAAACTTCTAGTCACTATAATTTAGGAATGGTTGACTGCCAAAAGTCATGTAAGGCTTTATTTGATCCATTTATGAATTAAAAGCCTGCAGTAAATTAATTACCACATATTGGGGCTAATAAAATTGAGCAGGAAGAGAATGCCTTTGGGTTCATGCAGGAGAAATCAGGACGTGGTGCCGCTTCCTGGTCTCTGAGTGCTTCCTGGCCCGGGGCCTGCCTTCCGCGGTGCCGGCAAGGATGCTGCTCGTGCTCCGTGTCCACGGAAGAGGTATTGGAGCCAGCTCTTGGCTCTGCGACTGCTGGAAGCCTTTGCTTTATTGATCATAATAAGCTGTTCTGTCTTATTAAAGTTGCATCATGGAGTCTGGTTTTTAGGAGCCCTATTGAGAATTAGTTGCAGAAGAAGTGATTTGCTTGTATTTTCCGACAGTTAACAGGCCAAGCAGATGGGATAGCAGACCTGAAATAGTTGAGTTGGCTGCCTGCCACTGTTCTATGAATTTTGATTTGCACGGATATATAATAGTTTTATTTTCCCTTTTTTGGAAGTACTTGTCTATGAGCTTTGGGAAAATTAATCCCTGGTTTCCTGTCAAATACACCCTTGTAAGTGAATGTTACTGCATGCCCCTCCAGGACCCTGCACTGTGTCATGTGTCAATTAGCGCAGGCCACCGTGGATGCCCTGTCCTGTCAAAGAGGGAGCATGTACTTCAGTTTCTCATGGCCTTTCAGGGAAAACTGTTTCCATTCACAGTTTACTCTGCATTTTAGCGGGGGTTTCCCTTTCAAAGGTGGGATTACTTTTCTTCACACTATGCTCACCAAAACATTGAATGCAAGAAAAAATGTAAAACAAGCTTAAAAAAGGAATTATATGCAATTGTGAAATAAACAGGAATGGCATTTAGGTGACAGTCTGATTTTTTTTTTTTCCTAAGTAATTTTCAAAACTTGTTCTGTTAAACACTGAATATAGCTGAGTATGGTGGTGTACACTTGTAACCCCAGTACTTGGGAGGCTGGGATAGGAGAATGGCAGGTTCAAGGATGGCCAGCAAATACTGAGGCTCTCATCAACCTAGCGAGACCCTGTTTTCAAATAAAAATAAAATAGGGCTGGAGATGTAGCTCAGAGATAAAATGCCTCTGAGTTCAATTGCCAGCACCAAACACACACACACACACACACACACACACACACACACACACTGAATATGTACAAAATAATATTTTAAAACACATGCATAAGGTGTAAAAAACAACATGAAGACAAACATATATTTTTTTTACCACCAAGATTAAAGAATAGATAATTTCACTTTCAGGACCGTGGAGGTTCTTTGGTGACCCTTCTTCAACTCTGCTCTACTTCTTGTTCTCCCTGTGTAACCGACTATCATGGGTTTTGTACTTTAAAGTCCTAAATGATGTATTGCTCAGTATTTCTTTTTTCCTTTTTTCTTTTTGGTATTGGGGATTGAACCTACCAGGGGCATTCTACCTCAGAGCTACAACCCTGGCCCTACTCTTTACTTTGCAACAGGGTTTTATTAGTTGCCGAGGCTGGCCTAGAACCTGTGAGTCTCCTATCCCAGCCTTCCAAGTACTAGGACTCTCAAGTGCTGGAATTATAAGCATTTGCCACCACATCCAGTTGATTTTTCACATTTTTGAACTTTACGTAAATAGGCTCGTACACAGTGTCTTTTTTTTTTTTTTTCAACTTGTGTTTTTTACTCAGCATTAAGTTGGAGTTCATTGTCACAATGGTATGAGATTGTTTGAATCGTCATTATTATTTATCCAATCTTATGCCCGTGGGTTTTGAGATTGTTGGCAGTCTTCTGGTTTCTAAGCCAGTTTTTCCCCAAATCAATCTACTTTAAACAGGGCACTGATTTTTTTCCTCAGGGTTGGTTGTGCTTAGAGAATATATCACAAAATATTTCAAGTATTAGAGATTGTGAAATGACCATTTATTACACACTTCAAAGAAAAAGCCCACATTTACACAGCACTAGAAAGGAATAGTAGCTTTGTTTTTAGCCCTTAAGAGCCCTTCAGATAAAAGTTATTGTTGCTGCAAAAATGCATTTCATTAATATTTGTTAAAACCACAGCTTGAAATTCAAGTCAAGTGGAATTTTATGATCCAAAAGATTAAAAAGAAGAAGACAACCTCTAGCAGGAAGGGCCTCTTCCTCTTTTTCTCTGTCCTGCTTCTTCCTCTTTTTCTTGGGTTCACGGAACCATGGAACATTGATTGTCTCTGGAGTTCTGGTTTCTTCTCTTCAGTGGCATTCACTAAAGGCCTTTGATGGCATCTATTTGACTTTTTTATACAGTTGAGAGCACACTAGCTTCTCAGTAAATATGTGCCACTTTTCAAGTGTGTCTTCTAAGACTAGCCGTGCTGACTGAGTAGAGGGCTGTGTCTGGACTTCTGTGGCCTCATCCCTCAGTGGCCGTGGTCCTCCGCATGGCCCACTGTCTCTCAGGTCTTTGCTCAGATACTACCTCCCCAGAAAGGCATTCCTCGACTGCCATTCCCAGATTCAGTTCTGTCCTGTAACTCCCTAAACCCTTATTTTGCTTTATGTTTTCAAGGACTTAGTACCTACAGTTACAGCTGCTCTCTGAGTTAGTACTGTTTTGTCTCACGGGGACATGGAGTCAGTTTTGTTCATTATTGTATTTCTTGACCTTTCAGGGAGCAGTGCATGAATGTGGGTTTAGGAAATTAATTTTTCCTAAATAACAGATAGATGTAGGGTATTTCTAAGTAAATGATGGCTGTAGTCTTACGGAATGAATTTTGGTAGAAACGAGACTTCTAAGCAAGGCCTCATTTTTCTCATTGGTAAAATGAAGTTAAAAATGTGGCGAGTGCAAAATGTTAAAAGATTAAAAATGGATTTGGAAAAAAATATGGAAAGGTTGTTACTATTACATATGCTACTGGCATGTGAACTGCCAGTAGCAATACTAGGCCTAAGGCTGTTGAAGGGAACTTGGATTGAAGTGTTTTAGATTTTCCTGTAGGAAAACAAGTCTTCAAAGATGAAAGCGGTGGTCAGATTGGAAGGCTCTCAAGAGTCTTTTTTTTTTTCCTTTTATTCTTTCAAACCCTTTACTGTAAGTCAGCTTCATAAATTTTCATTGAGAACCTGCACTATTGAAGATGATTTGTACATCTAGCCCACATGAACTAGAAATGTTAAGAACATGGTAGTTTTCTTCACAACACTGCAGATATTCAGAATTCCATAAATTCCATTATGTTTGCTGATATAATGATTTGTAATATTCTGCTTTCTTTCATCTAAGCATATATATGATTTATCTGACCAGACGAGTATATAGTCTATTTTAGAGGAAGGACCATTTTAGCTTTTTAATTTATTATATTTGACAGACACGAGTTATGTGCTTTGCAGAGAAAGGGTGTTTGGATAAAAGCTTATTGCTTAAATACTTTTATTAGCCTTAGACCCCACTAGACCCATTCTTCTCAATCCAGACTGTGCATTAAAGTCATTTTAGGAATTGAGAAGATGATGCCATGAGTCCAGCTTCAAGGCTAATATTTTCATTTAGTTAGTTTAAGATGGAGTCTAGGTATCTTTAGTCTGTAACTCCTACATGTTATTCTGATGAGCAGCTGGGGCTGAGAACTGCTAACCCAGAATAGGGCATTAGTTCATAAACATGGCTGTCCACTGGGCAGAATCATCTAGAAAATTAAAACATACCGTTACCTGAGTCTCATTCTCACAGGTGAGTTGAGTTGGGCACCAGGATCTTCCAAAGACCGCCCAGGTGATCCCAATGTGTAGCAGTTTCACGAGGCACTGCACTCAGCCGTGGCCTCCATGGACCCAGTGCCAGATGCAGGTAGTTAGCTTTTACCTAATGTGGTGATAGCCTTCACCTGTGATGCTTGCTCAGAGAATTGGGCCCTGCTGCTCAGACTCCTGGGCCCTGCTGCTGGAGGGCTCCGCATCTACAGAGGAATGAAATGGTTAGGGACTGCCAGGCTCCACAGGGTGGTGGTGTTTTGGTAATGAAAGTTGGGGGAAATCTTACCCAGTAAATATTCTGCTTACTATATTATGGTTGTAAGCAAATTTTCTATAATTTATCTGGCTTGCCTCGGAGTAGAGAAACCTGCTTTGCAGGCACATGCTACCTTTTGAATAATTAAAACAAGAGACTTTCATATTAGGAAAAATGAATAAAGGCAGCAAAAGGTGTCAATTATGCCATTTCAGGGAACAATTATAATTGCTTTCTTTCTGTAGTTAAATGATCATAAACTACATGCTGTGTAAATCCTTGAAATAAACAGCCCATTTAGAGATAAGCATTTGATCATAGGAATATGGCAGATTCTTAACTGTATTACAAAGAATAAAGACATCACAGGTAATTAAAAGCCAGAACTGATGAAACGACTCTTGTCGTACTTGAGGGTTGTCTCTCCCTCCTTCCCTCTTTCTCTTGAGTCTCTGAATTTGGAGCTGTTGTCTGGCTTGTGTCCCACCCTCTTTCATGTTCATTATTTGTGTATTGTGGCTATACCCACGTATTAGCATTATAGTAAAGAAGAAACAGCCGGGCGTGGTGGCGCACGCTTGTAATCCCCGCGCTTGGGAGGAGGAGACAGGAGGATCGCGCAGGTTCGAAGCCAGCCGCGCACGCTGGCTTAGGAGACCCTGTTTCCAAATAAAAATGTAAAAATAGGTCTGGGAGTGTAGCCCGGAGGTAGAAGGCCTTCCAGGAACCCCAGTACCACCACCAAAAAAAAAAAAAAAAAGAAACAAACAAAAACCAGAGTGAAAAGCAAGAGCATTCACTAGAACTGATCAGATTCTATGATGTTCCTAGCATTGTGTATGAAAGAAAGAGAACATCCAAGAGATCTTTTGTGGTCAAAGGACATATATATACATATATATATATATATATATATATATATATATATATATATTTACTGTGTCTTAAGAACATATACCAATTGGTTAATTAATTACACAGTGAGATTGCAAAATTTATTTTCATCTCTGGGTATCATACTGTCTAGTGTTTCTAATAAATTTTAAGAGATTTCCAATCATTTATAGAAGAAAGTTCTTTGGTGTGAGTTAAGAGATTGAGTTTAATAATAACAAGCATTCCAGGCTTAGTGACAAATCTATTTAGAAGAGGCACAAACTAGGCTCAGATTGATGATGAGGGTACAGGGTGTTGGGACTTGTAGATACCCTAGTCAGCCAGGTCCCCTTCATTGGAGTTTGAAGGCTCCAGGAATTTATTAATTGTTTGGATTCAGCTCTGAGGTCCCCTTCTCCCACCTGGTCCTAGGAATGGAACCCAAGGGTGCGCTACCCCTAAGCTCCCATACCCAGCCCATTTTATTTTGAAACAGTCTCACTAAATTGCCCAGGCTGGACTCCAAATTGTGATCACAAGTAGCTGGAAATACAGGAGTGCCCAGCTTAGGCCATGGGGTGATGTGTTGGTTTTTTTCTTGCTGTCAGAGAGTAGCCAGTCCATTGCCAGTCCCTTTTCTTGACTATTTTTCTCGTAGAGACTCACCTTAATTTAGTGGGACCTTACTGTTGTCACCACACACAGACTACAAGACTATGATAAATGACTTGGGTTCACACTTCTTTCCAGGGAGAGAATTTTTATAGACATATTTGTTTTCTCTAGTCTTCCTCTGAACAATGTTAAGATCGGAGATTTTTGCCTTTCAGCATTGGAGACCTAACATCAAAAGGCTGTTTCTTCAAAGAACTCCATGTTGCTATTTAAATGGTAATTGCCTTCCCCCCTGGTTTAGCTCTGGGCTTGGTAAATATAATAGGAGCAATACTTTTTTTTTATTGTTGATACCATTAGATGAGTATCTGAGCCCAAAACACCTAAATTTGGATTAGGAGAATAGTTGAACCCCCAGACTGAAGACCTGGTCCAGTGTTACTTGGGAAACATTTTAAACTATGTTCCAGTGATATAAAGTGAATGGCCCTTTTGCTTTTTGTAGTTGGTCATTAACTTTGCACACATTTTTCATTTTGGGTCTGGAGGCAGTTTTCCCAGTCAACATAGCCTACTGATTAAACTGAGGACATAGATTGTTAGTTCTTTAGAGATTTATCATTTTCATGGAGGAAAGAAGTGGGTTCACACTTCTTTCCAGTGAGAGAAGTTTTAGGAGACATTGGTTTTCTCTAGTCTTCTTCTGAACAATGTTAAGATCTGAGATTTTTCAGATGAAAACCAGTAGGCTTCACATTGGAATCACATTTTTTCTTTTTTTTAAGTGGCCTGGATCCCAGATCAACTGAGAATCACAATGATTAGGGATAAAGTCATAACAAAGGTACTGAAAAAATTTTTGCTTATAACCATAGTATGCAACAGGATTGGGAACCACTGACTTTCAAACCAATTCTGCATTTTATTTTCCAAGAAAGAGTTAGATCACGTTATTTAACTAGGTGCCTATGAATATTTTATGTTGTATTTCTCAGTAGAGTTTTTAGGGGAAAGAACGTGTCTTTTGGTTTTTTAATGATTTTTACCTCATTTCATTACATGATGCTTTCTTTGTAGAATTGGATTTCTAAGAGAACCATCAGCTCTCCTGCGTACTGCATGGTAGAAAGCCCAAGGACAGTACGATATGATACGCTATTTCTTATCCACAAAAATGAACTCAACTTCTATATCCACATAAGATATTTTTGGTTCATATAAATTTGACTTTTGAGGTAGTGTGTGGGTGGAGACATTTAAAAGAGAAGGTTGGAAATGGAATCTCTCGTACTCGCACTGTGCTGTAGGAGTTATTAGGAACTTAATGTGGAATAGGATTTGTTTTTGTGGTTTTACATGACCTTCTGGATATGGCAAGTTATTTAAAACCCCAGGTGGCGAGGTGAGTATTGGCACGTCACCTATCTTGGAGTTAGACATACAGATAGAAAGAAGACCTTTCTGGTTTTTTTTTTTTTTTTACATTGTACATCTCTATTTCCTGACCATTCTGTTAGAGCTTTCTTTGAATATTTTATTATCTCCTTGGTTTATAATCAAGACCACCCACCTGATTTTAGCCTGCTGACTTTTTTTCTGCCTTTTTATTCCCTCAAGCCCACAGTGCATGTGTATTCATGTTTTTGCTTTCCATTCACGGAGATCTCCAGCTGGGAAAATATAGTGTGTACAATACTCTCTGCCTTCAGCTGACATTGCTCATAAATTGCAACAGAAACACTGCTATCAGCAGCTTAATAGCAGGTAGAATACAGCTCTACATATCAAGTCTCAGCAGGATACAGAAACTATGGTTACCAAATTTCCAAAGGAGCATGGGAGGGGGTAGAAAGTTTTCTATCTAAGAATAACTGAAACAACATTGAAAATTGATTCACTGAAAGCAACCTCTTGAAAAGGCCTCACAAGGGCTGACTCAGTGGTGGCTCTGCTGTCACTTTTTGCTGAATTGTCATTTTTGAAGATCTCACAAGAGGTTTTTGTGGTGGATCTGGGTAGAAAAAGCAAGGTGCGGCTCACACCAGTAATCCCAGTACTTGGGAGGCTGAGACAGGAGGATCACAGGTTCACGGCCAGCCTCAGCAAGTTAGGCCCTGCTTCTAAATAAAAAGGGCTCTGGGCTACGGACTAGGACTACGGACTACGGGGTGGAGCTCAGAGGTAGATGGTCCCTGGGTTCAATCCCTAGTGCCCCCCCCCAAAAAAAAAAGAAAGAAAGAAAGAAAAGAAAAAAAGAAAAGGCATGCTCCTTCACTTTTCCTTTTCCTCTTTCTCTTTTTTCATCTATTCTTTTATTTTTTTAATTAATTTGTGGGGAGGGTACTGGGAGTTTAACCCAGGGGCTTTCTACCTCCATTTATACCCCCAGCCTATTTTAATTTTTATTTTGAAACAAGGTCTTGCTAAGTCGTGGAGGGCCTTACTAAATTGCCAAGGCTGGCTTTAAACCCAAAAGGTTTAAAAAGGTCTCAGCCTCCCAAGAGTTGCAACCACATTCCTCTTCTATCCTTTTAGAAAAAAAGAAAGAAAGAAAGAAAGAAAGAAAGAAAGAAAGAAAGAAAGAAAGGCCTTTGATAAACTTAATGATTACCTGATTATCCAGAGGGTGACTAGGTGGAGTTAGAAGTGACTGCTGGGCACTTACCTTCACCCGCGGCACCCACAGAGTTATGGTTAGGACGGGGAGGAGCTGGCCTTGACCCTAGTTTTGTCTCTGAGTTACATTTTCTTTATGTTGCAGCATGACCTGTCCAGTTATTTGTATTCTGGTAAAAGAACACTCAATTACATAGCCTATCAAGTTGTATTTTAGGCTCTAATGTAAGAATACTCTGTAATTCCTTTCTATAAAGGGGGAGGGGGCTGATAGCCACTGTAGTATGAGAATTTTTAGCACAGCACATCGTTTTATCTTAATAAGCAAGATTATATTAATATTTTGAAACGTCCCAAATTCCCCTCCATGGAGAAAGAATTGCCAGGCTCCATCATCCTTGAGTAGCCTCAGCAGAATTCTGCCTCTTGCCAGAAGAGATTAGTGTGGATGGTGAAATAATTCTTTCTTTAAACCAAGTAAAGCTGTGTATTAATACTCCTGTCAAAAGGCTCAGGCAGATAAAGAGTTCTCAGCCTCATTCCAGGTTCCTCAGTGACTTTTTTCAAAGGAATAGCAAACTATATCCTATCCCCACCTGCAGCCTTGTCCCCCGGAAAATTGGAAGTAATTCATCAAAATCATGACTCCCTGTTTCTTTCCTGGAAAAAATTTAACATAGATTATGAATATCTTATTTTATATGTTGTGCAAAGTCTGTCGGCTTAGTGGCTCTGATAAGAGTCACCTTAGATCTTTGTGGTCGAGCTAGTAGTAGTTAGGGTTTTTTGTTTTGTTTTGGTGTGGTACTGGAGATTGAACTAGGAGGTGTCTCCCTCCGAGCTCTGATCCCAGAAAATCTTCATTTTTGTTCTGAAACAAGGACTCACTATGTTTCCGAGGCTGGTCTGAAACCTGTGATCCTCCTGCCCCAGCCTCCCAAATTACTACAATCACAGGTGTGTACCGCCATGCTCGGTTCTGAAATGGAGATAAGATGTTACCCTGTCACTGGTGGTTATGAGGATTGAGTTCATGTATGTAAGACACCTCGAATCGGGCCCAACACAGAGTGAGCACTCTGTGTTCTTGTTATGTTAAACAAAGGTGTATTTCCCAGCGTTGTGCTATTAGTTCTCGTCAGAATGAAAGGTGCTTTCATTAGCCTGCCAGCATGCTGGCTATGATTTGGGATTTCAACCTAGAAGAATCCTGGACTAGTAGGTCTCATTACAGTGATTAACATTGGCGCTAATACTGCCACGGATGTTCTTCCAGCAAAGGTGACCCTGGGGATGGATATCGCCAGCACTGCAGGGAACCTGGGCCGTTCCCAGGAGCCCAGTTTCACTGATTGTCTGATGCTGCTTTCCTCTGGGGTCAGACGGAATCTAAACTACAAGAAAACGTGTAGTTGGGAACAGCGCTTTATGTGCAATTGCTTTGTGAAACATATTTATTGCTTCTCCCATCCTTCCTGCCGCCCCAACTTTCAAACCCATACCAATAAATTTCTTTTATTTATTTATTTGTGTGTGTGTGTGTGTGTGTGTGTGTGTGTGTGTGTGATGACTGGAGTTGTGAGTACAGACTAAATAGAAGTTATCCCAAATATCTCGTGAGCTCAGCGATCAGGCAGTTTATTTACTTTGGATTGGATTGCTAATTTGCATTAAGTCAGTGAGAATTGTGCATCTCTGTTCTCTCCTGCACCAAAGGAAAACCTTTGTGTCTATTCTGACCACATTTACCCCATATACTGATTATTAGCATTTACACTGTTGCTGTTACTATAGCCATGATTTTTTTTATTAGAGTGCTAATTTTTATTAATTTGGTTAATATTTTCTGTTTTATTTTGTAGAATACATGCCTGCATGCTAGGGTTTTTGTATATTTACCGTTTCTATTTTAAAATATGTCTCTATAGCTGGGCGTGGTGGCGCATGCTTGTAATCCCCGTCCTTGGGAGGCGGAGACAGGAGGATCACGCAGGTTCGAAGCCAGCCACACTGGCTTACGAGACTCTGTTTCAAACACACACACACACACACACACACACACACACACACACACACATATGTATATGTATATATATATCTGGGAGTGTAGCCCAGAGGTAGAAGGGTTTCCAGGAACCCCAGTAACACACACACACACACACACACACACACACACACACACACACTATAAACCTAACTTGCATTTTGATCATTTGAGTTATGAAGAGACTAGTCAAAGTGAGTTACCAATCTATCTTCTGGGGGGAAAAAAAAAGTTTAATGTGCCTTTATTATATAGGATGAAGGCAAGAATATTAGTTATTTTCTTTTCTTGTTCTTCCCTTGTTATTTAGACCCAGGTATGTTAAAAAAAAAAAAGGCTAGATATGTGATTCCTAATAGCTTACTGACTTGAGATTAAAAGGAACAAAAACTACTGTATTTATACTGTTTGGAAAGTAGGAGATATCCTAAAGCATATTATTGGAAAAGAAAGTTATCATTCTGCATTTCAGTTGGCACCAAGAAAGTGCCTATTAGAGTTCACAGCCGCTTGCTGAGGACAAGCGATGCGATGCGTGTACCACAAGGGCCACACAGGAAAGCTTCACCTGGAGTTCCCTACTGTGAAAGATCATGAATGTGTGACCTGGGATTTACACTGCCAGCAATAAGTTAAATAACATTGTCTCTCCCTGAAACCCTCTTCTGATGATCACACATGCAGATTGAAAACCACTGTTTTAAGATTTACATTTAGCAAATAAAATTTACGTTCCCTGAAAGGCAAAGAAGCTGTCGTTTATGCTTCCTACCCTTCACTGTCCGTTTCCCTTTGGTACACACAAGCAGCCTAGTACGCACAAATGTACATGTGCATTATGGAGAGAGAGCTTTCTGCTCTGTCGACTTTGTTTTATAAAGGCTCTGTTTTCTTTATTGCCTTTATCTATTACATCTGTAAAATTTATTTAAGCAATGACAAATCTCTCTTTGGGGCCCAGAGTCTGGGAGAATAACCACTGGCAGGCTATTGGGAGGAGATTTGTTGGATATGACTGTTCATTAAATTGCAAGGAGCAGTGGAGGAGGCCAACGGTCTGGATCTGCCGTGGCTGGGTGGGTTATGGTCTGTGTTTAGAGCTTCTGCATCAGGTGAGTGACAAATGTACCTCATCAATTGCTTTTCTAATAGTTCAATAAAAGTGGATGGCTTTTCAAATCCCAGAGGAAGGTTCCCAGTTTGGTTATTACTTATTCTACAAAAATTTCTGTTTAAAAAAAGGGAAGATACATAGAGCCATACTCTTTATGCCTACATTGTTATCTGATTTTTTTTGTTGTTGTTGTTGTTTAACTCAGGACATTCTGCCTATTTATTTATTTATTTATTTATTTATTTTGCGGTACTGGAGGTGGAAGCTAGGGGCATTCTACCTCTGAGCTACAACCCCAGCTCTATATTTTATTCTTTATTTTGAAACAGGGTCTCACTGAGTTGCAAAGGGCCTCACTAAGTAGCTGAGGCTGTCTGTGAACTGTGATCCTCGTGTCTCAGCCTCCCAAATGTTGGGATTACAAGCATGTGCCACCATGCCCGGCTCTGTCTGTCTGTCTGTCTGTCTGTCTGTCTGTCTATCTATCTATCTGTCATCTATCTATTTATATTGAAACAGACCCTTCCTAAATTATTGACTCCCTAAGTTGCCAAGACAGGCCCCAAACTTGTAATCCTCCTCTCTCAGCCTTCCAAGTACTGGATTGCAGGGGTGGGCCACCATGGCCTGTTAATCCTCTCAGTTTGTTACCCAATTCCTTAAGTGGAACAAATCAACTGAAATGGGCTCCTTCACTTAGGAGATGTCACAATGAGCTGACAGTTTTCAGGTCTGCAGTTCTCACTTTCATCTTTTAGTGTGAGTACATCTTTATAATACAGGACTCTTTCATACTTTCTTTCATTTTAGTATTTTATTTCTCTTTGTTGTTGCTGCTGGTCACCTAATCTTTGCCAAACATTTGAAAAGACATGGTGCCCAGTCAACCATCTTGAAGTGTGTGGCCGTGGAAAGCTAAGCGGTCACTGTGGAGCCTCACCCGAATCTTGATTCAGGATAGTGCTGTGAGTAAAAGATGGGTTGGAGCTGGGATTTATGAGTCAAAATGGGAACCTCTGATGACCAGTGAGTTGGGAGTGAATAAGGAGAAGGAACAGCTTGGGGCTGTGAATTGTGACTCCTTTGAAACAATAAGGTCACAAGAAGTTAGAATTCTAGTCTCCAGTGAGTTCTAGAATCATTCATTAGTTTTACATTATAGATGTCCTCTAAGCAGTTAAACATAAATATGGAAGGATTTCAAGGTTCCCTGTTTTTCCCAGAGTATGGTTTTCTACGACAAGATACATTATGTGAGAGAAGAGTGGCAGCTCAGTAAAGTAACATCACAACTAACCATTTTCTTGCTGATGGATATTTAACAACTGGCTCTGGGACCAGAGCTTTGGAGGGAGAACCCTCAGCTGTAGTGTTTTCTGTTTGCTGTGTGTACATCTCCACTGTGGTCAGCCTCAAGCATCCCTGAAGGTAGAGTTGGGGGGAGATGCATGTGTCTGCAGCACATGTCTTGGGCTTGCCAGCGGTGGTCATGGAGACAGCCTTAATTTCCCCTGTGGGTCCCATTCATGCATGTGTAGTTCTTCCATGAAATTGAGTTACTTATAAACTTATGTTTATGAGGACTTACATGACACATGTAGAAGAGGAACAGAAGTTAGACTGCTTATGTTCAAATCTCTGGCTTTTTAACCCAAGGCAGTTGGTTTAACTAAGCATTCTAAGAATTATTTTTGGTTCATCAGTAAAATAGCAAAAATTGAAGGACCTCATACATAGGCTCTGGGTAATAAATGAGAACAATTAATCATTTAAAAACACTAATTCTTGTGACCTGCCACACAACAACACTCTCCATCACTGTTCCTTGTATTTATTTTCCATCTTTACCCCCTGGGGACAGTAACACAGATGTTAATTACCTGGTGTATAAAATAATGCTATTTTATTAGTTTTGAGTTGCCTCCTTGAAGCTTTAGGGGAGGCCCCAAATTCAAATCTGTGAAGATTCAGTAAGCAAATCACGAGTTCAGTTTGTCCATAGGTTCATAAACATTTTACCATCACGGATTCAGTTTGTCTGTAGGTTCATAGACATTTTACCAACATCTCTTTTGTCCCTGTCTTAGACTGTTTTCTGTTACTCTGTGACAGAATATTGGAGGTTGGGTAATTTATGATGAATAGAAATTTATTTTTTCACAATTCTGGATGATAGAAAGCCTAAGATCAAAGAGGTCTCTTCCCTCCTTCCTTCTATTTCTACTGTGTGTGTGTGTGTGGTGGGGGGGGGAGGGGAGGGAGAGAGAGAGATTGTGGTACATGGGATTGAACCCAGGAGTATCCTACCTTCGAACTACACTTTCAGTCATTTTCATTTTTTGTTTTGAAACAGCATCTTGCTAGGTTACTGAGAGTCTGGCTAAATTGCTGAAGCTGGCCTCAAACCTGCAACCCTCCTGCCACATCCTCCCTCCCAAGTACTTGGATTTTAGGCTTGCAACACCAAACCCACCTTAGTAAGGACCTTCTTGCCATGTTCTCACATAGAGAAAGGACAAAAATGGGATTCAATCCCATCAAGCCCTTTCATGGCACATCCAGTCTCACTCCAGGCAGCTCTTAAAGTCACCTCCACTTAGTATTGTCACATTGGCAACACCTGAATTTTGGAGGGGACATATTCAAACAATAGCATCACCCTTGCGGTTTCCATCTTTATTAACTCAAGTCCTAGCTCCTCGATTCAACCAACCGCAGATCAAAAATATTTGAAAAAGAAGTCTGTCTGATCACATATAACTTTTTTTCTTATTTTCCAAACAACACCTATGTACATAGTATTCACGTTGTATTAGGTAGAAGAAATGAGAGGATATGGGTATGTTTTATGCAGATATGTGCCTCTTTATATGATGGATTTGAGCACCCACAGATTTTTGCTATCTACAAAGAGACAAGGTGTTGATCCTGAAACCAATTCTTTATGGATACCAAGGTACAATTGTACAGTTTGTCTTTATATGGTAGCTAAGCCAGGGGCATTCTACCTCTGAGCTACACCTCCAGCCCTATCTTTTATTCTTTATTTGGAAACAGAATCTCAGTGAGTTGCAGAAAGGGTCTCACTGAGTTGCAGACAACTGAAGCTGTCCTTGAACCGTGATCTTCCTGTCTCAGCCTCCCAAATGCTGGAATTATAAGCGTGTGCCACCACACCCGGCTTAGTTTTGTTTTAAATGTGTCACAAAATATTTTTTTTTACCTTGGTAGCCCATGGTATTTATAGGTTTATTTATTTATTTATTTATTTATTTATTTATTTATTTATTTATTTATTTTGGTGGTACTGGGGGTGGAACCCAGAGGCTTTCTACCTCTGGTCTACAGTCCCAGACCCATTTTATATTTTATTTGGAAACAGGGTCTCACTAGGTTGCTGAGAGCCTCACTAAGTAGCTGAGGCTGGCTTTGAACCTGCGCGATCCTCCTGTCTCAGCCTCCCAAGCGCGGGGATTACAAGCGTGCACCACCACGCCCGGCTTGTATTTATAGGTTTAATCTGTTATGATTATCCATTCTTAGTGGTTTGAAAAGAAAGGTTCTTTAAACAACATTATGCTATAGACACACAGCTATGGTTTGTTTTTTATACTTTCATTGGTTCAGTGTAATTATACATCATAGTGAGATTCAAAGTGATACGCACATACCTGCACATCTCATTTAGTTATGACTGTGACTTAAAGGGAAGAGATTCATTACAAAGTTTGGGTTTTCTTGGTATCATTCTTTTTTTTTTTTTTTTTTCAGGTCTGGGGATGGAACTCAGGGGCATTCGACCTCTGAGCTACACTCCCTGACCTATTTTTTATTCTTTATTTTGAAACCGGGTCTCACTGAGTTGCAGAGGGCCTCACTAAGAAGCTGAGGCTGTCCACAAACCGCGATCCTCTGGTCTCAGACTCCCGAATGCTGAGATTACAAGCGTGGACCACCACGCCCAGCTTGGTATCATTCTTTTTAATACTAAAGTTGAGTGGCAGTAGAAAATGTAATCCACTGCACCAAGACACTTTATCTGGACAGAAAGCACCATGGGTCTTTTTTTTTTTTATTTCTCTCCCTCTTTCTCTGTACTCTGGATTGAACCCAAGGGCATTTTACCTCTGAGCTACACTCCCAACCCCATTTTTATTTTGAAACAGAATCTTGCTAAGTTGCTGAGGCTGACCTCAAACTTTGATCCTTCTCTCTCACCCTCTCAAGTGCTGGGATTATGGGCATGAGCCACCATGTCCCTTGAAAGCAGCATTCTCTTAACTAGCATTTTTTTCTGAAAGCTTATCACATTTAGTATTACTGTCACCTTTCGAGGAGTCAGCATATTGTCAGGCAAACAAATGGAGCAGAACATAAGTGGCAAGAGAAAAACGGCTTTCTACTCACTGGTTTGGGAAAGGTGCACTAATTCAGACATACTCATACCTATATGGGTTATGGTACATGAAAAAGCATAATCCTTTGGCTAAATATTGAAAGGTTTTGTGGCAGAAAATTTCTCAGTCAAAAGCTATGCTTTGCTGGGCTTGGTGGTGACTCTTGTAATCACAACATTTGGGAGGCTAAGACAGAATCAAGGTGAGGCCGTTTGCAACACAGTGAGACCCTGTTTCAAAATAAAAGAATAGAAAATAGGTCTGGGAGTGTAGCTCAGAGGTAGAATGCTCCTGGGTTCCATCCCCAGTACAGGGGGAAAAAAAAGCCATGCTTTAAGCTGGGTGTAGTGGTGCCCGCCTTGAATCCCAGTACCTTACAGGCTGAGACAGGAGAATTGCAGGCTCAAAGCCAGACTCAGTAACTTAGTAAGACGCTCTTTTAAAATAAAAATAAAATAGCTCAGAGATAGAACTCTTTTGGGTTCATTCCGCAGTACCATGCGCGGGGGAGGGGGAGAGGCGTGTGCACACACCCCTTCACCTTAAGGTTTTGAGAGTTTTTTGTTTGTTTTTGTACTCAAGAACTTTGATTTTCAAAATGTCACCATGTGGTTTCCCCCCTCAAGTTCTAACCTGCCATTTGCCACTGTCTCCAAGGGGTTTTAGTGCAGTGTAGCAGGCCGGGTGTGCTGGGCCCACTGGTGCTTGCCTTCCACCAGCCTTTGGCTTCTCCCACACTTTCCCTGGAGAGCTCACTCGGGTAAGAGATACTGGTTTGCCTGTTTTTGTTTTTGATTTTTTAAATATTTCTTTCAAAGAAAAGCAGAAAGCCTTTGGTCCGATAATTCTGCCACCCCTTTTGAGTGCCGCATTCTTCAAAGGCAGCCCGAGTGGAACCTTGTGCTCTTCGCCCCAAGGCCACACGGTCTGTTGCTGGCTGCTCACAAACACAGCTACCAGTTTCAAGTGGAAAAGATCTTGAGTTATTTTAAGCAAAGGACATCAGTAGGAAATAATAGGTTTATACCTCATTCATCTATCAGGTAGTTTCCTGCCTCATGTTCTAATCCCCAAAGCTATTTGCCATGACAAAAAAAAAAACTATTTATTTATTGCTTCATGTGCCAACTCCCCAGTGTTAGCATTGTCCAGCCAAACATTCTATGTTTGCAGTGTATTAGATTTAGCAATTCAGGGACTGTGGTGGATACAAGTCAGATTTTTGTCCAGTATGTGTGTGTACATGTTAGTGTGTCTCTGTGTTTTAACTCTTGAGAGAAGTGTAAGGCAACCTGGAAAGATGTTGAAATGTTTAGTCCGGTCTTCTTTTATTAAAGAGAGGTGTATAAAACATACTCTGATGATGAGCAGCAATTAACAGTGCATTACTTTCTGGAAAAGACTTAAAGTCGGCTGCCCTGCAGGTCAGAGTCAATAAAGACTGAGTTACTAACAATAGCCTTTCTCTCTTGCTGAAGCCTTGGACTTAACCCTAACTTCATCAGACCAGAGAAGAGAATAATGTGGACAATAGAAGTCTTGAGGTTGACTTGGGTTTAATGCGCAGAGGCAGTAAAAGCTGTCAGAGGGCTTGATTGATTGGCTCACCCGCCTTGGTCCTCAGCACACAGCACTAATGTTTCTGCTCTTTTGAGAGGGCTGATGTGCCACCTGGGGTCAGAACTTATCAGCCTGTGGGGCTAATGTTTCAGTGGAGGCCAAAGTGCAGTCAATAATTTATACGGAAATTTGTGCTTAGATTCGCAAGTAAAGCAGGTTTTGACTTGAATTCCTCTATCCGTCCAAGAAAGAAGCCAACCTCAGATCCTCCTGCTAAGGTCATAATACTCGTGACAAGCTTTACTTAAAGAAAAGGATTAAAGTCATGATGGGATATTTACTTTGCCGTTAAGTGAGCCAAATTTTAGCAGTTTCAGAATTGATCAGAAACATGATTTTGAATTTATTAAAAAACGAAATCCTCTCTAGAATGATAACCAGGTCAGGTGAAATCTGAGTGACTTCGGAAACAATTACTCAGTGGTGGTGGGTGAGGCGCGTCAGCTTACAGGCTCTGAAATTGGGGCTCATTGTACTGACATTGCAGAGAAATGCTAGGTAGTATCAAAGATTGGAAGAGATAGAAATGTCCAGAGGAATTTGATCTCTGCTGGATGCCTTGAATACTTCATCTGGTTTGCCGAGAAACAGAACCAAAGCCAGCTTAGATGGCTATGGGTGTGTGTGGAACGTCCTGTCTATATAAACTCGTGCATTTATACACATACACACTGTGTGTAGAAACAGACTGTAAAGTAGTGACCGGAGCAGAGCTGGCCAATCAGTAACCAGCTAAGTTTTGTTCTGCTCCAGCAAAATGACGACTTTGCTCCAGTAAGTGCTAACAAAGGCCCTTTTACCTTCCCTCTGCTCTAGGAGAGCACTATTAGTCACACTTCATTAGGCTTGTTTACAGAAAAGAGCTGGTCTCTAAGCACGTTATTGAAATACTTGTAACTCTGGTGAGCTTTTTCTCTTCCCTGAAAGATAAGAACTCTGCAACGTGGAATGGGGGAGGGCGGGAAGTGTCCACTGACCATTGTCAAGAAAGCTGGCCTGTTGGGATGAGAATTGGAGAGATGGGTCCACATTTAGCTCACCCGGTCTAGCTGCGCCCAGTGCCCTGCTGCATTGGCTCACCTCTGTTGTTACCGAATCAGGGAGCTTTAATTTTGTCTTTTGTAATCTAGACAAATGTCAGGTGCCAGTGAGCTGTTCCCGAAAACCGGAAATGAGGTTTCATTACCCTTAAGTAGTCCAGAGAGGGGGCCTCAGTGACTTCCAGCTGCACTTCCAAGTTAACTTTTACTCTTGAGTGTCAGGTGAGGGTGGTTCAAATAATGGATGAGTTTGTTAGGAAATGCAGCTTCCTATTGGTTGAAATTAGTGGTGGGTATAGAAACAAGAAACAAAGTCCTTGATGTTAGACTTTGCTTCCAGCCTGGTCACCGAGAATACAAGCTAGTTAGTACGGATGCGTCTCCTGGAAGGAATGCAGGACGACTTGCTGTTGGTTCACACCCCCCACCCCCACCCCCTTTTGCGGTATTGGGGACATTCTACCTCTGAGCTATACCCTCAGTCCTATTTTTCCCCCTTATTTTGAGACGGGGTCTCAGTTAGTTGCAGAGGACCTCAGTAAGTAGCTGAGGCTGGCCGTGAACCTGTGATCCTCCTGTCTCAGCCACTCAAATGCTGGGATTACAAGCATGGGCCAAACACGCCCAGCTTGTTGGCTGCATTTCTGCGTGTGGCATTTGTAGTATTTTGGTATCTCTCGCCATTCTTCAGCTTGCAGTTTAAGTTTCGGGAAAGTTTATAAGGTGAGGAAAGCAAAGCACTTTGTGCCCACGCCCATGTTGAATGCCTTGTATGAATCACACCATATTAATCATACTGCCCCTGTTTTATAGATGAGGAGCTGAGGTTCAGGTCAGTTCATGGTGGAGCAGCTACACAGACACATCTGCTCAGAGTGTCCCGTGTATCATCACTATTGTGTTGCTTCCTTCCTGGTCTTCAAAATTGACTGCAGACTAGACTGAGAGCTAGTTGCTCCAGCTTTCCTGTGTTCGGAACCTGAGCCATATCATGTATATGAACTGCTGGTGCTGCTTGTAGGCGCGAACAGGAGACGCACCCCGACATCAGCCTCACTCACCCTACTTTCCTCATTCGAGAGGGTACTGTGTGGTTTCTCTGACACTCACATTCCTTGTCTGCTTTCTAGAGTGGCCAAAATGAACTTTCTGTGGACACAGTCTACTTCTTTGTGTTTCTGTGCCCATACGCCTGCAGATCCCTGCCCGTCTCCCTCCCTCCCTCCCTCCCTCCTCTCTCTCTCTCTTCTCTTCTCTTTTCTTCTCCTCTCTCTCTGCTCTCTCTCCTCTCTCTCTTTCTCTCTTCTTCTTCTTCTTCTCTCTCTCTCTCTCTCTCTCTCTCTCTCTCACACACACACACACACACACACACACACACACACACACACACGTATGTTAAGAAGCCATTTCTGCTGCTGCTGTAAATTGCTTTTTTAAATTTCGGTGAGTAGAATAACAGCAGAGTGATCAGCTCCAGTAAATGTTGTTGGCCTGTGTAAAGAATGGCTCCTTCAGAGGTTTTATGATTTGCAGAGGACACAGCTGGTGGCCAGCAGAGCTGCGGGAACTTGTGCTCTCCTGGGCCCGGTGAACTAGAGATGAAAAGGCCCCAGAGCTGGCACAAAAGCAAATAAGCGCTCTGACTTTAAATAAAGCATCATAATTTATAGGAAGCCTGGCTCTTCAATCCCAGTGAGATCCACGGATCAGTAGCAGTTTTTTGATGTGGAGAATAATTGTCAATTGGTTCCCACTGTCTCCTTAGAGCTCAAGGACTGGGGATGGTAAAAATTACTTTAAAACACAGTCCTGTACTCTAGAGTTGTGCTACACATATTTCGACAAGCATCTGAATAGCATTTAAAGCTGAAATTCTGCTAATCACCTACAACCTAGATGTACAGACCTAGGAGAGAGAATGGATTTTGAGAAAGACCGGGTGATTAGAGGTGTTGGGAGAGGCGAAGGCAGAGACAGTATCCCTACCTTCTCTTCTCCTTGCTGCCCTTCCCCCAAAGCATTGAGGCTTTTCATTCTTACATTTCATTTCCTCCGCATCTTCCAGTTTCATTCATCTCAGATAATTACTTTGCCTTCCCGGGCTGCTCTCTCCCCTACTCAGAGTTGGGGGTGGAGGGCGCTGAGCAGGAGGTGCAACTGCTGTCTGATCCAGAAAATGGGAAAGTGGCAGATACCCATTATGGCTTCCGATTCACAGCATTTTAACCCTTTCTCCTTTTATCTCTGGTGGACTCTCCCTTGGGGGGTGAGGCGCAGAGGAGTTTCTGCCTTGAGGAGAGTTTGGTTTTGTCTGATTTTGCTCTTCTTTTTACCCGCTTTTCCAGCTGCAGTAATGGCATTGGAACGCTTGCGGATAGGGGTTGCTAGCTGAAAAGAGCCTGTAATTAATGTGAAGTGCAGGAAATGTGGGGCGATGATTTGAAAGGCTGCATACTTTCAGTTGCTTATCTTTGGTGACATGTGAGTCTGGAAGTGTGAGTGAATAGAGGCTGTTTCCCTCCCCACTCAGTGAGACCCTGGCCGTGTGCTCTGTGTCAGAGCCACTTGTACCTAGCTATGTCCTAAAATACCATGTGTGTCTGTGTGTGTAAAAGCATGCTGCCCACATAATACCAGGGATTGAACTCAGGAGCATTCTACCTCCTAGGTACACCCCCCAGCCCTATTTAGTTTATTAAATTGATGAGAGTCTCAATCCTTGCAGAGGCTATCCTCCAACCTTCGATTCCTCAGTCTCAGCCTCCCAAGTACTGGGGTTACACGCATGCACCACCATTCTTGGCTTTATTTTTAATTTTTATTTTTTGTGGTACTGAATTTGGAACCCAGGAGCATTCTACCTCCAAGTTATACCCCCAGCCCAATTTTTTATTCTTTGTTTGGAAACAGGGTCTTATTAAGTTGCAAAGGGCCTCACTAAGTAGCTGAGACTGTTCTGGAAATGTGATCCTCCTGTCTCAGCCTCCCAAATGCTGGGATAACCATCATGCGCCACCATGCCTGGCTTCCTGGCTTTTTTTTTTTTTTTTTTTTGAAACAGGGTTTCTCTAGGTTGCTGAGGCTGTCCTCAAAACTGCAGTCCTCCTGTCTCAGCATCCAAGTACTGTGACTATAAGAGCGTGCAACTGTGGCCAGCCACAATATCAAGTCTTAACAAGGAATGACTGCTAGTAGTTTATAGTAAGGACTGGATCATTTTTCTGGCTCCTAATAAACCAAATTATGCAAATACTTATAAAATACTTTCCCAAAACTTTTTAATGTTTTTACTTAAAGGAAGAAAAACGATGAACTGATAATAAAGGCTGTAAGAAAGGATTGGGGGAGGGAAATTCATTCTGTTAACAACTGACCTTGAATTTATGTCTTCCAAAGAAGAAAGAAAAGCAGAAGGAATAAGAAATCATTGTATTCCTTTAATGAGAATCCTGTTTGTTTTTTTTAAAGAGAAACAAAACAAAACAAAAAGAGGTTGTGCAGAATCTGTTGGTCATCATCTCAATTTCAGATAAACCAGTGGGTGCCTAGAAACTTCAAGTCCAGAACTTGGCATTGGGAACCGGGGCTGTGCTGTTGCTTGTCTCCACGCTGCCAAGCCTCACAGGAGGCAGTTACTGGAAAGTTTATTCAAAGGCAAGAAATGAAACCGCTTTGAACAGTTGTATACTTTATACCTACATGCTTAAATTGCTTGATGTCCATCTCAGAAGACCATGTACTTTTGGCCTTTCCATCCTACAGCGTGCGGATGGAGCCTTGATGGACACAGCCTAAAAACTATCCCCTTGGGTGTGCAAGTGGTTGCTTTTTTAAAATATCCTTTTTTTTTTTTTTTTGTATTTTGTATTGGGGATCGAACCCAAGAGGGACCTACCACTGAGGTACATCCCCAGCCCTTTTTATTTTGAATGAAACAGGTGCCAAGTTGCTAAGGTTGGCCTTAAACTTGGGATTCTTCTGCCTCAGCCTCCCAAGTAGCTGGGGATTCCAGACCTGCACCCCTGTGCTCAGGCAGGGAGTGACTTTAGATGCTGCTATCTTAGGTGTCTCTGGCTAACTGCCCTTGTAGAAACAAGCTCAGACGACTTGCCTTCCTCCCCCCTTTCAGCATTGTTACTTCCAACTTATTCTCCTGCCCATCCCAAAGCAGGAACTCTGGACACCTCAGCAGAAACTATTAAATAATCATGTCCCCAAGCAACCAGGGGCACCTATTGTGAAAGGTGCTGTACCTACATAAGCATTCTAAAGCCAGCCTCAAGGGCAGTGTTACTCTGGATACATATGTCTGCGTGACTTAGAAGCAAAGGTTTTTGGTACTGATTATGTTTAAAACTTATCTAAAGGTGTGTGTGTGTGTGTGTGTGTGTGTGTGTGTGTGTGTGTGTGTGTGTGTTTCATAATGTTCTTTGTTACCTACAGTGTCTATAATAACACCTGCAGTGATTTGTAATTAGGAGACTTGCTTACTAGAACAAGGTTCTGGTTATTTGAAAGAAGTAAAGCATCTCTTTTTGCAGTAAACATTCATTGATCTCTAGTGACCTGTTTTGATTCAGTATTTTTAAACTGATTGCTTGGGCCATCACAGTTTTTGTCAAGGCTTAAAACTTGCATGGTATTTTGTCAGTGAAAATACTGTCCCCATCTTCATGTGGGCGTGGGCTCCTATGCAGATATATGAGAGAGCATTTTAGTGTCCCCAGTGGTGCTACACAAAAGCCTCATCTCTGCTCCCTCCTCTTACCCACTAGACTTCTTAAAAGGCCATTGTATTTTCTAGAAGTGGGAAAGGATAACGTTACTAGGGAAGCAAGCAAAAGAAAAGCAGCAAGAGCTTCTTTTAGCTGACCAGTCAACTGGATATTGACCACCTGTCTTCATGGGAAAGAAATAGATGGCAGTGAATAAGCGAGAGTCTAGTTTTCCAAGAAGCTCAATGATTTTCCCAAATCAATACAGCTCATCAGGCCTCAGAACAAAGGCTGCGGGGAGGTGACAGTGATGGAAGTGGCTCTGTGTTCTTTTGTGTATTAAACCATAAGGCCCGTGGGGAAACAAGATTTCTTTGGCTGTGTTTCCCCCCACCCCCAACTCCTTTTTCAGGGCGTATTCAGTGTATATGGGGAGGGAAATCCTTTCAGATTTTAAAAGATTTCCATACATTGTATACCAATCTCAAATGCACTTATGTCTTTCAAGACCTAAGTTTAGTCAAGAATGAATACCATCTTTTAAAATGCAGATCAGAATAGCATTTTGCCATTGCTTTTTGGTATTAAGGTTTTTTCCCCTTCCTTTTTATTTACGTATTATGGCATTTTTATGAACCTAAAAACACATCTCAGTGTTCAGATTAACCTCTGGCCAAAAAAAAAAAAAAAAAATCTCAACTATATTCTCATAAATAAACCCTGTTCCTCATGTCCTAAAAACAGCACTGGACCCTAATCCTAATGCTGCTCTGTCATCTGAGAGGTTACAATTAATGGAGATAGAGTGATGCCAGTATATCCCAGCCGCCGACAGAGAAGGTCTATCCATACCCTCAATTTTTAGCCCTTCAGTGCTTTAATCGTTGAGCTCACTGCACTTTCATAAAGTAGTATATTAACACCAGAGCAGTGTGTCTGGGGCTTTATGGCTGGGGTGGCAGCACACCAGGCCATGAAGTGTTTCATTACACTTCCCTTTGTCTGTGCTGCCCTATCTCCCAAGCCCCGTTGCCATACACTATTTGTTCAGATAAAGCCCAATGTTCAGGGTGACTAATCGCAGCACTGTGTTCCAGATGGTTTGATTACAGGATGTGGCTAAAGTGACTCTTCAAACATTCAGCCCAGCAGTACGGCTCTTTAAAAAAAAACTGTGTTTTATGTTCATGTGACAACACTTACTTTTCTTGTCCCAGTGCTCCATATATACTTGGCATGGGTCATAGGAAAGTCCCCTCTGCTCTTTGGCTGGCAACCTGGCATTTGTGAGCAACCTTAGTTGTACATTTTGAATTTTCCCAAATAATTATAAACTCCGCTTTGTCCTCTGAAAAAGGATCTTAGCTGAAGGTGAAAAGCTCTCTGAAAGAACAATGAATAGAGGGGAGCATATCAGATTTAGCTTGGGAAAAGCGGAGCACTGACTACAACAGGACGGAGACGACAGAATATCAGGGGAGGGTGTTCAGAACACAGAAGGGTGGTAAACCACGCGTATGCAACAGGCACATGGGGCAAGAATGTAGGGCAACATGATATCTGAAATACACGAGCTCTGTCCTGGACTCATGAAACAGCACAGTGTGGCATTTTTATGATCACTAACATTTCACTACAAAGAATATATACAAGGAAAGAAACGTGCAAACTTTGAGAAGGATTATGGCATGAATGGGTTACAATTTGGTGTTATTAGAATGAGGTTTTTGTTTTCTGCCTGAGTGCACACCAAGTCCATCCAGATGTGGTAGTCAGAGTAAGAGTTCAAAAGCACTTCTGTCTGATTCCAGATTCAGCATTTGCAATGCTTGGCAAAGACTTCTGTCCCAGGGATGAGGCATTTTAGAGACTCTGAGACAGTCTTTAAACTGTAATATAAACAGAGTTATGCTGATCCACAGGGAAATCAGGCATTTGCCCAGTTCTACGGGAAACAGCTTCACAAATACCAGAAATAATAATTCATAAGCTACATTTCTAACAATTTTGGAGTAAAATCTCTCCACAGAGAACGTTTGTCATCTATAAGCTAGTGAGAGATTGTGCTTATTGAAAAAGTATGGTAATCATGAAAAGAAGCCATTGCCTAGGCTTCAGACGAGATTCCACCGAATTCCCAAGCGTTCCTCAGCTCGCAGTGTGTGCGGGCCCTGTGCTCCTGAGGCTGTGGACGTGGACATTCCCGTTGGTTTTAAGGAGGGTCCTGTAGTTGGAAGAGAGGCTTTCTGCCCAAGAGGGGAGTAAGGTGTAAAGGGGCTGTGTGCCAGGGGAGGTTACTGCCTCGACTGTGTTCAAACACGGTGCGAGTTGACTTGTTGCTCACCCGATAGACTGAGTGGAGGAATCCTGGTGAGTGGAGGTTCTCCTTGGGAACGCAGAGGTAGGAGGTTCCGCCGCCTTCTCCCGGCCTTCACAGTTTCCTTCACTGTACAGTGCAGTTACATGGCCACTGGTGGGGAAGTTAAGAAAGTGTCCAGCTGTGACCTCATAACATGGCGGGGAAGTATGGATTCTGGTGAGTGTCGCATCAGTAGGAAAACTGTGTCCTGGAGTCCAGGTGGGGACCCGTAAGAGAATGGGGTGATATTTGTAGGGATGGGCATGTCATGCATGTGGCTAGGGAGAGGAGTCACGTAAGAGTTAACATTGGAATTTGTCTCTGTTTCGTCCTAATTGATTAAGAACTTTAACTTTCCTTGGGGATTTGGACTACGGCATCTTATTTCAGGTTTCTTTCAGGGGAGCTAAATGTAACCTGAAGAATGGCTATAGAAACTTGTCTAGGTTGGAGGGACAAAGAGAGATGATAAACCAGAGGTGAGGGAATGCCAGTGGTTTGTTACTTGCCTGTCAGGTGCTGTCAGGTGCTGGACGGGTGGGCGATGTCTGCAGGGTCTCAGAAGACATAGCCAGGACCAAGGTGTTCAAAGGCAGATTTTCGTGTCACACAAGAAACAACTTTTTAACAACATGGCTGAAAAATAACTAGGGAGTCCTGGGTGGTTTCTGGTGAAATCCTCTATCAGAGATGAGGCCAGAGGAAGAGGGGGCGTACACAAGAGGGGAGGGCTTTGTGCCACACCGGGCCTCCTCGCCCCACAGCCATGGCGTCCTTGTGACTTTGGCCCGTAGTGGCTCTCTTAGCCACTTATTTTTATGGCCTTTAGGTTTCTCTTAGTTCTGACTTCATGGAACCTCCATATTACTGGTTCAGGCACCCGGCGTAAATCCCATCAGGTTCCCTCTGCTTCAGGTGCCATCACAGTTCCAGGCTGAAGCAGAGGGCCAGAGTTAGGATTACTGGTCTGAGACCTTGGTTACCTAAGGCTTCCCTGGGAACAGGAACTGGAGGCAGGGCATGCACCCTGCAACTTCACATCTAGAGTCCAGACCGACGTGGCGGGACAAAAGGCCTACTCTATCAATGTGGCAGTTATGAACAACTCTTCTTCCACTGTTGAATTACAGTGTGTGTCCTTGTTGGTTCTAAGATTGCAAACTCTTAAAGTACAGATTTTGGACAGGGTTCTAGCCAAAATGTCTTGATTCAATAGCACCAAATAGGTACGTAATGTATACCCCGTAGTCTCAGTAAATGCTCAGTGAGCCTATCTCTCTGGGAACTCTTTAGAGAGGAAATAGAACATTGGAATTGGAATCCTTAAGAGGTCTCAAAGGCTTTTTTTTTTTGTTTCTGTTTTTTGTTTGTTTTATTTTTTGCTTGTCGAACTAAGGGGCTCAGGTTATACAATAAATATATTGTTTATATTACGGTTAGATATCCTATAGTAAGATGTTTGGGAGGCCAGCATCTTAGATTCTATATCAATATCTGAGACAAAGTGTCAATAATACAAAGAAGAAGACCTGTGGTGAGAATAATCTCAAACCATCCCTGTTAGGCTTCTGCCCTATCCTCAGTTTTCCTAGTAATAAGTTTTAGGTATTTTTCAAATATAAATACAGAATGTTACAAGGCAAACATTTAGCTCTTTGAGAAAGACTGTGCTACATACAGTCCTGGTGGTGAGGGAGAGGGTAATAAACCCAGTGGCATAGACTTGAGAATATAAAAATGAAATGGACTTCCATAACATCCCCAGCACCTAGCTCATAGGTTAGACCTCTGAAAAAATAAACGTGCCTTGAAAGAAAATATTTAATCTTTTGGAACTAAATGTACACATATTTCTATTTATAGGTGAGAAATATAACCTTACTTCCAGATTTATAAAATTCAGTTTTGTACTTTTGTAATTTTCACTGTGAACATTTATGCCTTCAGTAAGTAGCCTGCTTTATATGGCCATGCGTGACAAAGTGTTCAAGATTTGATATTTCAGTGAAATGATAAACCATTTACATGTTTTTAGAGCTTAAACACCACCTTTAAACTTGGCCCTTCATAATGGGATGTTTTATAAACATAGAACTTCTTACAAAGAAACAGTATACTGTTTATGCAGAAGTACAGTTTATATAAAGAACATTTCTTAAGCCTTCATTTCAGCTTAGAACAGCAGATTTGGTATGTAAACATGCGTGTGTATACATTCACATGTGAATTCTAGGCAGATTTAAATACTCAGTGGCATTGTGAACTTGTACATATAAAGAAAGATAGACCTGGGTCTATGTATCCAATTAGCAGTGCTTAGTGAAAACTGTTCAAAATCTCCCCAGGAGTGAAGCATTTGTTACAAGCATTTGTAATACAGTGCTTTAAAAAAAAAAGGAACTAAATATTATTTAGGCCCTTTGAAGTTGAAAGTGGGCTTTTCTTTAACAGGATGTTTTCTCACTGGGTACAAACCACAACAGCAGCATCGCTGGTGCTTAGATAAGAAGTCCGCCCTGTTGGCTTCTAGAGAGTAGCAGATGTAGAACTTGCAACTGCAGTTCAGCCTTGGTGACAATTTCAACCTGTTGCCCCAGATAACCAGTGATGGACTGCTTGCTTTAGACGCCTATCTGGCCCGACATTTTCCCTCATTCGGTTTAGAGACCCAAGATCCATCGGTTCTGAGTGGGTTGGCAAGTGGTGTGGAGCCGTGCGGCGTGGGGGGGGGGACCCGGCACCCTCACCGGGACCGCGGCTTAGAGCTCACGGGCCTCGTTAGTGCCAAGAGCCCGGGTGCGGAGGAGGGGCTGCAGCCCGGCGCCGCCCAGGACCCGCGGCCCCTCTCCGCTCCCAGCCCGCCGCCTCCCGGCTCGGCCGGCCGCCCTCGGCCCAGCCAATCAGACGCGAGCATTCGCAGCGGGCGCTGGCCAATCGGCGGCCAGCGTTTGCTGGAAACGCGAAACCCTTAGGGGAAAAGCAATAACAAAAGCCTTTCACTGCAGACAAATGTTAAGTGTCTGTGCAGACTTTTCCTGTTTTTAATTTTATTACTGCAAGAATGGAGGGTTTGTTGTTTCTTTCATGTTTCCTTTCAAGCAATTTTAATTATACATTTGTGCTACATCAGGGACTTTGGAACACGATTCAGCTATTGCATCTAAAGCGAAAATGCAGTAACCTTCTGGCAATACAGATATATTCCTGCACTGTAAATATAGCTGACATGCTAAAGAATTTTAAGCAGCTGCAAAGGTCTTTGACACCACGCACAGTGCCCCAGAGAGCAAATGATGAGAAAAGCAGCTCCGTCTCCCCTTCGCCGCTCCCGCCCTCCCCTTCCTGAAGGGGTGTGCACATGAAGAATCCTTTCCTCCGATTGTTCTGCCTTGTGCAGATTTTGACCAAATGCCTAATTACCACCGATTCTCATCGCAATATGAATTTTTATACTCAGCGGTTTAAAAAAATGCCCTAAGGGAATTACAAAGGAATCGGCCATGATTTGCGGGAATGCCTGCCTCGCTTCACCCTCGCTCGCCGGTCTTCCCCTGCCAGACTATGGCTACAATAGGCTGAATTTACAGCGAGTGAATTCAGCTGTCACATTAAGTAATAGCAACATAGACCATATGGGGAACGATTTTTAAATCTCCTTTGGAGACTTTTGAGAGAAAATCTTCCTTCACTACTTGAGTCCCAACCCTTCAAATATTTTACCTGCTGTTAAAAGGTTCCCAAAGAAATGAGCTTTACCTTGCGAGATTTTTCTTTACCATAACGGAATTCAGTTCAGGTTTTCTGTAAAATTCAAAATGGCACTGGTAACACAAGTGAGCAAACCAGCTAGAAACAGACTTTAAGTAATGTCCTCCGGGTGTTTCCAAAAAAAAAGAATGGGACGGGGTGGGGGTGGAGGTAAGGCGCAGAAAGAAAACAAAGGTTTTCTTAAATATTTAATTTATTTACCTTAGTATTTTATTTATGTCTCAAAAATCTAGGTCCTTTAAAAATCTGCCTTAAAGGAATGACTTAAAAAGAAAAATGGCACTTGTCCTCTAGAGAAATAAAGAGGCTGCTAAATTTTGGTTCCCTGTGACATTTGGTATACTGAGTGCACTTAAGTTTAGTAATTCACAGATGCAGTGCTAAATTAAATTGTCTGTCTGCAAAGCAGTGGGGAAAAGCAGAATGGCTTGCAGGAAATGAGTGTGTTGGTTTTGGGATTTCTTTTCTAATCCTCTGTGGCAAATGCTTACCAAAGTTGATTCTAAAGATAACCCCAAGAGCAAATCAATTGTGCACATTTATTTTCTTAAAAGGGCTATTTTAGGAATCTTTAATATGAAACACGACCAAATAGTGAAACAGAAAGCACAACGAGGCTGCTTATTGTCTCACAAAGTCAGGGGGGGGCGATTAGGAAGGAGGATTCATAGCTCATTGTCTGCTGTCTGGACTCTGAGTTCCCAGTTTCCTCTCTGTACCTATTTTTATGCATATGCATGATTTTTTTTCTTAGTAAAATATCACCATTATTTTATATCGTTGAGTTGGAAACAAAATGGATCATTTCAGTCACCTTCTGCTTTAAGCACTGGTAACTGGCGCTTAGTTTATGTTGGCTGCTTGCCAAACGAAAGCAATTATGTGTAATAATAGAAAAATTAAGAGGTGAGTGTTGCTGTTTTACAGCAGGACATGGCAAAAACCATTTCCTTCTGTCAGCAGTATCTTGATTACACTCTCACACACAGTCTCACCCTTTTGTACGACATGCACACACACACACACACACACACACACACACACACACAATTTCCTGTGGGTTTTAACTTGAGGTCACTGAAACCAGAAAGAGGAAGAATGCAAACCACAGCTCTTGAAAGCAAATGAGAATAGAACTTTGCTGGTAAAAATAAGAGCAATAAATGAAGTGGAAATAAAGTAATCAGTGTTAAATGTGATCCCTTTCATCCCTTCCTCCCTGCAGGTGTCCTAGTGGTCAATGTCACGTGGAGGAACAAAACTTACGTGGGGACCCTGCTGGACTGTACAAAGCACGACTGGGCCCCTCCCAGGTACGCACCGCTACCTTTTATTGCACTTTCTTCCTGTTATTCCCCATCCTTTCTTTGCAAGTAAACTATAGAAAGAGATTAATTATACATTAAGAAGTCTGCCTGTAATTGAAACCAGGCAGAAGAGGGTTGAGCACAGTAAAATGCACATGCTGGCTTTCTTTTCTATCAAGAGATCTCTACTCCCCAGCCCTTCTCTCTCAAATTCTTTGTTTTCATTTTTCCCCAAAGTGGGAATCTGAACTCCATTGGAAGCCAGCTACTTGAGCTGTTTCTCTTTGATTTTCGGAGGAAGAGTATCAGCCATCGGTAGCCTGTTCTTTTGTGGGTGTTGAAGTTGTCATTGGGGGATTCGGGAGTCTTTCCTGGGCCGGGGCCGGTGCTCACTCGACCAAGGCGTTGACGCCTCTTCTTTGCTGTCTTGTGTATCATGTGATTTCACCTGGCTCTCTTGGAGATGCTCATTTTGATGACTGTTCTCACTTCCTAGGTTTTGTGAGTCACCGACCAGTGACCTGGAGATGAGAGGGGGCCGAGGCAGAGGGAAGAGAGCGAGGTCTGCTGCCGCCGCTGCTCCGGGCTCCGAGGCCAGCTTCACAGAGTCCCGAGGGCTGCAGAGCAAGAACAGAGGGGGTGCCAACGGGAAAGGAAGGAGGGGCAGTCTCAATGCCAGCGGACGAAGGACGCCCCCAAATTGTGCCGCCGAGGAAATCAAAGCCAGTCCTTCCTCCACCAACAAAAGGAAAAATAAGCCCCCGATGGAGCTGGACCTGCACTCCAGCTCCGAGGACAGCAAGCCAGGGAAGCGAGTCCGCACGAATTCCAGAAGCACGCCCACCACCCCGCAGGGGAAGCCAGAGACAGCTTTTGTGGACCAAGGCTGCTCTTCTCCTGTGTTGATCGATTGTCCTCACCCAAATTGCAACAAAAAGTACAAGCACATTAATGGCCTGAGGTACCACCAGGCCCATGCACACTTGGACCCAGAAAACAAGCTGGAGTTTGAGCCTGACAGCGAGGACAAGATCTCAGACTGTGAGGAAGCCTTGAGTAACGTGGCCCTCGAGTGCAGCGAGGCCGGCACAGGCGTGTCTGCTTACGACCAGGTGAAGGCCCCCACGTCTCCTGGTGCCGGGAACACCCCCGGAACCCCTAAGGGAAAGCGAGAGCTGATGAGCAACGGCCCAGGGTCTATTCTTGGTTCAAAAGCTGGAAAGAATTCTGGGAAAAAGAAGGGCCTTAACAATGAACTGAATAACCTTCCGGTCATCTCCAACATGGCGGCCACATCAGACAGCTGCTCAGCGGGGGATGGCAGCTTGGCTGCTGAAATGCCCAAACTAGAAGCAGAAGGACTGATCGACAAGAAAAGTTTGGGTGACAAAGAAAAAGGCAGAAAAGCTAACAATTGCAAAATGGACAAAAACCTCTCAAAACTGAAAAGTGCCAGGCCCATCGCCCCCGCCCCGGCCCCCACACCCCCACAGCTAATTGCTATCCCAACTGCAGCCTTTACGACCACCACCACGGGGACGATACCTGGACTGCCCTCCCTCACGACAACTGTCGTCCAGGCCACGCCAAAGAGCCCTCCACTAAAGCCCATCCAGCCAAAGCCCACAATTATGGGGGAGCCCATCACCGTGAACCCAGCTCTGGTGTCACTCAAAGACAAAAAGAAAAAGGAGAAGCGAAAGCTAAAAGACAAAGAAGGGAAAGAGGCAGGAAGCCCGAAGATGGACGCCAAGCTGGGGAAACTAGAGGACTCCAAGGGGGCTGGCAAAGATTTATCCGGGCATTTTTTAAAGGACCATCTGAACAAGAATGAAGGGCTGGCTAATGGGCTCTCGGAGTCTCAGGAGAGCCGCATGGCCAGTATCAAAGCCGAGGCCGACAAGGTTTACACGTTCACGGACAATGCTCCCAGCCCCTCTATAGGGAGTGCCTCGAGGATGGAGTGCAGCACCCTGGTGAACGGGCAGGCGCCCATGGCGCCCCTGCATGTGTTGACCCAGAACGGGGCTGAGGGCTCGGCGGCAAAGACCAGCAGCCCGGCCTACTCAGACATATCCGACGCTGCCGACGATGGTGGGTCGGACAGCAGGTCCGAGGGCATGCGGTCAAAGGCCAGTTCCCCATCAGATATCATGTCTAGTAAGGATGGTGTTGTCAAAGGGCACTCGTCAACTACAGCACAGTCATCTCAACTGAAGGAGTCCCACTCTCCCTATTACCACGGCTACGATCCTTATTATTCTCCAAGTTACATGCACCCGGGACAGGTCAGTGCCCCTGCAGTTGGGAACAGTGGAAGCTCACAGGCAATGAAGATCAAGAAGGAGTCCGAGGAAGATGCAGAGAAGAAGGACAAGTCAGAGCAGTTAGATTCTAAGAAAGTGGACCATAATTCTGCACCCCTACAGCCTCAGCACCAGTCAGTAATCACACAGAGACACCCTGCCCTGGCTCAGTCGCTTTATTACGGCCAATATGCCTATGGGCTCTATATGGACCAGAAGTCGCTGATGGCCACCAGCCCTGCCTATAGACAGCAGTATGAGAAGTACTATGAGGACCAGAGACTGGCAGAGCAGAAAATGGTGCAGGCTGGGAGAGGAGACTGTGAAAGGAAATCCGAGCTCCCCTTGAAAGAGCTGGGCAAGGAGGACAGTAAGCAGAAAAACATGCCATCAGCCACAGTCTCAAAAGCTCCTTCTACTCCGGAGCCTAACAAAAACCATTCTAAGCTAGGGCCGTCAGTGCCTAATAAAACTGAGGAGACAGGTAAATCGCAGCTTCTCTCCAATCACCAGCAGCAGCTGCAGGCCGACAGCTTCAAAGCTAAGCAGATGGAAAACCACCAGCTTATTAAAGAGGCTGTAGAAATGAAGTCTGTCATGGACTCTATGAAGCAGACAGGTGTAGACCCAACCTCGAGATTTAAACAAGTAAGAGTGTGGAGCGTGGCCCCAAAGAGGCAGAGAGCAGTGTGCGACGTGCACATGGCTGGGCTTGGTCTGGTTAGACTTCTTAGGCAGGAGAGAAGCCAACATGAGCATTATTTTCTTCTTGAAAAATGCCTTAAAAGAGTCTCAGGACTTGTGGTGTAGCTCTAACTTTACATTGCTGTTTCTTGTTCTGTAGTAGAAAGAGCAAACTCTGGACATGCCCTTTGCCCACGCGTGTTCTGTGCTCTCATCTAATTCTGTAACTCTGACAAGGTACCTTAATTTCTGAGTCCAAAGTAAGGACATTCCACTCACTACAGGACTGCTAAATCTCCTTCAGACTCTCATTCTAAGTATTGTCACTAAAGTATTTGTTCTTTTATGTTTCCATATTTCAGTAGCATCTTCTAGGAGTAGTAAAACCTAGCACTTAAATGTACATTTCCCATTCATCTTTTAATACAGTTTAGGGTCTTTTACACAGGGTCTGAGATGCCTAGATTTCTGCTTTATACTCTGTGTTAAGTGCTCAAGGCAGAGCTTAACGCTGAGCCTTTGTGGGGCACATGGTGTTTGGGTGATGGGCCTTATCAGTCACCCCAGAGAATGGTCAGCCAGCCCAGAAACACCTGAAGACCTGTCACCGTGAAACCGCACATGTGCCAGCACTTACTGCCATGGATCAGACGTCTTGTCTCACTACAGCCCAGGAGCATTAGTTCTGGTATTTCCCAGCACCACACCCTACACCCTTCCACACTGAGGTAGCTCCTGGTGAATCAGAAAGAGAAGCCTCTCCCTACACTCATTTCTGCCCATAATTGAGATCTGAGCTCTCTTTGAATGCTTACTTAGGACCTGGCTATGCCTTAGGCCGTGAAGGGGATGTGAGTCACAAAGACCACTTAGGATCCTCAGTTCTCCCTCTTCCAGAGGGCTAAATCAGGCGGATGCTTCTCAGGGCCACATTAGAACAAGACAGTGTGGCGGTTTCTAGATGGCTTTATTTTATAATAGAGAAGCCATAATGTGTGCTGTGAAATTTTGTTTTGATTAAGATGTTAGCACTTAAGGAGAAGTGAGCCGATACATTAAGCCTCACCTGTAGTAGATGAAAAAGTGTATTAGAAGAGCAAAGATTTTTCCTTCTAAATGATGTTAGTAGCTAGAGTAATTACTTAAATTTACTATTATTAGCTCAAGTTGGAGTTTTAAAAATCCTTTTTACCTGTGTGAGATATTCAAAGAAGAATGGGGTGTATTAAATATGTCTGAATATATTATTTAATGTTGAGAAATTAAGGGCCCATCTCTGAATTCCAGCAGACCTAAGTTTAAAGCCCAGCCCAGCAACTGGGCAGCACTTGATGTTGCTTGAATTTTAAAAATTTGGGGTTTGTCTTCAGTGCAAGGGGTCAGTAATAACCCCAGACATTGTTTCCTTATGAGAAGAGAAATAACACAGCAGCTAGCACATGCATATATGTTAATTTAGTGTGAGAAGTAATAGTGCTCTCAGGATGGGTTCTCTTAAAAGTAGAAATTTTAAGACAAGTCTCTCTCTTTTCTTAAATCAGGATCCAGATTCAAGGACATGGCATCATTATGTATATCAACCAAAATATCTGGATCAGCAAAAGTCAGAAGAACTTGAGAGAGAGAAGAAATTAAAAGAGGATAGTCCAAGGAAAACTCCTAACAAAGAGAGCGGTGCACCCAGCCTCCCCGTATCACTAACAAGCATTAAAGAGGAGCCCAAAGAGGCTAAGCGTCCTGATTCTCAGTCAATGGAGGAGAACAAGCTGAAAAACGATGACCGAAAGACTCCTGTGAATTGGAAGGACTCCCGGGGGACAAGAGTGGCTGTGTCCTCGCCCATGAGTCAGCATCAGTCATACATACAGTACTTGCATGCTTATCCTTACCCACAGATGTATGACCCCAGCCACCCTGCATACCGGGCTGTTTCTCCCGTCCTAATGCACAGTTACCCTGGTACGTGTTGCGGGTTTTAACTCTCTTGGAGGGAAGAGGCTGTGTTCAAATATTAGCTATTAAAAACTCAAGATAAATTAGAAGCTTCAAGAATGACATTTGTTTTGCTTGTTTTTATGCTGCTTAAAGTTCCAAAGATGAAACTGATTAATATTGTTGTTTTTTTTTAAAATGAAATGTCAAGAGTCCTCAGCTATAGCTTCTCTAGTCTCTGATGGTCTGTTATAGACTTTCGACTGACGGATACTTTATTGCCTATGAAAATATTCTAAGCACTTACTGTCATAATCATTATAGTTACTATTCCTTTCACTTAAGCAGACACATAAATGCATGAAGTGGTTGTAAGCTCACTTTTGTTTATAACCTCTGTTCATCAGGATGAATTAACTGGAGAGGAAAATCAGGGACCCTAGATACAGTTTAACAGTGATGTAGCTCATTCTTAATGTAACCCCTTCTTTCTATAACTCAGGTTCTTCTCCCAAATACATATAATTCAATTTCTTTAAAAAGATGAAGCCTATACCTTGACATGGCGTTTGTTGTTTATCTGCAGGGGCCTATCTCTCTCCAGGATTTCATTATCCTGTTTATGGGAAGATGTCAGGGAGAGAAGAGGCAGAGAAAGTCAATACCAGCCCCAGCATCAACACGAAAACAACCACTGACTCTAAAGCACTGGACTTGCTCCAGCAGCATGCCAGCCAGTACCGCAGCAAGTCCCCCGCCGTAAGCTCCTTCTGTTGCTATTTAAGAGGACTGTGTTTTGGGGAAAAGGGGACAAGCTAGAGAACAGTCTTGAAATAGACGTGGTTTTGGACCCTGGCTGTGATTTCAGGACGCTGTTGTAGTATATAAAGAATAGAGTGTTCAAAAGTAAGAGGCCTCCACATACAAGAGACAAGCATTGTTACAGCATGCAGGGTGGTCGCAAGCTTTTCTGTTGCAAGACATCCGATGTCTTGCTTACACAGGAGGATACCTGTTAGTTGGGAATTTAAATTCTTAAGAACCGACTTTTGGTGCAAAGTATTGTTGATAAAGCATTAAGAAATAAAGTAACAGAGGTCTCTATTTTGTTGTAACTAAATAGTTCAGAGGCCACAAACCAGGGGCATGTTGGGCAAATTGAGCTTTGAAAAATCTTTTCTTTGGGGACATCTTTCAGAAATCAGAGTTTCCTCGCACAAACTCAGATGCCCTCTTGCTGTTAAGACAACAGTAGAAAAATCTGGTGTAAAATCACACGGGGAGAAGTAGCCCCATCTAAGTTCTTTTCCCACTCAACGTATATAAATGAAACCTACCCATCTACATCCCTCATCTCTTATGAGCCTGCTCCTACGGAGACTTGAGTTCTCAACTCCTTCTGTCGATCCTTAGTATCTACATGGCGATGTGCCTGGTGGAAGACTCATTATGTGCAGTGCTGATGGTCCACGATAGGCAGTAACGTGTTAATTTTATGCAGGCACAGATTTGAGTCTTGCACACCTCGAGGCTCATGTGCGAGCATGAGTCCCTGGCTAAGGAGCAGGGCTTCATCGGCTGGGCCTTTGTGACCTGGACTCATCATCATGTCCCTAATACCCCTGGTGAAGTAGCAGTGCAGATGTCTTGGTGAAAGAGGCGTCCCCAAAAGGCAACTATTAGTACTACTCATTGTTTAAAGAGAAACTAAAGAATGGATCTGGTGGGTCTCGGTTAGAAAATCAAAGTTTAAAATACAGTAGCTGCAATGTGAATGAGTCTACTGGACACTATTACAGGGAGATTACATAAGTGATTTGTGAATCTTTTTCTGTGACTCCTCCTCCTAGTACAAAGAGTGTACCCCCCTCTACCCCCACCCAAGTGAGAAAGAAACTTTAAAAAAAAGGGTATTTAGCTGGGCGTGGTGGCGCACGCTTGTAATCCCAGCGTTCGGGAGGCTGAGACCGGAGGATCGCGGGTTGCAGACAGTCTCAGCTACTTAGTGAGGCCCTCTGCAACTCAGTGAGACCCGGTTTCAAAATAAAGAATAAAAAATAGGGCAGGGGGTATAGCTCGAAGATCGAATGCCCCTGGGTTCCATCCCAGACCTGCAAAAAAAAAAAAAAAGGGTATTTAAGTTCTAAAAGGTAGAAATGTATAGTAAATCCATAGTCTCTAACCAAACTATGACTCGGGAGAACTGGAGTTTCTTTATGAGTCTTCAGGAATCAAGAGATGCTAGAAGGTGGGAGTAGAATGTTGGTTTCCTGTAGACAGTCTCTCATAATCTGCAGAATGGTGTCAAAACACCCAGGAATACAAAAATCCATAAATGCTCAAGTCACTTGTATGAAACGGTGTAGTATTTGCATATAACCTATGCACATCCTCCTGTATACTTTAAATCATCTCTGGATTATCTGCAAAATCTAATACAACGCAAATGTTAAAGCAGTTATTATAACTTCTAGGGGAAAATGTCAAAAAAGTCTGTATGTTCAATACAGTGAATTTTTAAAAACTGTGAATATGGAGGACAGACTCTACTGTATAATAACATCATGTGATATTGGGATATGTGTTTTTAGTGGGACCAAATGGGCTGGGTGTGAGGGTGCACACCTGGAGTCCTAGTCCTTGGTAGACTGAAACAGGAGGATTGCAGGTTGGAAGACAGACTCAGCAAATAGTGACACTCTCATCAATCTAGTGAGATCCTGCTTCAAAAAAAAAAAAAAAAAATAAGGCTGGGGACATGGCTCAGAGGTAAAATGAATGTGTAATTAGAAAATTTGACCTTAAAGGAATCTAAACCACTTCTTTTCTTTGATCCATATGTAAAACTTGTTTGTGGGAAAATAGGTAGATTGTATGGCAGAAATTATGGGTGAATATAGAGAGAAGTCTTATAGTTTCAGTCACTTCAGGAAAGTAGTGCTGCCACTTGGCTTACTTTGGGTGGTACAATTCATTCTCTCTCTCTCTCTCTCTCTCTCTCTCTCTCTCTCTCTCTCTCTCTGTTCTTCAGTTTTTATTTGTGTGTGTGTGTGTGTGTGTGTGTGTGTGTGTGTGTGTGTGCGCACGCGTGTGCCCGCATACACGTGTGGAAATACATTACTAGGGATTGAACCTCAGGGGCTTTTTTTTTTTTTGGTGGTCCTGGGGTTCCTGGAAACCCTTCTCCGGGCTACTACACTCCCAGACCTATTTTATATTTTTATTTGGAAACAGGGTCTCTTAAGCCAGCGCGGCTGGCTTCAAACCAGCGCGATCCTCCTGTCTCCGCCTCCCCAGCGCGGGGATTACAAGTGTGCGCCACCACGCCCGGCGAACCCCAGGGGCTTTTTAACTCTGAGCTAAACCCTAACCCTTTTTATTTATTTTGAAACAGGGTCTTGCTAAACTACAGCTGCCTTGGAAGAACACTTTATCGTAGTCTTAATTCTAGTGGAAACTAATGTGTGCCCTTTGAAAATATCTTGTTAATATGGTATATTAAGTATCCATAGCTGTATTTTTTAATCATTAATACTATTGTGGAAAAGGTAATGGTGCCTTAGTACTCTTTCTAGAAGTTGTATTTCAAAACATGAAGTGGGGAAATTCCTCTTTTCTTTTTCAGCCGGTGGAAAAGGCTACAGCTGAGCGGGAACGGGAGGCGGAGAGGGAACGAGATCGCCACTCCCCCTTTGGCCAGCGGCACCTGCACACGCATCACCACACCCACGTTGGCATGGGTTATCCACTAATCCCTGGTCAATACGACCCCTTTCAAGGTCAGCAGCTTCATCATTATTGTGTCTTTTTTCATTGTGCTTTGGAAAACAGTTCCTAAAGCTGCCTGTCACCGCTTTAAAATAAAAATATTGGCCTTTGCATCTGCATTAGCCGTGAGGATTTCTAGCGCTCATTTCCTACGGACACAGCCGAGGCGATTCCCACATCTTTGTATTCAGTTGAGACGCGAAGTAGCTACCAGTTAATAATTGTCAGTGGTCGATGTTATCAGGGGCTTACTGTTATCGTGCAGACGGAGGGTGGCTGGCTAGTGTCCGGGGCACTGAATATAACAATCAGAAGATCAGATAACTACTTCAGGAAAATTGTAGAGAAAATGAGGAATAGTTGGGGGCTTTGGTGAATTTTTTGTCCTGATATCTCTAGGCCTCTTAAGTTGCTCTTTTCCCATGCAAGTAATAGGAGTGAGGTAGCAGAGTTTAACACTCAATCGTGGAATCTTTTCACGGCTTCTCCCCACGGTGAGGGTAGAGGAAAAGAAACCTTTTAAAAAGCCGTAGGATTGCCTTGAGGGAGCCATCCATATGTGATGTGTTTGTTGAGCAGGTATCATTTGTGCCATCTCGGTCAGCTCATGCTGCGGGTGGGTGGTAGGTGGCACGGTCTTTACCAGCAGATCCTCTTGCGGAGGGCCTTGCCCACTGTCTGGGTGGCTGAGAGCAGGCCGGTTTCTGGTGGGCGGGGCGCTCTGCTGGCTTGGAGGCGCCTGCCATTTCACTGAGGGCCACGTGATCTCTCCTATGGCAGGAGCCGGCGTCATGTGTCTGCTCTCATAAGGACACCCGTCCTGTCATATCAGGGTGAATCCCTTGCAACATTTTGCTTCAGTTACTTTTATCCTGTTTTTGTTTTTTGTTTTTCACTTTTTTTTTTTTTGCGGTACTAGAGATAGCACCCAGGGGCATTCTACCTCTGAGCTATACCCCCAGCCCTATTTTTTATTCTTTACTTTGAAACAGGGTCTCACTGATTTGCAGAGGGCCTCACTAAGTAGCTGAGGCTGTCCGCGAACCGCGATCCTCCGCTCTCAGCCTCCCGAATGCTGGGATTACAAGCATGCGCCACCACACCCAGCTCCTAACCGTGCTGTCTTAAATTACCCCTGGGAAGAGAAAATATGTCCAAATAAAGGACACAGAAAGAGAGAGTCATCTATAGGTTACTCTCTTTACTATAGAGTCTAAAGAGTTTTTGTTTGTTTTTTGTTTGGGTCCTCGGGATGGAACCCAGGTATTCTACCTCCAAGCTATGCCCCCAGTCTGATTTTATTTCTTTATTTGAAAACCGCATCTTACTAGGTTTCTGAGAGCCTTGATACATTGCTGAGGCTGGCTTTGAACCTCTGCCATCCTTCTGTCTCAGTTTCCCAAGTACTGGGATTACAAGTGTGTGCCACCACGCCCAGCAAGAATTCTTTATTATAAGGCAACTTAATAGCATTTGCAGCTATAATCTCTGCTACTTTTTTTTTATAGATTATGACTATTTCTAAATTTGATTTACTGACTCCATGTACTTTATAGAATTATGTGAAATAACTGGGAACAATATTAAAGTGATAGAAGTTATCATAAAATATTTTATATGTACTATATATAAATGTATGAAATATATACAAATGTACAATATATCTAAACGTACAAAATGTATATGGGTACATACACATAAAAGGATCATATATTATCTATTTTGTGTGCATGTATATATTTATACGGATAGATAGTAGCATATCGCTTTTATAATTTACTGTGCTTTTGATTTCTGTTGTTGTCTGGTACCTATTATTTGTCTTGAGATTCCTATTCAGGAAGGTGCAAACCATTTAGCACCTTCTAGGGCCGGAGAAATGGAATGCTAGATCCTCTCTGAATAGCCATTAAGAAAATCAGAGTATTCAGTAAAGGGATAGATTTTGGTTAGACCAAAAGATCTGTACTCTGTCTTTCTATGCTGTATGAAAAATTCCATGGGTGTGTTTAGCAAAGGACAAATTGCTGCTACTGGGTCTACAGCCTTTGCCCCTGGGCTTGTATCTGCTTTTATCTTTCTAAATGTCATGGAGACCCCACAATTTTTCCCCAGCAGGCTTGACCTCTGCTGCCCTCGTTGCCTCTCAGCAGGTGGCTGCCCAGGCATCTGCATCAGGAATGTTTCCTGCACAAAGACGGTAAATATCCTCCACATTTTCAATTAGTTTTCTGGACAGAGCCATCTAAATGATTTTGAGGAAGCAAGTATAGGCTTTTTAGGTGAAGAACTTAGCCCTCGGGTTTTCTGTCATTGTAATGAATATGCTTATTATGACAGTATGCTTCATGTGCAATTTAAGAGTCCATGAACAACATTGTATAAATGCAATGTAGATTGTTAACAAACTGATTGATTGGTTTTATTTTTGTTGTTTTATGGTACTAAGGATGGAACCCAGGGGACATGCTACCTCTGAGCTATGTGCCTGGCCCTTTTTATTTTTTTAATTTTGAAACAGGGTCTTGCTGAGTTGCTGAGGTTGGCTTTATACCTGTGATCCTCCTGCTCAGCTCTAAGTACTGGGATTACAGGAGTGTACCACCATGCCAGGCTCTGAATGGTTTTTTAGGCAGTTGAAATTTCCTTAGATTATCCTCACAGCTTTGATAAAATAATTGACCATGATTCTCTTTGTTTTATTATATATTAAAATATAATTGGGAATGGAGAAATGTAGTATAATGCTAAAGGTAATATAAGTTCTATGATATTTTTAATTACCCCTCAGGTTGTCTTAAGAAGGAAGAGAGTTTAAAGGAACTTAATTATTAATATAAAATTAACATTTTCTAAAAAATGTATATTATTATGTTTTGTTTTTTCACCTTCTCTTGGCTTAAATTCCATGAATGGAATGGAACCAAAATAAGAGCCTCAGTGTTGACAGGCTCTCAGTGTCCTCTGTTGATAGAACACTATGCTAAGGTGTGCTTTTCTTTTGCAGAGAATAACCGGATTGGAAGTGTACGGTGTCATGTGACTGGATCACATGGGGAAGCGCTTTATACAGACATCAGTTCCATGGTGTTAATTTGAAATGCCTTAATGGCAGGCAAAAACCAGTCATTTCATTTTTGTAAATTACAGATTTTATCACAGAGTAACAAATGTTGCTGTAATTAAACTTCTGTTTTATATATATATACGTATACATATCTGTATATATACATATATATATATATTATATATATTCTTTACTTTTTGTATCAGTAACCAGGCTCGCACACACAGGGTCTGCTGCCAAGTTGCAAACCACTCAGTAAAGGAAATAAAAAATGTATTTGTCATGTTGAAAAAGTGTTAGCCACAAAAGGCTGCTTACTTTCTTTTCCCTTTTCTTTCAAATTGTAAATAAATAATGTTATGTATCAGCGTGCCTGAACCTCGCATATCTTTCATATATTTCCCATAAGCCCCTCAGAAAGGCGAACTGTGATGATGACACTTCGGTACAATTGAGATGTCTAATTGGTGGCTCCTGTTAAGACGCATCAGTGTAAAATGTTCCCGTAGTCACTGTTTGTACTTGTGTATTGTGGAGGAATACTTTTGGAAGGCATGGGGTTGCCAGTACCACAAAAACTGTGTTGTATATAATGTAAAGATTAAAATGGGGAAATAATGAGCATCTGTGAATAACGAGGTGTCATTTTTTGATAATCTTGAATGGCAAGTAACCCAATAGCCTGCGTACCAGAGACATCTGTGATTGTTCTATTACTTGAATAGTCCTACAGTCTTTTTTTTTTTTTTAATGTTTACAATTATCCAGTTTTAGAAGAGAGACTTTAACGCCATTGCCTGGTTACCTGTTTTATGCTGTAATCTAGTTTATTTTATGTAAAATGTATATTGAATGCTTTCCTTTTTTATACCTGCCTTAAATAATTTGGCAATCAGAATTAAAAAGTTTTTTTTTTTATAATGGCTTCTTGTCTGTCTCATGTTTTTTCTAGTTGGCTGGTAGTGATTCTAACTTTCAAAGAAGTTTCTTAATACTATAAGTGCATAATATACAATACACATATGTTAACTTTTCTTATAGGACATACTGGTATAATAAGCAAACTATATTTAACTCAGCAAGTATATACATACTTAACAGTCACTACAACTTGGTAGACAGGTTTCTGTAGCAGAGTTGATATTCCAAAGATATACATCTTGTGACTCATAGACAGTAGATAAAACATGTAAAAAATCAGTCAGCTAGTTTGTCACTAAATTGATTTGCTGGAATGTTTTGTGCCAAATTGTAACTACTTCCTCCTCCTTTCCTCTCTCATCCCCTCCCTCCCTCCCTTCCTTTCTTCCATGCCACAGATAGCTATTGAGTACTTTCTGTATCCTAGGCACTATACAGGGTACTGGGATGTATTACATTGAACAAAGCAACAGAAATTCCTGGCCATGTAGAGCGTGCATGTTCTAGTGGGTGGGCCAAACATATAATAAAATACATAAGTATTATTCAAAGGGCATTAGGCAGTTGATAGATGCTGTGAAGAAACCAGAAGGATGTGAGGGGTCATAGTGAGTAAGTGTGGAAGCTGGGATAGGTAAATAGAGTAGTCTGGCAAGGCTTCACTAAAGAGAAGCACAAGTAGGTCCTTGCACATTTCTGGGGGAAAGCGCTGCAGTGAGATGGGAAGCAAGTGCAGAAGTCCTTTAGTGGGAGAGTGCACTGTCTGCTCTGGACTGGTTGATTTCACTCATTTGTTCTAGCTGCAGTTTTTATGATTTTACTGTAATCGCTAATGACAGTTCTACTGCTTGATTTACTAAACGTTTGTTTGGATATGATTTAGTTAGTTATTCTTTAAAGGCCTTTGCTTCACAAGTGAATAGACTTTTGCAATTGAAAATAAATGATTCCTCTGCTTTTCAAAGGCCACCTTGGAGTGTTGACATTTAAGTCTAGTTCTCCTGCTTCATAGATTTCAGTAGAAGGATTTTTTCTCCTGATTTTTAATTTATTTTTCTTTAGAGTTTCAGCTGTGTCATCATGTACTTAAAAGCAAACAAACAAACAAACAAACAAACAAACATTGTTTATTTCCTGGCGTGGTGGTGCATGCCTGTAATCCCAGTACTAAGGAGGCTGAGACAGGAAGTTGACAGGTTCTCAAACAGTCTCAGAAACTTAGGCCCTCAGCAACTTAGTGAGACCCACAGCAACTTAGGGAGGCCCTGCTTGAAAATGAGAAATAAAGTAGGGCTGGGTGTGTAGCTCAGAGGTAAAATGCCCTTGGGTCTAATTCCTAGTAATACCACAAACAAAAATGAACAAGCAGAAAACATTGTTTATGGTATTTATTTCTACACATAAAAGTACTTCATGTATTTTCACATCTTTTAAGCCATTTATCTTTTCATTGCTTAAAATATTCTTGAAGACTTGAGGCCATTTGTCTTATATAGTTGAACAAGTATGTCTCCTCTCTTCAGAGTACCATTCATAGCGTCTGTTAATTGCCTTTAGGTTGTTCCAGTTTCTGACTGACCGCTTAGCTGTTGAAATACAGGAACAGAATTAAGGTCAATTTACATCTTCAACAGCTAAATTACCGTCCTGTTGGAAGCTAAGCGATGCTGTGGATTTCTGATAATTCCCCTGCTTTTAGTAATACATAGTTTTAAGATTGTACATAATGTATACAGGAGCCAGGCTTACCTTTCGGCAGTAAAATGACTGGGTTTATTACAGAGGAGGCTTTTAATCACTCCTACTTAGGTGGTTAAATAGATAAGGTTATAAATAGGTGCATTAGACCATGCTTAACTCTGCTACTGATAAATGCAGAGAAATACATGACCAAAGGCACACTGTGATCTGAATAGTTTCCCTCTAGGCTTTTACTGGAACATTATTCATGACTGGTTTACATTAATCACTAAATGAAGTTTTGTTTCCTCTTCTTACTGTTACAGTGTTATCTTTGCAGATGACAACGTGAATCACCAAAGGCCAGAACTTGTTTATAGTATGTGTGCCATTTCTCGGGCTGAGTCAGTACCAAATGGTAAATTGAAGATTCCCAAAAGACAAGCATACTTGGCTCCATTATATTACTATGATGAATCTGCCATTAATACGCTTCTAATTGTTTTACTTTTATAGACATAAAATCAGTCCCCTTAGTGACTAATAATAGGGTTTATTGATTTTACTAAACATTATTCATTGCAAGCCTGCACATATCAGCTTGTCCTGAACATATGCAAGAAGCCTGCAGTGCTGACACTGCAAATTAACTTCATGGAGAAATGAGAGTGAAGAGTTGTTTACAGCTGTGGTCCCACTGAACACAGAATATTAAAAACAACATAATAGGCTCCATATAGAACCATTTATTCCTAGATTAGGGTCTCAGATGGCTTTTTCATTGGAACTTGGCATTGATGCACGGCCCAGGTCATTAACACTTCCAGAGTAAAAAGGCCGGCCTGATACATCCCCACTGGCTGTGACCCTGATTCAGTGTGGTTTCAGCCCAAGAGTCTGTGAGTAACCAGAATGAATAGCTCTGATTGATACAGGAGAAAACAGCAGTTTAAATGATAATTACTGGTCATTTCATTCCCTCTGACTCTGAAAAGAGACAAGACAGGCAAAGCCATTTATGATTGTTTTTGTCACTAACCACAGTCATCCAGTTCCTGCTTCCTGCAGTAGTCTGAATCATAAATGCTGTTTACTTTCAGTTGACTTTAGGAGAGAAAACAAAGCAAAGATGCAGTCGACTACCAGCAGGGCCTCAGCCATAGATTTTTCTTTACTTTTCTTTAACAAAATCCCTCTTTAAAGGGACTGGTTCTCAGCCTCAACACTCTTGAGGCTTAGTACCAGACGATTCTTTGTTTGGGGTGGGGGGCTGGCCTCTGCATTGTGAAAATGTTTAATAGACCCATGCCTCCACCCCAGAAATACCAGCAGCAACCTCCCCAATAAGTTATGACAACCAGCTGGTTGTAGGAAATTTATAATTCCTGCCTTACCCCTGACCCATAGGTAGACTTCTGACTACTGTTGTTCTTTTTGGTCTTGGGAGATAAAGCCTTTTGATGTCTCCTGGTAACTCTGTAAAAATGTAATGAGGATGCTCCTATGACCAACATGGATAAGGTTGGACTAGGTATCCATTTTCTTCTTCCTTTTGGCAGTATTGAGAATTGAACCCAGTGGTGTTCTACCACTAAGCAACATCCCCAGCCCTTTTTATTCTTTATTTTCAGACAGGCCCTCACTAAGTTTCCCGGATTAGCCTTGAATTTACAGTTCTCAACAATTTGGGATTAGAGGCGTGCAACACCATGTCCAACTAGATTTTCAGCTTCTAAGAGAGGATTAGGCGATTCTGGTTTTAACACAATAATTAGTAGTTTTATAAGTTGAATATATATTCAATTTAAAGCTCATATATCTGGGGACTGAATTCAGTTCACAGACATAAATTTGCAATACTATTTTGCATTAGCCCCCACGTGGAAAAATGAGTAACTCTTCAGTGAGCCCTTGGGATTGAACTTGGATTTCTTCCCACAGGGAGAGCCATTCATTTCATGTACAGGAAGACATTTTGAGTGATTCTTAGACACACTATATATTTCTGTGAAGATTCTCTTTTTCACTTAGGGATTTGAAAATAAAATGGAAAGGAGCATGGCAAAATCTGAGCTATGGAGAAAATAAAGGTCTTGGGCCACTGGGAGCACAAGGTGCTACTGTGCAGGTTGAGGGTCCAGGTTTACGGTCTGATCAGACTATGGCCTGACACCTGCCCACGTGTCGTCACGCAATGGCGTGTAGTGAGGTGGGACCAGGCTCCTGCCTGAGTCCCTAGTAATCCCGGCACTGGCTCTCCAGGTGAGTGGGAATGAGCCCTTAAAACTTCCCAGCGCAACTCTTCAGGTGGCCTCTGGAAACAAAGCTGGCATGGGAAGGAAGCCTGCTTACCACCCCGGCAAGAAACTAAGCTCTAGAGAACAGGTGCACGACTCTGTAGTTTTCAACAGCATCAACCCCCCTCCTTATTTTCAAGAAAGGAGACTTTTTACCTTACACATTTGAAAAGAATCGTTATTTCTTTAGTCAGAAAAGTTGGGAAGCCAGAATCATTACGTATTGATCCATCTTTCTACTGAGTGATGGAAGTGCTTTCCTCTTTTGCTTCATATCATCATCCTGTCTTGTTTGATTCGCCTTCCTCTTACAAAGATCCTTGATTAGATTTGGATTAATCCAGCTAATCCGGGGTAATCACCCTCTCTCAAGGTTGCCCGATCAATGATCTTAATTCCCTTTCTGCCATGTCACCCAACATATTCACAGATTCTGAGAGTTAGGGTGTGGGCATTTTTGAGAGCCATTATCCTCCTATTACGCCAACAATTCTTTCGCCTAGTGTTACATATACTTAGATATACAATGTACCCTAAAGAACTCATCTATTAATTTTCAGGGCTGATATGGGTTATTCATGAAGGTTGCAATCCCACTTTACATGAAGGTTGTAAAATAGATTTATCTGGGTGGGGACCCGGGCCAGTAGGTTATGGCTGGAGAGGATAGGTCCCCGGGGGTGGGGCTGGCTTTGAGGATTATATATGCTTCCTCCTCCCCACACTCCACCTTGCTTCTGGCCTCCAGATGTGAGGTGCACAACCCTTGAGCTTTCCCTCTCTCCCTCTCCTCCTCCTGCCACCATGCCCTGAAATCTGTGATCTCTGGCTTCACATGGACTGAACCCAGTAAGGAAACCTTCTTTCCTCTAAGTTACATAGTCAGTCTTTTAGATTATATCTGTAAGCCGGGCGTGGTGGCACACGCCTGTGATCCCAGCATTCGAGAGGCTGAGATCGGAGGATCACGATTTGCAGCTAGCCTCAGCTACTTAGTGAGGCCCTCCGCAACTTAGTGAGACCCTGTTTCAAAATAAAGAATAAAAAATAGGGTAGGGGGTGTAGCTCAGAGGTATAATGCCCCTGGGTTCCATCCCCAGACCTCCCCCCCCCAAAAAAAAAAAAAGATTATATCTGTAAAAATACTGACCAAAACCCCTAGGTAGTAATAATAAAATAACAGTATAATACTACTACTATATTTTATAAAATAATATACTTACTATAATATTTAATCATCATAATATGTATGGTATTTACTATGCACTAAACTTTGTTCTAAGCATTTCATAAATAACAACTTATTTAATTCTTATAACCAAATTGCTATTCCCATTTTAAAGTTGAAAAAACTGTGGTAGAGTGTTTTAGTCTATACTGTGCTGCTATAACAGGGTACCACAGACTGTAATTTCTCAACCATAAAAGTTAATTTGTCTTATGGTTCTAAAGTCTGGGAAGTCTGAAGTCAAGGAGCTGTATCTGGTGAGGGCCTTCTCGTGGGCAAGGAACAAGACTCATGTTTGTACTAGACCCATCTTGCATTAGGAACCTATTCCTGAGATAACAAGCCCACTCCTGTGATAACAGCATTAACCCATCCAGACGGCAGAGCCCTCATGACCTAATCACCTCTTAAAGGTTCCATCCCTCCACACTGTTGCATTAGGGATTAAACTTTCAACACATGAACTTCAGGGAACACATTAGGCCACAGCACAAAGGCAAATAAGTTTGTCCAAGTTTACACTGTATGTCACAGGGGCAGGACTCATAACTACTGTGCTACACTTACTTGTATATATATATATATATATTTCCCCTGAGTAAAGAACTAGACCTGACTATCTTTCCTTCAGTAAGATTTTTATTTATTTATTTGATACTGGGGGTTGAACCCAGGGGTATTCTACCTCCAAGCTGTACGCCCAGCACTATTTATTTTTATTTTGCAACAGGGCCTTGCTAAATTGCTCAGGCTGGCCCAGAACCTGGCCCAGAATCTACAATCCTCCTGTGTCAGCCTCCCAAGAGCTGGAATTACAGGCGTGAGTCACCATGCACAGCTTTGCTGAAAATATTTATTACTTTAGGGTCAAATGAGGCAAATACAGTCTGTGTCTTCAGTTTTCAATGAGACAAAGTTCCCCTACAGCCCGGGCCAGGCTCCACGCTGGTTATACCCGACCTACACACCCAGGATTCCCAGAGCCAAGATTCTCAGTGCATTCCTGGCAAATGTTGCTGAGAGTTTTACTTTTGTTGTCATTGCTGTTGGTAGCCCTTGCTTTCTTGAATACTTTATGGTTCTGAAAACTCAAGCTCAGAATACCAGGGCTGGGCTTGGTGGGAACTAGTGCTCAGGGCGTCCAAGGCTGATGGGCAAAGGTGGTGCATTGGCCATTGTGTCTGAGACTATCATAAGATCCACCAGAGAGTCGTTCCTATGTTCCCACAAAGGGTCTCAAGTTTGGGCTTTTACTTAACTTTCAATGCTGTCATAGTTTTTGTCCCAGAGGAACTGTAAATAGATTAGAAAAGGAAGAAGTTGTAGCTGCAAACTTATTTATTTATTTATTTATTTATTTATTTATTTATTTATTGTGGTACTGAAGACAGAACCCAGGGGCATTCTACCTCCAAGCTACACCCTCAGCCCTATTTTTTTTTTTATTCTTTATTTTGAAACAGGATCTCACTGAGTTGCAAAGGGCCTAAGTAGCTGAGGCTGTCCACGAAACATGATCCTCCTGTCTCAGCCTCCCAAATGCTGGGGTTTCAAGCGTGCGCCCCCACACCCGGCTAAGCTGCAACTTTAAAGTCACTTTCCATAACCAGACTCTCCTCCAGTGCATTTTATGTGCAGTGAGAGAAGAGGGTAACAAATGAGACATTTATTTGCAAAATATAAACATTTATTTAAACTCTCATTTCTATAATCTTTTATTGGAATTGGTTTTTATTTTAATATAACAGGAGATGCCAGAAATATTTTTTCTAATATAAATAGATTTTTCTTGGCCTCGGAGAAGACTTTGCTCCAAATGGTATATGCTAGGGGAATGATATGCTAACTGATTAAAAATTATTCCTAATAAGGGTAGCAATGGGCAGCGGTTCTAGGCATCCTGGGCCCACTCAACCATTAAAGAGCAATAGGTTGGAAAGAGGTGGTTTCATTTCCCTACCATTCTCCAGAGCAGATGGTCCATCCCATCCCCTCTTTCTAGATCACACCAGAATTTTGAGGGTCCATCTGTAGGGAGGTGCCTGGCAGGAGAGGTGAGTGCCGTCCCTGGGTCAGCAGAAAGACCATTCAGCATGATGATTTTGGAGAGGAAGAGTGTGTCCAGCAAGGTAGCTGTACAGTTAGCTGTTTTCGGCTACATGTCGCAGAAACCATGACTACTACCTTCAACCACACAGAAATATATCTCTCTCAGCACACAAAGCCAGGGACAGGATGAGCTCCAGATGCCACCCTCTGTGCTGATGTCTCTGCTTCTCTGAAATACTCCTCACTTGGTTCTCCTCACCTTCACCTCCAGTTTATGGCCACAGGCATCCCAGAAGACCCATGCAAAGGAGAGGCAGTGTCTTCCTTTGTTTCTCTCATAGAAGGGAAGAAACATTTCTTGGTCATTCCTTCACCCAACTGCACCATATGCTCACTCCTAAGCTGTCACCAGTGAGGAGAGTGTCACGACTCCCTCAGAACACAAAGGACCAGGCTGCACCCTGGGTCATGTGGGAGGCATGGACCATTCCCTAGAACTGTTAGGGCAGAAGATGGGGGAGATGAGTGTTTTGTTGCTTAACTCAAAAAGCTTTCCTGGAGGACAGTGGTTTGATAGATTCTCCTGCAGTCCTTGCTGCTTCTTCTGAGGTGAAAGTCTGTGGTAGTGGCACAGATGTAGGTGTGGCTGTGGGATGGGTAGTTTTTGCACTTGATCAGAACTGAGCCCCTCAGCTGTAACTGATTTTCTCTTAGAGAACTTGGTGATTGGACAGAATTGGGCCCCACTGAACACCCAAAGTAATGGGAGGGGACACGTCAGAATCCCACTGCATCTTCCTCTCTTCTGTGCCACAGCTGTGTAGGACACTACTGGTAAGAGGAAAGACTCCGGTTCCTGCCACTCCCCCAACACACGCACACTCAGAGACTCCTCAGGACTTATATCCTATAAGAAAGATGAGGAATATACCTTCTCCCCAGAGTACTGCCAGTAGCCAGGACTATGGAGAGAAAAGAGACCTTTTTTTATATTATTGTTTTCATTTTATTTTATTTTATTTTTTAATTTATTATTATTGGTGCATTGTAATCATACATCACATTGGAATACAAGACTTGAGAGGATATACAAGCACACGTCATCCAATTAGTCCTCATCCAGTCCCCATCCCATTCCCTCCCCCTCCCTCCATCCCATGCTTGTTTGGTGATTAACTTTGACACATATGTTTATGTACCTCCTGCTTTTTAAAGAGGCTCCATCCTCCCCTATTGCATACCCTCTGAATGGTCACCTTAATTGCTTCACTATAGGGCTCTTTCTATAGCTCGACCACTTCCTGTTGCTCCTTTCCTCCTAGTTATTGCTGATTAGGGGAAGCATCTGGTTTTAATTTTCTGCGATATTTCTCTGTGCATGCCACGTTGCAAATACCGATCCCATTCTTGACGGCCCCTGGCTACCCGGTGGACTGATCCAGACCTTGCTGGCTCAAGCAGCGGCCTTGCCTCATGGGAGGACCTCATTCTGGTCTCACTGGCCCTGACACTGGCCTAACTCCTAGGCAGGCTCCGATCCCGGCCTCGGAGGCCTCAATAGTGGCCTTGCTTCACAGAAGGCTCCGATGCCGGCCGCTGGCCCCAGCACCGGCCTAACCCCTCAGCAGGCTCTGATCCTGGCCTTGGAAGCCCCAGCACCGGCCTTGCCTCACGGCAGGCTCCGATTCCAGCCTCACTGGCCCCAGCACCGTCCTAACCCCTCAGCAGGTTCTGGCCCCAGCCTTGGGGCCCCAGCACTGGCCTTGCCTCACGGCAGGCTCCGATCCCGGCCTTGCTGGCCCCGGCACTGGCCTAACCCCTCAGCAGGCTCCGATCCCGGCCTCTAAGGCCCCACCACCGGACTTGCCTCATGGGAAGCTCCAATTCCGGCCTCACTGGCCCCAGCACCGGCCTAACCCCTTGGCAGGCTCCGATCCCAGCCTCGGAGGCTCCAGTAGTGGCCTTGCCTCACAGCAGGCCCCGATGTCAGCCATTGGCCCCGGCACCGGCCTAACCCCTCAGCAAGCTCCGATCCCAGCCTCAGAGGCCCCAGTAGCGGCCTCGCCTCACGGCAGGCTCCAATCCCAGCCTTGTTGGCCCCAGCACCGGCCTAACCCCTCGGCAGGCTCCAATCCTGGCCTCGAAGGCCCTAGCACCGGCCTTGCCTCATGGCATGATCTGATCCCGGCTTCACTGGCCCCAGCACTGGCCTACCCACTCGGCAGGCTCTGATCCCGGCCTCGGAGGCTCCAGCACCGGCCTTGCCTCACGACAGGCTCTAATCCCAGCTTTGCTGTGTCCGTCGCCGACCTCACCTCTTGGCAGGCTCTAATTTGAGCACCCTCTTCACCCAACCATTTGTTCCACATTCTCGAGGGTGCGTGGTGGTAGCATTCTGCCTCTGGGATCATTACATCAAAGGTTCCAGGTGTAATGCATCAGATCTCTGCCTCCCCTGAGTACTGGCCACTGCCATTGCCATTGCCTCCACCATTTCAAATCTTTCCCAAGCTCTTTTTCCACTCTGAATGTTGTCCAGTCTTCCTAAGCATGCGCAACGGCAGCATTTGACCTTTGGTGTAATTTCTCCAAAAGAAAAATAAGGTTGGTAGGCTCCGATTTCCACTTCTCCTGAATACAAGTCTCCACCGCCAACGTGGAGACCGCTTTCAGCACCGCCTTTCTCCTTGGTCTCCGCTAAAGTCTCTCTCCTTACAGGTGATATCCAAGATTCTTAACAATGTAGAAAAGAAGCAGTCCTCCTTAGCGGGGAATTTTTCCAATAATTCTAGTTCATTTGGATAAGTTTTGTCTGCATCTCCAGTATCCTGGCATCCGCTACCGCCTCCTTGACCCCTCTCCGATATTTTCCTTTCTTCTTTTTCTTTTCCTTTTTTTACAGGGTCCTTTCAGGTGGAAAAGGGGTCGCCTAGGGGTGCCCCACCAGCACCTGCCCACCTGCCCAGGGTCGGGGCCAGAGGCCCAGACCACAGGGTCCTTCCGGGTGGGGAGGGGGTCACCTAGTGGTGCCCTGCCAGCACCTGCCCACCCGCTCAGGGTCGGGGCCAGAGGCCTGGACCACAGGGTCCTTCCGGGTGGGGAGGGGGTCACCTAGGGGTGCCCCGCCAGCGCCTGCCCATCCACCCAGGGTCGGGGCCAGAGGCCCAGACCACAAGGTCCTTCCGGGTGGAAAGGGAGTCGCCTAGGGGTGCCCCGCCAGTGCATACCCACCCTCCCAGGGTCGGGGCCAAGGCCCGTACCACAGGGTCCTTCTGGGTGGGGAGGGGGTCGCCTAGGGGTGCCCCGCCAGCGCCTGCCCACCCGCCCAGGGTTGGGGCCAGAAGACCCCCCTCTTTTTTTTTAAACAAGAGTAGAGAGACATTTAGGAGGGGAGGAATGAGCCAGAATATTAGGGAGATGGAGGGTGTGGGTTAGACCCTGGTATACCAAAAAATGAAAAGAGCAGGGACAAATGAAGGCCAGCAACAGAGGGACAAGCTCATTATATCAGGAACAAGGACGATTCCTTGAGAAGAAAGAAAAGTTGAGTGAAGGCTGAGAGTGAAGAGTCACTAACTTAGGTTTTTCGTTGGAAAACAGCTTGTTCTGGTCTCAGAAAACACAATCCTGCTGTTGCTGGAAGAAGTGTAGCTGAGGAACCCCTGGGCATTTCCAGCTGTGTGGGGAATAGCCCCTTTTTGCCTTTGCCCTCTCTCTACTCCAAGAACAGAGCCAAACTTGTGGCTGGGGAAGAAGATAAAGGTGCTTCTCCACCTTGTCTGGGTTGCGGTGAGCAACAGGACCAGCATTGCTTCTGAGGGGAAGAAGAAAAATCAAATGGTCCCTTGTAGAGGTCCCTGCTTTGGCAAAAGATGAGCTAGTGCCCACCTGGCATGTCAGTACCTAGAACTCCTAGGAGTGGGATTAATTCTTTCAAAACAAGGAACTTTGAAAGTAGATGACCAGGACAGGAGGTCGGCTTCATCTAGCAAATATTTCCCAAGTACCTAAGAGTCAGGTGTTTCCTAGGCGTGGAGAGCCCACATACTGCCCTCTCAGCCCTGAGAGATGGCCTGGGACAGCCCTCCTTTCTTTGGGGAAGCCAGATATCTCTGTGGAGCTGAGCCAGCCAGAACTCTGCATATCCACTCTTGGCTGAGAAGGTCTGATGTAAAGACAAGCACTCACTGTGACTCTGGCAGAAGCTCAGAAACCTAGGAGTCTGAACTGCTCAGCTACAGAAACCCCAGATGCCCATGTGTCTGCTGCCCCAGACCCCACCATCCCCTCCGTGGCAACATACACAGACCAGACATGTTCAATAAAAGATAAATTTTATGAGAACAGTTTGGTGACCAGACTGCCGTCCAGTCAGGCTGCCTCCAGGCTGAGGGATGAAGCAGGGTTGGCATGAGGCTGTCCCCTCTAGGCAGCTCAGGAGGCTTCTGACCTGGCTGCCCCTCAATCTTGGTCATGATTGGCCGTTGGGGAGCCGCAGATGCGCCCAGAGGTAGGAAGGTGTAGTGACTCATTCAGCCCCTCTCCTGGAGTCTGTTAGAAATCATTGTCAAGAAAATTTGCCAAGTCAGAGGCAAAAGAAGATCACAGGGTGGGCAGGGGGGCTATGGAGGCAAGTAAAGCAAGTACACAAAGTACAGTGTGCGTGTGCTTTTGCGTCACTTTGAACTCACTATGGTGTATAATTGCAATGCACCAATAAAAGGAGGGGGAGGGAGAGGGGAGGGATGGGGGGAGGGGAAGGGAGGGGAGAGAACAGCTGAGCTTCCTCCAGTGCCTGCTGGTAATCAGCCAGATGGTTTCCAGCTGTGGCCGTGCGGCTTCAGGGAGCCAATGGGGCTGGTGGACATGCCTCTGAGTGACTGCTGGATGGGTGAGTGGGTGACTTCAGGGTCAGCTAGAGGGATCTCCTTTGTGCTAGCTGGTGCTGGAGGCTGATGACTTGGTACGGAATGTGAGTATGATGCCCTCCGGGAAGGCAAGTGTCTCTAACCTTGCCCCACTTGGTGCGTGGGCTCTGTGGCTCCCTCCGAGAGCTTGGCAGGGTCAGTGTGGGCTTCCCACTGCCAGTGCCACCGTGCTTCCCTCAGGGCCTTTTCAGTTCTAAATTACAGGCACCTATTTGAGTCAGCTGAAGCAAAATCAGTTTAATGCAAGGGCAGAGGTTCTTTGGAAGGTGAGAGTGTCCGAGCTTCAAGGGGATGAACTGGGATTTATGAGCTCAGTAGACACCTGGGCAGCCTGCCTCCCTCTCCTTCTCTTTCTTATTTTTTGGCCCCTCACTCTCCTTCGCTTCCTTCTTTCTCCGCACACTGACTCTTGGTTTAAATTTGCAAATTCCCAGGATAGAGTAAGGAAGTGTCTGTGCTTGGATCCATTCAACAAGAGAGTCCAGGAGGATGAAAGGAGCTTGCTTGGCTTAGGAGGTAGAGGCTGGGGTAAGGAGTGGTGCCAGGTTGCTAAGATGGCCTGTAGGTTGGCCTTTTTTTTTAATCACCCCTATGCCACAAACACCTAAACCCTTTGGAACTTTTATGGCCAACAAACATTTCTGGCCAGAAACAGAAGCTCACTCCATATTGTGCTTCTATTTTTGAAATTTGCAGTATAAACAAATCCAAAGAGAGAGAAAGTAAGTTAACAGCTGCTTAGAAGTGAGCATAGGGGTTAGAGTAGGGTCAGGAGAGATGGGATTCATTGTTTAGGATTGGGTGATGGTATGACTTTTTTTTTTTTTGAGGGGTAAAAATTTTCTAAAATGTGACCATTAGGATGGCTGTATAACCATCTAAATATATTTGAACACATTGTACATTTTAATGGGTGAATTTTTATGATAATTTTATCTCAGCAACACTATAAACAAAAAAACCAGCTTAGTTTATAACATTGCTCATTGACAGCATGTGAGTCAGTCATAATATCCAAGGATAGGAAGGGAATTTGAAGGCCACAGTGATGGGACCTAAAACTCCCCTCAGTCTCTCCAAAGTATCACAGTCTCTTGGCACTACTTCTCTTGGTGTGAGTGTCCCTTCTCCTGCTCTTCATGACAGTCTATTTTACCTTTTTCTGCTCTTAATGGACAGTGGCTTGGGCTGCAGTAGAGTTCCCCCTGGCCCACTTTCCACCACTGAACCCAGAGGCATTCTACCTTCAAGCTACACCCCCATCCTGACTTTACTTTTTATTTGGAAAGAGGGTCTCATTAGGTTAATCCAAGTATCACTACTTGCTGAGGCTGTCCTCGAACCTGCAATCCTCCTGTCTCAACCTTCCAAGTACAGGGATTATAGGCTTACGCCACTAAGCCTAGCTCTAACATCGTTCAACTGACCCGACCTTTCAGTGCACACTCCAAATTTTCATGCCAAGTACCATGAATTTCTGTCCCCAAAATAGCCAAAATGTGGCTGGGCCAGACTTGGGTAAGGTAGGGCAGAATTATATAAAAACAAGGATTGTCAACACTCCTATGACTTGGGAAATTCCTACAACTTAGGAAATTCTGTTCCAGGAATGGGTGTGTAGGGTGGAGACAAAGACCAAATATATATTTTCATTATAGTACAAAAAATAGAAATTTCCTCCTTCTAGGTGCTTCCTGTCCTCTCTGCCCTAGTTTATTTTTATTATTGCTTACCCCTATCTGCCATGTTATATATTTATAGATATTTTATGGATTTCTTCTCTCATTAGAGTGTAAATTCCAGAAGGGCAGGGACTTAACCTCTAAGCCATTGTTAACTCCAGCACTCAGAACAGTGGGAAGCCTAGATGGGCACTCAGTAAACATTGTCAAATGAGCAAGTGAATGGCAGATCAGGGTTCAGTAGTCCTGGACTCTTCTCTTTCTTTAAGAATTTGCCTCTGAGACAGGAGGGCAGCAGTTCACAGCCAGCCTCAGCTACTTAATGAGTGAGGTCCTTGGCAACTCAATGAGACCCTGTTTCAAAGTAAAGAATAAAAAATAGGGCTGGGGGTGTAGCTCGGAGGTAGAATGACCCTGGGTTCCATCCCCAGTACTGCAATAAATAAATAAATAAATAAATAAATAAATAAATAAATAAAATCTGTCTCACAACTACTCTAGTTTTGTCGTTAACATAAATCCCTTACAAAACCTTTTGGTTATGCTAATGAGGTCACACTTGGCAGGTCCCACCCAGATAGTTTCAGGTTGGGGCTGGTCACCAGCCAGGCCAAGAGCTGCAGTGGTTACCGGATGAGCAGTTTTGGGTTTTATTTATATCTCCAAGACTGGGGGCAAGTGACACTGCACAGCTGTCACCAAAGAGTGGTTAAAGTAAGACCTTATGGATATTGAGTGCTTCGTGTCCTCATGTATATTTAGGATATAATGAATATTCAGTACTTTGTACAACTCATGTATATTTAGTGTATCATGAATATTTAGTGTTTTTTGATTCTTCCATTCCTTTCTATCCAAGTTCAACCTATATGCTTTACTTACTGTGTCTGATGCATCTCCTAGGTAAATAATTTAATTACCTATGCTTAACATATCCAATGATTTACATCAGTCTTCTGTTCTACAGCAGAACTGAACATCTTTGATTCAGAAAGTGTTTGTTGCCTGATGTCCAAGAGTTGCTTATGTGTTTGGGTGTGGAAAGTGGATATTAATTAGGATCTTGAAACTCATAAAAACTGTATTTTTACTCTGAAAGAGGTGAAGGAGCTGCCTTTTTGGATGAGCCTGTATCACAACTGTGGAAGATTGTAGGGAATGCGGGAAGTAGGAAAAATGAGAGGAGTAGGTGTGAGCAGCTTCTTTCTTTTCTTCTTTTATTTTCCTTTTTCTGGTACCAGGGATTCAATCCAGGGGCAATCTATCCCTGAACTACACTCCCAGCCTTTTTCTTAGTTTTTATTTTGAAACAGGGTTTCCCTAAGTTAATGAGTCTCACTAAGTTGCTGTGGCTCCAACCTATGATCCTCCTGTCTCAGTCTCCCAGGGAGTTGGATTGCAGGTACGCACCACTACGCCAGGTTCTTTGTAGAATAATGCCTGTAGAAGGTGCTGAGAATGTGAATTGGATGGAGGGTGAGTGGGTAATAGATATTAATTTCACTTAATATTGCTTACCAGCCATTTCAACTTTATCACCACGCTGGTAAGAGGGAAAAAAAAAAAAGTGGGATAAGGAAACCACCCAGGATGTGAAAGGAGGGCTAGGCAGAGAGTAGACAAGGGTCTGTCTAGGGAACAGATGCAGGCAGCTCTCGAAGGAATTTTAATGGGGAAAGTTTACACTCTAGGAGAAGACAAATTAGTACTTTTAAGATCAAGAGATAATATTGCTTGTAACAGCAGTGTTTGCAATGAGCTTGGCCTGTGCCCCTATGAGGTTCTCTTCTAGGTCTTCCTTATATGTTTTACTTTGTCCAATTGAATAGGTTTTGAATGATGAGACTATATAATTGCACCGTTTCCATGATTTAGCTTGGAAAGAATATTGACATATTTTATACTTTGATACAAATATTGTGGTGTTTGTCCATGATGCAAAAAGGCACAGCCATTTGAACTGATGCATAACTCTGAAAGCCAACTCCAACTCTTTTGGAAAAGAATCACTTAAAAAATATTTTCAAAAAAAATATTTTCATGAAAGCTGGGTGTGCTGGTGCATGCTTGTAATCCCAGCATTTGGGAGGAGTAGGATTGTTTTTCCTTCTTCTTGCAATCCTTCTTGTTAGAAAGAATTTGGGAGATTATTCCTTCCTCATATTCCTATAATAGAGAGCTTACAAGTGCATTTTGTTTCAGGTTTCTGAATACATTTCTTAAAGAATATATCATAAAATGTATGAAATAACCAGAGTGTACTATTAATGTTTCTAAGAAGTAAAAATAATGTATAAAATATAGATATAATTTTATCTTTATTTGCAATAAAATATTGTTTGACCAGCGAATGTGATATGTTATTACATTAAGTCTACCTTGAGCCATTGGTTAGCCAAATAGAAACGAACTTGTCTGGAATCCTATATAATTCCTTAAAACAAAATAAATTCCAGATGGAGCAAACCTTTAGTGAAATTTTCAAGAACTGGAAGAAAACATGGGTATATTTTCTTATGTGCTTGGAATTTGACTGGTGATCCTGTGCATGAGAGGCAGAAGCCATACAGGAAAAGATGAATGATTTCATTAAATAAAAACATTAAGTTACTTTTGGGGAATAACACCATAAATAAAGTCAACTAGCAAAATAGCAAACAATAAACTGGGAAAAATATTTGCACAAAGCCCCCCCAAACAACCACTTTAATATAAAACTTGGTCCTCTGTCAGAGGTATATCTGACAATGTTCCTCTGACAAGGGACCAAGTTTTTATATTAAAGTTGGTTGTTTGGGGGGGGGGTGTTGTGTTCTGAGGGGAGAAGAGTACTGGGGATTGAGCCCAGGGGCATTCCACCTCCTAGTACTGGGATTGCAGGCATCCACCACTGTGCCTGCTTTATACTAAAATTGTTTTTAAACTGGGCATGGTGGCTCAAGCCTGTAATTCTAGGTACTCCTCAGGAGGCTGAGGCAGGAGGATTGCCAAGTTTGAAGCCAGCGTGGATAATTTAGCGAGAACCTGTCTCAAAATAAAAATGGTTGGGGTGTTATGTACCTCAGTGGCAGCAAACCTGGGTTTGATTCCTCCAGTACTGCCAACAATAACAAAGAAAGAAAGAAAGAAAGAAAGAAAGAAAGAAAGAAAGAAAGAAAGAAAGAAAGAAAGAAAGAAAGAAAGAAGGAAAAAAGAGAGAAGAAAGAAGAGGAAAAGAAAGAAAAGAAAAGGGCAGTTTGAGTCCTGGAAGACTGAGGATACACAGAGGCGTAAGGTCTTAGCAAGAGGTGATTTTCCCAAGGAGGAGTTGAGGTTCGGTTTGGTTCGGTACCGTCTGGAGAGTCAGACAGGCTTCTGCTCAGCCTCTCAGGACTTCAGGAACAGAGGGAGCAGGACGCAGGCACTGTGAGGGACGCCTCTCAGAGCAGAACAGTCTCTGTGCTTCCACTCCATGTGCACCTATGCATTTCCCTGTCAGTAGAAGCAAGGTTGCATTTTACTACCTTTCATTGGCCTGAAATATCTTTGTCCATTCTTTTAATTTCAAGCTTTCTGAATCGCTTGTTTTGGATGTGTCTTTTTTTTATGTAGAAAAAGACTAGTTTCTCAGAAATCGAATCTGAAAATCCATTTCTTTTAGTAATTTTTGTTCCATTTGTACTTACAGCTCTGAATGATAGTTTGTTTCTGTTCTCTCATATTATTTTGTCTTATGTTTGTTTGTTTTTGTGGGGGGGGTATTGGGGATTGAATCCCAAAGTATTCTACCTCTGAGCTACATGCCCTTTTTATTATTATTTCTTTTGAAACAGCGTCTTGTTTAGTTTGCTGAGAATCTCGCTAAATTCCTGAGGCCGGTCTTAAACCTCCAATCCTCATGTCTCAGCCTCTCAAGTACAGGGATTTCAGGTATGTACCACCATACCTGGCATCTTATGTTTTATTTTTATGCTTAGTTTAACATTATAATTCTAGTTGGAGTTAGGTGAAATCTCAGGGTAGTTTTGATTTGCATCTCTCTGATTGCTAATGATGTTGAGCATTTTTCCATGCATTTATTGGCCATTTGAATTTCTTCTTTCGTGAAGTGTCTATTTAGTTTCCTTGCCCATTTTTTATTGGGTTGTTTTCTTTGTGCTAAGTTTCTTGAGTTCTCTGTATAGTCTAGATATTGGTCCTCTATCAGAGGAGTAGGTAGCTAAATTCTTCTCTCATTCTATTGGCTCTCTGTTCAGGTTCTTGATAGTTTTTTTTTGTTACTTTTTTTTTTTTTTTTTTTTTTTGCTATACAGAACTCTTCAGTTTAAAGCAATACCATATATTGATCTACCTTTTAGTTTCTTGTGCCTTTGTGGTCTTATTGAGAAAATTTTTACCTGTGCCTATGTGTTGCAGTGTTGGACCCATGCCCTCTTCAAGGAGCCTCAAGGTCTGCTGGGGTTCCCGGAAACCCTGTTACCTCCGGGCTACACTCTCAGACCTATTTTATATTTTTATTTGGAAAGAGGGTCTCTTAAGCCAGTGCGGCTGGCTTCAAACCAGCGCGATCCTCATGTCTCCGCCTCCCAAGTGCGGGGATTACAAGCGTGCGCCACCATGCCCGGCTCTTTGATCCATCTTGAATTGATTCTTGTGCAGTGTGAGAAAGTGGGATTTATTTCCATTTTTCTGCATATGGTTAACCAGTTTTGCAAACACCATTTGTTGAATACACTATCTTTCTTCTAGTCTATGTTTTTTGTCCCTTATTCGAAAATAAATTGTCTATAAAGTAGATTTGTTTCTGAGTCTTCTATTCTGCTCCACTGATCTATGTGTTTGTTTTTGTGCCAGTACCATGCTGTTTTTATTACTATGGCTTTGTAGTATAATTTAAAATTGTTATGATGATGATGATGATGATGATGATGATGATGATTATTTCTCCTACATGGTTTTTGTTACTGAGAACTTCTTTGGCTATTCTGGGTTTTTATTGTTCCAAATGAACTTAAGGACTGATTTTTCTGTTATGAGGAATGATCTTGGTAATTTAATGGCCATTGCATTGAATCTGTAGATCACTTTTGGGAGTATGGCCAATTTGATATTTATTCTGCTTATCCATAAACATGGAAGATCTTCTAAGGTCTTCTTCAATTTCTTTTTTGAATGTTTTATAATTTTTTTGTAGAGGTCTTTTAACCTCCTTTGTTTAGTTTATTCCTAAGCATTTTATTTTTTTGTGGGATATCCTGAGTGGAAGTGTTTTCTGGATTTCTTTTTCAGTGGATTTATGGTTGGTATACAGAAAAGCTTCTGATTTTTTAAGATTGATTTTGTATCCAGACACCATGCTGAATTTGTTGATCAGTTCTATAAGCCTTTTGGTTGAGTTTGTTGGGTATTCTAAGGATAGTATCATGTCATCTGCAAATAGTCAAAGTTTTTGAGTTTCTCTTTTCCTATTTGTACTCCTTTGATTTCATTTTCTTGCCTTATTGCTCTGACTAGAGTTTCAAGTATATTCACCTAACTCCAACTAGAATGGCAATCATTCAAAATACAACAACAAATGCTGATGAGGATGTAGAGAAGTAGGAATGCTACTACATTGTTGGTGGGACTGCAAATTCATGCAAACACTTTGGAAAACTCTATGAAGGATCTTCAGAAGAATGGGAATGAACTTACCATATGACCTAGCAATGCCTCTTCTGGGTATCTACCCAAAAGAATGGAGCCCAAACTACCAAACTAATGCATGCACATCTATGTTCATAGCTGCACAATTCACCATAGCCAAACTATGGAACCAGCCAAAATGTCCATCAACAGATGAATGGATTATAAAACTATGGGATATGTACAAAATGGAATTTTACTCAGCCATAAATAAAAACACAATTACATCATTTACAGGGAAATGGATGGAACTGGAGAACATTATACTAAGTGAGATTAGTCAGTCACAAAAATAAGCAATCGGAAGCTCTCCCTAATATGCGAAAGCTAGGGCGAAGATGGGTCATAGGAGGAACTCTAGATGAAGAAGTAGGTACTATAGATAAGCAAATAAAGGGATGAGAAGGAGAGAAGAGGGAAATTTTCTAATGTTCATGATGTACATTAACAAACATATCAAAGTCAATCACTAAGCCAAACATGAGAAGCAGGGAGGGAATGGGGCAGGAATTGGGTAAGGGCTAATTGGGTGATGTGTGCTTGTATGCCTCCACCATCTTGTACCCCATTAAGATGGATGACTACAATGCACCAATAAAAAGTTAATAAAAAAAAGAAAAAAAGGAGAAAAGTCTATCTTCCTGTGGGTATAGAAATTTGGGCAGATTATATATAGAAAAATAAAAGTTATCTTGCCCTTTGAAAGCAAACAACCCCCCCCACCAAAAAAAAATTATGATTCTTTTGGTATTTGGGAAAGCTTGCATTTTTATACAAATATTTTTATTTTTATAGAAACTTTTTTTTTGTAGTACTGGGGATGGAACCCAGGGGCATTGTACCTCTGAGCTATACCCCCAGCGCTATTTTTTAGTCTTTTTGTTTGTTTGATTTGGAAACAGGGTCTCACTGAGTTATGAATGGCCTCACTAAGTAGCTGAGGCCGTCTGTGAACCACAATCCTCCAGTCTCCACCTCCCGAAGTGTGTGCAACCATGCCTGGCTACACAAGCATTTTATGCAACTCTTTTGTATTAAATACATAATTATCTCATACAAAGGCTGCTTTTTACAGAGGCTACCGTCATGTAACAGTCTCAATCCTCTTTATTCTTTACTATAATTAGGAATAGAATTAGTTTATTTTATTATTTTGGTGGTACTGGGGTTCCTGGAATCCCTTCTACCTCCGGGCTTCCCTCCCAGACCTATTTTTATACTATTTTTTTTTTTTTTTTGAAACAGGGTCTCTTAAGCCAGCAAGGCTGGCTTTGAACCTGCGCGATCCTCCCGTCTCCGCCTCCCAAGTGCGGGGATTACAAGCGTGCGCCACCACGCCCGGCAGAATTGGTTTATTTTATCTTCCTTCTCTGTGTACTTTATTTCCTCCAATTTAGTTTTTTGTTTGTTTGGTTTAGTATTGAGGGTTGAACCGAGAGCATTCTACCTCTGAAACATATCCTATCCCTGTTTTATTTTTTATCTTAAAACAGGATGTCGCTAGCTGGGTGTGGTGGCGCACACTTGCAATCCCAGCCCTTGGGAGGCTGAGACAGAAGGATCACACGGGTTCAAAGCCAGCCTCAGCTACTTAGTGAGGCTCTCAGCAACTTAGTGAGACCCTGTTTCCAACTAAAGTATAAAATAGGTTTGGGAGTATAGCCCGGAGGTAGAAAGCCTCTGGGTTCCATCCCTAGTACCACACACAGAAAACAAAAAACCAAAAACAAAACAAAACAAAAAAAACCAAAAACAACAGGATGTTACTAAGTTGCTGAGGCTAACTGTGAACCTTCCCATCTCAGCCTCCCAAGTTTGGACATTACAGATGTGTGCCACTATGTGCATATCAATTTAGTATTATTTTAGTGCTAATTATATTTTTACTTCCACCACTTGATTAGTTAATATTAAATAACATTCTTTTGTCCTCATCTATTTTCTACCTTCTATAGTCTTCACTCATTTGTGCGTGTGTGTGTGTGTGTGTGTGTGTGTGTGTGTGTGTGTGTTATAGCTGGAAATTGAACCCAGGAACATTCTATCTTCAAAGTACACTTCCAGCTATTTAATCTTTATTTAAAAAAAAAAAAAAGGTTTCACTAGGTTGCTGAGAGTCTCACTACTAGCTGAGGTTGTCCTTGAACTTGAGATCCTCCTGTTTCAGACTTTCAAATACTGGGGTTACAGGCATGTGTCACCATGCTCAGGTCTCCTCTCAATTTTTATATAATTGTGTTTTAAGATAAGTTATACAAAATATTTTTCAAACTTAAAACAAAAATCTCATTGGAAATGACTTCATCTTTTAGCCCAGATGTCAGGAATGTTATTTATCTTACAATTCTCTAACTTTATTAGACTACATCTTAGTGTTAGTTGGTCTAATTTGATTTTCTCTGGCACTTGATGTGTCCTTGGAATATGTAGATATGAGTCTTCATTTATTGCAGAAAAATATCACTAATCATTTAAAAAGACCTGCTCTCTTTTATCTTCGTGGATTCTAATTATGTGTACACTGGACATCTTTTAATTTCTGTTTCTATCAGAAAAATTTTGTCTTTTATAACTATTGTTTTCTATAAAATTCTTTATAATTTATTAAATTTATATCTCATTTTGCTGCTTAATTTCTATCTTCAATATTCTTTTTAAGCTTTTTTGAAGTTTCTGATTTCCTCTTTGTTCTTTCCATTAAAAAATAGCTCACTTCTCTAATTCATATCTTGTATTTATTTCCTAAAATTTGCCAATAATATTTTATACTATCTTAGACATTTGATCTTCTCTGTGTTTATGTGTGTGTGTGTGTGTGTGTGTGTGTGTGTGTGTGTGTGTGTGGTACTGAGGTACTAGGATTCTAGTACCTCCTGTCTCAGCCTCCCAAGTACTGAAATTATAAGCATGCATGACCATATCTGGCTTATTAGCAACAGATTTTAAAATACACATAGAAACACATGCACACTCACACCCACCCATAAGAAAAATATTTTCATCCCTGCGCCTGGGAGGCTGAGACAAGAGGATTGCACAGGTTCGAAGCCAGCCTTGCTGGCTTAAGAGACCCTGTTTCCAAATAAAAATATAAAATAGGTCTGGGAGTGTAGCCCGGATGTAGAAGGGTTTCCAGGAACCCCAGTACCACCAAAAAAAGAAAGAAAGAAAAATATTTTCATAGAATGGAATGAAGTTTAGGTCGGGCATGGTGGCGCACGCTTGTAATCCCCGCGCTTGGGAGGCGGAGACAGGAGGATTGCGCAGGTTAGAAGCCAGCTGCACGCTGGCTTAGGAGACCCTGTTTCTAAATAAAAATATAAAATAGGCCTGGGTGTGTAGCCCGGATGTAAAAGGGCTTCCAGGAACCCCAGTACCACCAAAAAAAAAAAAAAAAAGAATGGAATGAAGTTTGTAATTACAATGCTTACTGTACTACTTAAAAAATAATAGAACAATTACCTCCACAAAGGAAAACTGCAAAATAAAAATATAAGAACACAGAGAAATCCAGTAATTCTAGTTATTGGGGGGCTGAGACGGGACTGCAGTTTCACTGCCAGCCTCAACTACGTAGTAAGGAGTGAGGCCCTTTACAACTTAATGAGACCCTGTTTCTGTTTCAAAATAAAGAATAAAAAAATAGGGCTGGGGATGTAGTTCAGAGATAGATGCATTTAGATGCATTTGGTTTCAATCCCTAGTACCACTAAACAAACAAACAAACAAACAAATCAAAGAGGATTGAGGATGTAGTTCATGTAGTAACACACACACACACACACACACACACACACACACACACACATGCACACAACCACAATCTGATGTTAGATTCTGCTGCTTTAATTTTTTTTAGTTGTGCAAATTCTGTTATGCAGGATTGGGTTTGATTTTCCTGGACTACTTATTTATAAGACATTTTTGTTTGAGGAGTTAGGTAGGACAAAATAAAATTCCAGGCCTTGCAATTCAAGATTTTTTTCCCCCTTGCAGCCTGAGAAGCATTTGCTTTAATATGGCACCTCTGTGCTGTGCAGTCAACTTCTTTCTCTTCCCTGAACCGAATAGCAGGATCTTAGGTCTCTTTCTTCTCTACCACATCCTTTCTTTAGTTTTTCCCTTCTTAGTGGACCCCTTGCATTCCAAGTACGTCGGGCTATGTTTTGGGGTCTGTGCTGTTAACACTGTTCCCTTCAGCTGGTTCTGGGATGCTCCTTGCTTCCAGAATACCCTCTTTGGATTCTGCTTAACCTTAGCTTTTGGACATAGCATGATCCCCCCACCCACAAAAAAAAAAAAAAGTTTACAAAGTGTTCTTGGAATCCAAGTTTAATGAGAAAAAAAATGCTCATTCATAGTCTGGTTGGAAAGAAAGAAAGAAAGAAAGGAAGAAAGAACGAAAGAAAGAAAGAAAGAAAGAAAGAAAGAAAGAAAGAAAGAAAGAAAGAAAGAAAGAATATCGCTCCAGAACAGTCTCCATACAGAAAGGTCTTGTCCCATGTTTGTAAGAAAAGATCCTATAATAATAATGAAATTATCCTATAATGAATAATGAAAAAAGAAGAGAGAGAAAGTGAGGCAGAATGAGAGAGAGAGAGAGAGAGAGAGAGAGAGAGAGAGAGAGAGAGAGAGAGAGAGAGAGAATGAATTGGAAGGGAGAAAGGGAGAAGGGAACCTTTTGTTTTTCTTCTTTTTCTTCTCCTCCTTCTTTTTTGCAGTACTAGGGATGCACTACCACTCTTGGCTTAATTTTTTATTTTTATTTTTTATGATACTGAGTCTGGAACCCAGGAGCACTCTATCGTCAAATTATACCACCAGCCTTGTTTTTTATTCTTTATTTGGAAACAGGGTCTCACTAGGTTGCAGAGGACCTCACTAAGTAGCTGAGGCTGTCGCGAACCGTGATCCTTGTCTCAGCCTCCCGAATGCTGGGATTACAAGCATACACCAGTATGTACTTTTTTTTTTTCCTTTTCTTCCTCTTTCTCTTTCTCTTTCTTCTTGGGAGTGGAGGATTTTTCTCTCTTGTGAAGTTAACTTAAAAAAGCTATAAAAACAACTTTAATATTCAAATAAGCATTTTAAGGTAAATATTCTGAAGTATTTTATTTTAGGCAGTCACTTTAATGTTTTTACAATTTCTCCTTCTGATCACAACCAGAAAAGAAGTTGCTTTAGTAGGCATCAGTTGTCCTCCTTAGTAATCACAGATACTCTTATATGAAGGAAGAAGATGAAAGAAAATTTATTCTTGGTCGACTCTATCTTCATGCTGAGTTCCTAAATTAGACTCACCGCCCAGGCGCGCCTCAGAACACTCATTTTCTTGTGCCAAATAAAGAACAGACATCACTCTTGTGGCTACTGTGTTAGTCATCGATTGAAAAGTTGGTTCTTGACCATCTATCATTTGGACAAAACAATCATTTGGCAGAGTTTGGATTTTCAGAGTTTACTCATCCACGATAAGGATAACAAATAGCTACATGAGGTGAATTCTCTGTAGTCAGAATGACTTGAAAAGAAAAAAGAAGGATGAAAGAAAAAAGAAAACCTAAAATTGTTGCACTTAGATATGAGATGGGAGACTTTTAAGACTATCTTTTACTTTAGAAAGATTTTCTACTTTCCATATTATTTGTTTGGGTGCTTGGGATGCACAAACCCTTCTGGACTAGTAGGCAGCATTTTGCATTGGCATGGCTACATAGACATTTTTCTGGAGGAAAATCTTTAGGTTTTTTGTTTGTTTTTTTTTTTGGGGGGGGTACTGAGGATTAAACCCAGGGGCACTCTACCTCTAAGCTACACCCTCAGCCCAATTTTTTATTCTTTATTTTGAAACAGGGTCTCACTAAGTTGCAGAGGACCTCACTAAGTAGCTGAGGCTGGCTGCGAACCTGGATCTTTCTGTCTCAGCCTCTCAAGTACTGGGATTACAAGTGTGAACCACCATGCCCAGTTGATCTTTAATTTAAATTGGACCTCAAAGATATCTATGAATGAAAACATTTAGAAGAGTCTCTAAAGATACTAGTAGTTTCCCAGAACACTGGTTTTATAGAGTGGTGGCTGTCTGTTGTCGTCTCTGCCCAGCACCCATTTTTCCTTCTTTTGGTCCCTTTGGGGGACTTCAGTCCTTCCTGCTCAGGACAGGTGGCATAGGCCACGCTCCTCCCAGGGCACAGTCTGCCTTCCTGGCCTCCATGGCTGGTTCAGTAGTATGTGACTCACCAAGGGCCTGAGATATTGAAGTTTCAGAATTTGCTAATACAGCAGAAAAAGAATCACCTTCTTTTCAGTGAGGTTGTTGAACAGATATAATATAAACCTCTTTTTTTTTTTTTTTTTTTTTTTGCAGTACTGGGGATTGAACCCAGGGGCATTCTGCCTCTGAGCTATACACCCAACCCTATTTTTTATTCTTTATTTTGAAACAAGGTCTCACTAAGTTGTGGAGGGCCTCACTAAGTAGTTGAGGCTGGCTGTGAACTGTGATCCTCCTGTCTCAGCTTCCCAAATATAATCCTGCACCACCATGCCCAGCTGTCTAATATAAATGTTTCTGACAAAGGCCTCCAAGTAAGACAAGGGCTTTTTTTGTGTGATACTAACTAGAAATAAAACAGCCAATTAATTACAGTATTAGGTAGATATGGTCATGATACCTCCCCATCCCCTCCCCCACATTTTTTGGCACTAGGGGTTGAACTCAGGGACATTTTACCTCTGAGCTACAACTTCAGTCCTTTTTATTATTATTATAACTGTTTAAATTTTGAGACTGGCCTCGTACTTGCTATCCTCCTGTCTCAACCTCCAAATTATTGGACTTAAAGACATGTACCACCATGCACAGTTTATGATGCTTTTTTTTTTTTTAACTCAGGGGCATTCTACCTCTGAGCTATACCTTTTTTTATTTTGAAATAAGGTCTCACTAAGTTGTAGAGCTCCTAAATTGCTAAGACTGGCTGGGAACCTGCAATTCTTCTGTCTCAGTCCCCCAGAGTACTGGGATTACAGGTGTGTGCCCCCACACTGCTTTTTTTTTTTTTTGTGGGTCTGGGGCTAGAACCCAGAGGCATTTGACCTCCAAGATACACCCCCTGCCCAATTTTTTATTTTTTATTTTGTAACCGGGTCTCACTGAGTTGCAGAGGGCCTCACTAAGTAGCTAAGTCCATCTGTGAACCGTGATCCTCTGGTCTCAGCCTCCTGAATGCTGGGATTACAAGCGTGCACCACCACGTCCAGCCCCACACTCTGCTTTCCATAATACCCTTTGAGCCCCTGAATCCACTGGTATCTAACGCAGCTTCTTTCTGCATTTTTTAAGTTATCAGAACCATAAGCAACCTCCTCCCCCTCCTTTGTTTAAGTATATTTGAGTTGGGATTTTTGTCACCAGAGTGACAATCCTGATGATAGGTATCTCTAGGCTGTGAATGAATACATATGGTTTTTAAATATGTGTGGGGGTGGTCTCTATATAACTTGGTGTACACAGCAATATACTTAGAGTTGTTTGAGGGATGCAATTTACCATTTTGCATATTTAAGTCTGTTCACATAACTTAATATTTAAGAGCTAAGAAAACATACTTTGTTTTTCTAACCTCTGATTCTAGTTTGTTTTGTTCTTGGCCTACCAGTTATTGTTCCTAAAAAAAAATGCTTTCCTGCAAAAAAAGAATTTCATATTAATTGAGCTTGTCTGATATTGAAGAAGGCAGTGTGGATGGAGCATGGTACCCTGTGACCCAAAGAAGAGAGCAGGAGAAACAAGACACCCTGGAGTGCACCGGCTGTGGCCTTAGGATTTTACTTATTTCTTTCATTTGCAGTAAGAAAGAGTGCTTGTTCTATAGAACCCAACAAAGTTAAGAGAGAGAGCAGAGCCATTTAAAAAAATCTGCTCATAAGTCTAACAAAGTGAGTTCTCTTATCTAAGGTTCGGTGACAACAAAGATGGAAAATTCTTGTATGTGCTCCAGTACTTTTTCAGTTTTTGAAAAAATCAATACCATATCCGCACTAGTGTTTGCTTGTATAAAATATCGACTGTAGACACATGCCTTTGCGTCCTTATGTAAAAGTGCCTATCTTAATCATCAGATGGGTTCTAATTGTCTCCCCTCCCCTCTTACAGAAAGAGTAATGAAAGGGCAGCTCAAAGCAGAAGTATATAGTTATTTTATAACTGGCACTAACAAATTTCACCAATTACAGAGTCCATTCTGTAAGCAATGAATGTGTGGCTCCCAATTAATCTAGTGCACCTCCAGGCAAGGTCTAAATCAGCTGGATACAGCTAAAGCAATTTGCACACAGCTAAAAGCAAATTGGAAAATAAGTGTTCCACGCTGCTGCCTATCTTTCCAAGCCAAAGACACAATCAGTATTCTGGCAGCAGCCCTCTGTCATGTTATTTGCAGCTATCAATTTTAATTATAACAATTATCGATTAGTTAGGAAAGTGAATAATTCGAAGCTCAAGTGAACGACTCTGCTGCTTCATATTTCCTTCCTATCTCTTAAGAGGTCTTGTCCTGAGCCCGGCCTGAGACCCCGCCTCAGTGTCTGGGCTGATCCAGCTTCTTCCTGCCCCTTCCCACCACATGCAGTTTCAAATCTGCAGTTAGGCTTTAAGGCCACTCTGAACTAAAATTGGGCTGGGTCAGCATTTATTTTTCTCAACAGAAAATGTATAGACAGTTAAAGAAAAGGCAGCTTGATTTTGAGAATTTAGAGTTCATGAATCTATTTTGTTCAGGTGGTTGAAGTAAGATAAGAAATTCAATAGAAGAAAGAAAAAAGAGAATAAACTATATATAAGAGAAAGAAGAAAAATGATCATTTTATTGTTTGATGGCATAAGCATGACAGTATGGTGTAGTGAGCTGAAAAAAAGTGAGATTTGGGGTGAAATGGCATGAAAGAATCTTTATATTACAATTATTGTGACAGTAACCTTACCATCTTGGGGAAATTAAATAATGTTGCTAAACCTTATCAAATAATGTTACTAGCCAGGCAGGCGGCACACACCTGTAACCTCAGGGTTTGGGAAGTTGAGACAGGCGGATTACAGACTCAAGACTAGCTTCAGCAATTTAGGGAAACTCTTAGCAACCTGGTGAGAACCTATTTCAAAACAAAAAATGAAAAAAGGGTTGGGGTTGTATCTCAGAAGTAGATTGAATGCCTTGAGTCCAATCTCCAGTACTAAGTAAGTAAGTAAATAAATAAATAAATTAATTAATTAATTAACATAAATAACACAATATAACTAAACCTTAGCAACTTTGTGATCTTGGGGAAATTAAATATTGTTGCTAGATCATCCCTATCCCATAATCTATAAGAGTGAGAATAACACAGTGAAAATAATACTTTCTTCATTGGCTAGTTTTATTTTTGATGTACAGAAGAGGGTTGGAATGAAAGATAATTACATGTTATACTCTATTTGAAAGGGTTTTGCAGCCATTTATAAATGTTATATTGCACTCCTCCAAACAAGGTCTAACATATTTGTTGAATTAACCAAATTCTCCTTTGAGTCAATTTTCTCCTGTCATATTCTGCATGAAGGAAGCCCCAGAGAGGTAGGCAAATATAGAGATGATAGATAGGAATATAAATAAATTCATCTTGCACTTTATGAAAAAGATGCATGCTAGCAAAATTTGGCTATAAAGTGAATTTCTGCAAAGCAAATCCCATTTCCCTATTGATGTCTATTATAAAATCAGACATATATCCATGGAAAAGAATTTCCCAAGATACTAATTCAAAAATTGTTTTAGGACAGCAGCAGTTGCCTTAAAGTATGCTCAGAATTTTGAAATATTTGACACAATTTTCTCAACTCTAGGATTCACCTGGAACCGATCTTTACAGAAAAGGTTGGTTAATGCCTAAGAAAGATCAACATCTCTTGGAATGAAGAACCTCTTGGGATTAGGAGTTAGCCCAGTGGTGGACTGAGTTGGAGTTAGCCCAGTGGTGGACTGAGTTGGAGTTAGCCCAGTGGTGGACTGAGTTGGAGTTAGCTCAGTGGTAGACTGTTGGCATAGCATGTGTGAAGCACTAGGTTTGATCCCCAGCCCTGCAAGGAAAGGAAAGAGAGGAAGCAAAAAAGGAAAGAAAGGGAGGAGTTTTTCTTCTCTTCTTGTCCAGACATTTTAAAAGGTCCTATAAAGTAGATGCATTCTGTACTTTAGCAGCATATTAAGCTTATTAGCAGAAGGCTGGCAAGAGTTGGGCTATATTAGGTTGTCCAATCTGAAGATCACAGCTGTAGTCTAAGAGGTCTTCTGTGAGGTTCCAGAGCAAGATATACTCCATAAACTAAAGCAAGATCAGAGCCTTGTTATTCTTAGCTTATAAAAGAACTGTAAATACCTCAAATAATTAATGATTAATCTGTTACTTTTTTTTTTTTAGGAAGAAAAATCATACACCTGGAGAAGTTTACTTGTAAGACTCAAACTTGTAAGCATACTTGTACGATTCAAACTTCATGGAGAAAAGAGATCACTAATTTCTTGATTATCAATTTTTCCTTATATATTACTTAGAAAAGTTTCAAATTGTGTGGGGTGTACTGTACTTTCTTTTTCACTCTATGGTATGACATGGCCTATTTCGTTAGTTTGCTCTTTACCAGATAATATAGTTAATATTTTAATATTATATAGTATTAAATTAACATGTCTTATTATTATAATATTTAATATAATAATGATTTAATGTTCTTAAGAGTATGATCACATAATTGCCAGGGACTCTGACATTGTATTTTAAGAGAATCTATTTATTACTTTTGTAGACATTAAATTAGACACCAAAGTAAATAAAGATTTGCAATGGTGTCATTAAACAGGAAGTTTCAACTATTTCAGTCATTATTTTTGAGTTTCTTATTTGGATATGCAACATTAGTCATACTGGAAGTATTTTAGAGTATGACATTCTTTTCTAAAGTACCTCATCACATTTTTGCTTTTGAATCTTTAATTTATGAAATAAATAGAACTGTGTTTTAATCTCTAGCACTTAAGATTCTTTAATGACTTATTGAATTTCAAACAGTTGAAATTCTTTCAATGAATAGAAAAGGCACAAAAACTTCCTTGTGTGATAAAAGGTACTTATCAGTGACTACACTTGGGTCAGGAATGTCTTTGGATTGCAGCTACATTTAAAACTTGCATGACTTTTACCAGTGAATATGGAATGCTATAATAGAATCCATGCCTATTTTCTAACTCAAAGTATGGGACAGGACATAAAGTATAGCAGTTTATATATGTATGTATGCATGTATGGTATATACCACATATATAAATATAGTATATATGTATATCAAAATATATAAACATGGTATATACATATATACCAAAACATAGAAGCATGATATATACCAAAATACATGAATATAGTTAGACCCTTGGTCTGTGCCCTCTGATTTTGCATCCCCAGGCAAGTTATATAACCTTGATGAGATCTATTTTCTCATCTATAAAATGTGGATAACAAGAGAAAATCAGTATTAAAGAGAATTAAATAAGGTGGTCAATTTTAAAGTGTATAATAGAGCTGGGTGTGGTAGTGCACGCTTGTAATACCAGTACTTGGGAGGCTAAAACTGGAGGATTCAAGTTGTGGCCAGCCTCAGCTACATAGTGAGGCCCTCCATAACTTATTGAGACCCTGTTTCAAAATAAAGAATAAAAAAATAGGGCTGGGGGTGTAGCTTGAAGGTAGAATGCACCTGGGTTCAATCCCTAGCACCACCAAATAAATAAATAAATAAATAAATAAATAAAGTATATAATAATTAAGCTATTGTTTTCTTGTAATATCTTTAGTATATTAGTATTAATTTCTCAGTAAATATTATTTTATTTTTTCTATTTCTTCTCCTATATCAAAATAGCATCAAGAGCTATACGAGGAAACCAGGACTTCTCAACTACCAAATGGAATTCACAAACTTCCTATTTCTCTGTATTCATAGACAGTCACAAAACAAATACAATGTGGAGCTGGCATAATTTCATAATTTAAAAAGTAAAAAATCTCTCTTGTAAGAGAGTCATACTTAACCCAAAACTTTGAAATCCTAAGTGCAGGTTCATAGGCTTTCAACAGTCTTTTGCTGTGTCACATAATCTTGATGTTAGAAGTTTTAAGTATCATTTGCCCACTTAGTGTTCTGCTCCCCTTTGCCTTGCAGGTGAGAGAACAGATCGTTGTGGGGGTCATTTGAGTAGAAGCCCCTGTGGAGCATTCTGGTAAACTGTCAGCCAACTACCCTTATTCCTTGATTTTTTTTTTTTTTTTTTTCTGGAATGGGACCATAGACAAGCCCTGTTTTTGTTTGTTTGTTTGGTTTTGTTTTGTTTTGGGTAGTACTGGGGATTGAACCCAGGCCCTCACACATGCTTGGCAAGTGCTACACCACTGAGCTACATCCCCAACTTTTTTATTTTACTTTGAGAAAGGCTCCCACTAGGTTGCCAAGTTGGCCTTAAACTTGGGATCCTCCTGCCTTAGCTTCCTGAAAGCTGGGGTTACAGGTATGCGGCACCACACCCTTCCTGGGTAATTACTTCTATATTTGCTCCAGGGAACCAGGCTCAGGATCCTTCGTCTTAGGTTGCTTCAGCCTGCTCTCCTCCTTGTTCTACCTAAAGCCCAACTGTTTGCTGCCTTTGCTTTCTGTCCTTAATTATTTTGGATCTAAATACGCTAGGCTAACAGGCTGATTGAATATACCAATTTATAAGGTGTTCATAATAATCTCCTCTCTTGGAATTACTCTTATCTTCAAGATGACTGATAAAACCACAGTGGCCTCATGAGCAGGAAGGAAATAAAGCTATCTAGAAGCGAGGCAACCCCACTGGAGAGATATCCCGGGAAAGGAAGAGACGGTGAGACTCTCCTCCTCCAATCCAAAACGTGTTTTCCTTCCACCTGTTTGTAAGATGGGCAAGTGTTCACGTACTCCGGGAACAGAGAATTTCTTTCAAGTTACCTTATTCCATGATGCAAGGGAAATGCTTTAGCATGAAAGTAAAGTAAGCTACTTAAGCTGAGTCTATCACATTTACTTCAAGTGACTTGGCTCTTCAGGGTTTCTACAAAGGGAAAGCGAATCCAACTACTTAGTGTTTAAAGCTGGCACATTTTTAAGTGGCTAAGAATGAGTCAGTGAGGCCTGTTGGTGACCCTCTCTGGCAGGGGGAGCTGGAAATTATCATCCTTATCAAGACAAAGCTTTGCTTTTCAAACAGCAAATGCTCAGGTAGCCAGGTAAGGCCTCATTAAGAAACACCACACCTAAGCCGGGCGTGGTGTCGCACGCTTGCAATCCCAGCATTTGGGAGGCTGAGACCGGAGGATCGCGGTTCGCGGACAGCCTCAGCTACTTAGGGAGGCCCTGTGCAACTCAGTGAGACCTGGTTTCAAAATAAAGAAAAATAGGGCAGGGGGTATATAGCTCAGAGGTCGAATGCCCCCGGGTTTCATCCCCAGACCCACACACACAAAAAAAAGAAACAGCAAACCTAACAATAAAAAACTATTAGACTATTATTAAAACTATTATTGAACTACTTGTGTGCAGAAGAGTACAAGCCAATGAAAGTACAAGCTATAAAAGAAGAATAAATTATTCAGGGGAATGGATTCCCTAAGCGGTTGTGTTGTCACCAATATAACTAACCACGACGTTTGTGTCCCTAGAAAGTTTAGTTGTCTGTGTGGCCCAACCAAATTGAAGAGCCCCGAGAGGAAACCAGAAGTTTTGCAATCAGTCTTTCCTGGTTCTACCTGATTGTTTATGTACCATGTTCACCCAGGTTAAAAACAATAACAGATATTTTGTTGTATTTTCTTGAAGTGGCACTGAGTGCTTACTTCACCGGCTGTGCTAGTCAGTCTCATTTGGTAAGTTCACCTCTTACCGGTCTCGCGCCAATTCAACCCCCAACGCTATCTTGAATACGCAACAGATGACTTTTGACATTTTTTATTCACCAAATATCGATTTGGCTACTGGGGGCTGGGAACGATTATTAGAAAGAAAATACAGGCTGATGAACCTGAGCCCTTCAGTTCCCTTCCCTCTTCCTCTTCCTCTTTTCTCATTCCTGCCTATAAGGAAGAAGGTGCTGTAGTTTGGATCTGGAATGTGCCCCGAAGGCCCCTGCATGAAAATCCTGGTCCCCAGCACATGGTGGTGTTGGGAGGGTGGGGTCAAGTGGGAAGAAGTTAGGTCGTGGGGGCTGTGAGACCCTGGCCCCTCCACTCCTCTCTTTGCTCCCTGGTCACTATGAGTTGAGCTCCTTGGCTGTCATATGCTCCCGCCTGATGTGACTCATCAACGCACCCAGAGCAGCGCGCCAAGGAGCGATCGGCTGCACCTGTGACAATGTGATCCTAAGTCAACCTTTTCTCTGTAAATCAATTGAGCTCAGCCGGGTTATGGTGGTGCGCACCTGTAGTCCCAGTACTTGGGAGGCTGAGATAGGAGGACCACAGGTTCCAGGGCAGTCTCAGCAACTTAGTGAGACTTTGTTTCAAAATTAAAAGGGCCCAATGTATAGCTTAGAGGTAGAATGCTTCTAAATTCCATCCTTAGTGTATCTTATACACACACACACACACACACTCACCCTCTATGTTTTTTGTTTTGTTTTGTTTTTTGTGTTACTGGAGACTGAATCCGGGGACATTCTACCTCTGAGCAACACCCCAAGGTCTATTTTTTTTTTTTAATTCTTTATTTTCAAACAGGGTCTCACTAAGTTGCAGAGGGCCTCACTAGATAGCTGAGGCTGGCCTCGAGCCTGTGATCCCCCTGTCTCAGCCTCCCAAGTATCGAGATTACAAGCGTGAGCCACCATGCCCAGCTTCATCCCAGGTATTTTGTCATAGTGATAGCCAACTAACACAGACCGTTTCTTCTTTGCCAAGTGTTTACCCTGCTCACTCTTCTTTCCCTCCTCTTTCCTTCAAGTGCTATCCTCTTGTGTTCTCACTTGCCAGCTCTGTCTTTAATGCTTTCTTTCTCACAGGAGTATGATCAGCTTGGGCCTGCGTTATCCTTAGCAATCCCAACTGCTCAACCATTTTACCCCTCTCAGGAATAATGCCTCCCTTTTCTTCCCCATCAAACTTGTTTTCTTTTCTTTTCTTTTCTTTTCTCCCTCCTCTTCTTCCTCCTTCTCCTCCTTTTATACTGAGGATTAAACCTATGGACATTCTATCTCTGAGCTAGACCTGGGTCCTATTTTTGTGTGTGTGTGTGTGGTACTGGGGGTGGAACCCAGGGGCTTTCTACCTCCAGGCTATACTCCCAGACCTTTTTTATATTTTATTTGGAAACAGGGTCTCAGTAAGTTACTGAGAGCCTCACTAAGTAGCTGAGGCTGGCTTCGAACCCGTGCGATCCTCCTGTCTCAGCCTCCCAAGCGCGGGGATTACAAGCGTACGCCACCACGCCCGGCTCCCTATTTTATTTTTACTTGGAAACAAGGTCTTAGGAAGTTGCTAAGACCCTTGCTAAGTCTCTGAGGCTGGTCCCCAATCTGTGATCCACCTGCCTCAGCCTTCTAAGTATGAGATTATAGTCCTGTACCACCACGCCCCGCTGCTTGCTTGTTGAGCTTTCTATTTTTGCCTCGCTCCGCACAGTCTTTAGCATTTAGAAAGCCGGTGCCGTCTCTCCCTTTCTACTGAGTGTGCTGCAGTGCCTAGTGCCTGGTGACTGACAGACAACCTGTCCTGACCATCTCTCTCTCACTTTCCTGACTCTCTGTCCCCTGGCTTCTGAACCTGATCCCACTGTAATTTTCTTCTATACTTCTTGAACTCTTCTGTCTCCTCTGCGGCTCTCCTTAAACCTTTTGCCCTCAACCATAGATTTTTTTCCCCCTTAGGCCCTTTATCTCTTTTAAGTTTCTTCTGTCTTCAGGACTTCAACTGCTATTGTTCCAAACTTGAATTTATTTTTATTAATGAGCTCTCACCCAAGTTTCAGGCCTGTATTTCTAAGTACTTTCTAACAACATCAGGTTATCTCTACGTAGATGGTTTTGTCATCTTAAAGATGATGAACCCAAACCCGATGTCCTCTTTCCTTTATAGGTCAGCTTCTTCTCCTGAACTCCATGTGTCTTCCAAGGTGCTACGTTGCACCCACACTCAAACCTGAGAGTACGGTTGGCTCCTTCTCCTAAGCAGCCAGCCTACTCTGTAGTTGTTCTCACACACCCCTACGCGCCCGGAATTACTCAGGGTATTCTTTCTTGCTCTCCCTCAACAGTGCCCCGAGCCGTGCGTCTGCTTCCTAGCTCTCTCACTCCGAGGCACTCTACACGCTGCAGCAGAAACCCTCCTATTCCCTTACACCAGGATTGGGAGTTTATGGGTTAATAAAGAGAAAGCCAATTAGAATGGAATTGTGAGTGAAGCCACACACATCATAAACATTTTTTGTAACCTAAAATATGTAAATGTACATTAATGTAACATCTTCCATACCATTTGATTGGTTTTCTTCCCCATCTTTTTAGCATGAGCATCTCAGCTACAGAGGATCTTTGGTTCTAGTTTATTTTTTTTTTAAGTGAAGCAGGAACTTATAAAAACTCTCCAAGCAATCTGAGAATAAAAATAATCTTAAATTTGCATGCTATCTCATAGTAATAATTTTCTCACTCACACCTAATCTGATGATATTAAGAAACTAATCTCAAAAAATATTAAAAATAAATTAATTAAAAATGAAAATCTAACCTCTTCCAGAGAAAATAGAAATCTCTTTTTTCTGCTTTAGTTCTAATTTATTTATTTATTTATTTATTTAGGTGGTACTGGGATTCCTGGAAACCCTTCTACCTCCGGATTACACTCCCAGACCTATTTTTATACTTTTTAATTTGGAAACAGGGTCTCTTAAGCCAGCGCGGCTGGCTTCAAACCTGTACTAGAATTATAGGCTTGTGCCACCATATCTGGCTTTCACATATGATTTTAATGTAGAATTTTCATAGCAACCCGTGACTTATTCAGTGTTCAGTAACTTAGAGGCCAATTTGTCTCTGTAACAGTTGTATAATACTATTTACTATTTTATCATAGGAACCTCATTCTTATATAAAATATTATAATCTTGGCTGAACATGGTGCCTGTTTGTAATCCTAGTACTTGGGAGGCTGAGACAGTAAGATCACAAGTTCATGGCCCAGCTACTTAGTGAGGCCCTCCTCAACTTAATGAGACCCTGTTTCAAGGTAAATAATAAAACAAAAAAAGGGGTGGAGTATAGCTCAGAGGTATAATGCCCCTGGGTCCAATCTCCAGTACTGCAAAAAAAAAAAAAAAAAAAAAAAAAAAAAAAAATATATATATATATATATATATATATATATAGTCTCAAATCTTTCAGTTCATCATGAATCAAAGCCTACTCTGGAATTTGATGTTACATTACCTAACTAGAATCACTCTTGCAGAGGAAAAATAATGTATTGAGAAAAAGAACCCTAAAATTAATTGAGTGTAATAATTCATGGGTTAAAATATAATTTAAGCCAGGTTTGGTAGTGTACGCTTGTAATCCCTGTACTAGGAAGGCTGAGACAGGAGGATCGCACAGGTTCAAAGCCAGCCTCAGTTACTTAGTGAGGCTCTCAGCAACTTAGTGAGACCCTGTTTCCAAATAAAATATAAAATAGGTTGGGGACTATAGCCTGGAGGTAGAAAGCCTCTGGGTTCCACCCCCAGTACCACCACCAAAAAAAAAAAATATATATATATATATATATATGTGTGTGTGTGTGTGTGTGTGTGTGTGTGTGTGTGTGTGCGTTTTAAAAAGACTTTTTGACTTAAAGTTCATGTGTGAAATGATTTTACTGAGTCTTGTCCTCTGAGTGTTGGGCACTGCCAAAAATCAGAATCACATCCTTTTAACATCAACAAATTTTTATTAAGCCCCAAACAAATTCCATTCCATCTTGAGATCCTGGAAGAAAGGATTCTTCAAAACCCAAGCTCACTCATCTAGCACATGTGTTTGAACTTCATCGCTCTTGCATAATCAGAAGCTTAGATTCCATCAACATGCTCAAAGTGGGCTCTGTGGATTCTCACAGGATGCTTAGGCCAGGCCTGCAAAAGCCTGCCTGGGCTTGTCCCTTGGACCTGTGTCAGGGCACTGTCACCGGGAGTTCAGAAACATTTACAATGTGGCCCTGAACCCTGGAGCACGGATGACTTGTTTTCCCGAAAGGAAAGAAAGCCAGCATTACTGTGTAAGCAGAGGAAGTTGACATGATCTCATTCATGGGCCTCCCTCTCATTGTGTCTGCGGAACCCGCCTCTGCAGAAGAGGGACCCTTTCTTTGGGCCACACACGGTTGTCTGCCTAATTTTCCTCATTCTTAACCTTTGCCTCTTCCTTGAAATGAAGTGTGAAACACTGCCCGGCCTCTGCTTTCTTTCTGTAGAACTTCCTCACAATAGTCAGGAGAGGCAGGGTTATAGATGTTTGTACACCCAGAAAATAACTCTGGTTATAAGGACCAGGTCAAAGCTGACTCTCGGTCTCTCGGTCAGTAGAAGCTACACATAAAAATGGGTTTGGAGAAGAATATTTGTTTCTGTCTCATACAATATGCATTGCGGCAGCACAGTTAAGTGTTTAATTTGGATTAATGATAAGAATATTATATAAATAATAAGTCTCAAAAGCAAAAACTTTCATTTAATAATACTAATTGCCTTTAAACTAGATCTTTGCTTTAAAAGTGTTTCAGTACAAGCAGAGCATTAATTATTGAATAGCATTATGTCCATGTGAAGTAGTAATTTGCTATATTTTATATGATAATGCTTTATTTTCTTATACTTTTAGTTTCTGTATATTCTGTTAATTATGAATAATTTTATAGATATGAATATTCCTAGACATATAGAATACTTGGACTATTATAGCAACAATTAAATATGTTACAAGACATTTAAGAAAGTCTTTATTATGATCTCAACTGATTTTCTGATTGATCAGAAAATATTTTATTTTCACTGGTTTACTTAAAAAAGAGAATGATATAGCTCTGTGACTAAATCTGTGGTGCTATTATCATCTCGTAACTGGTTTTAATTTGTAATATTCTATTCATGATTTTATCTTTCTCCTTCCAAAAGAAAGAAAAAAGAGAAAATCAAAGCCAGGTGTGGTGGCACACATTTGTAATCCCAGTATTTTGGAGGCTGAGACAGGAGGATTGTGGTTCAGGGATAGCCTCAGCTACTTAGTGAGGCTCTTTGCAACTCACTGAGACCCTGTTTCAAAATAAAGAATAAAAAATAGGGCTGGGGGTGTAGATCGGAGGTAGATTGCCCCTGGGTTCTGGGTTCTATCACCAGTACTGTTAAAAAAAAAAAAAAAAGAGAGAGAGAGAGGAGAGAGAAGTTTGATGATTTATGTACTAGAAATACAGCTCAATGAAGTGTCATACACACATCCTTCTTTCCCTTCACTATCTTCTTCTGATTGTATCTTCATGTAAAACCAAAGAGGACAAGGGTATTGACACTGGTTTTTGTTCTATGCTCTATGGCTTTGACAGCTTAAGGTTTATGGGAAACAGCCACAGAGCTCTGAGCTCCCAAGGGGTCTGCCAAGAAAAAAGTACTCAGCACCACTGGGTTGTTTCTTCACAAGTTCTCTTAAACATGCTACCAGCTCCTTCTTACAGGTCTGTTTATATCCTTTCTTTACTCTTCAATTATTATAACAATGCAGTAGCATTTTGGAGGACAAATTGAGGAAACCCCTACCTCTTTTACTAAAACTATCTCAATACAATTGGTATTACTGTTTATATCATTTGTTGTCATCCAGCCTCTTTTTTTTTTTTTTTTTTTTTCAGTACTGGGGATGAAATCCAGGGGCATTGTATCTCCGAGCTACATCTCCAGCCCTATTTTTCAGTCTTTTTTTTTAAAAACAAAAACAAAAACAAAAAACAAGGTCTTACTGAGTTGCAAAGGGCTTTGCTAAGTAGCTGAGGCTGTTCCTGAATCAGGATCCTGATCCTCCAGTCTCCGCCTCCTAAATGCTGGAATTACAAATCTGCCTAGGTTGCAGAGGCTGGCCTTGAACCTGTGATCCTCTTGTCTCAGCCTCTTAGATATTAGAATTACTATGTGTGCCACCACGCCCAACTTAATTCCAAATTCTTTATTCTGACTTTGAAGGCCTTCATTCTTGGCCCAGACTTTCTTCTGTCTTTATCTCTTACTACAGGTTGTCTACACACCAGCCAGTCAGCGGTACTTGCTGCCCCCTAAATGGCACTCACCACCCTTGTTCCTGCTCCTTCTTCCTTGCTCCTTCTCATGGCTTTACCTTTCTTGTGGGAATTCCACTTCAGTGTTCTCTGAAGGTACTCAGAATTGTGCCCTCCCTCCTACTGCCTCCGGATTCTTGGTGTGCCTATCCTTCCAGGTGCCTGTAATTTCTTCCTCCTCTGGGTCATGGTAACAGTTTAGTTTCTCTCTGAAAGCATTTATCATAATCTATATCATAGTATTTGTGCACTTGTTAAGTCCTATTAAGTTGCATATTTTTAGGATAGGGAAACTTCTTATTTATTTTTCAGGTGTTCACAACATTTAGTACTATACCTTACATATAGTAGTTTCTTAATAAATATCAATTTAAGTCAAGCATATAGTTTAAGCTCAAGAGAAACCAATTAGTGTCAGCATCTGCCATTGGGTAGCAACTCTAAGAATCAAGACTCAAATTCTCTAGAGGAAATAACCAGATATCTGTGCTCACATGGGGGCCCATGTGAATAATTCTGACCTTTAAGTGTTTTGAGGTCTTTAAGTACCTTCTAAACCACCAAAGATAACATGATGTTGTTAGGCTGTATATAATGTAGGTTTTCAAAATGAAATAAAGAATGATTAGAAATAATCTCACTTACTGCTCAGAACTGGCTTCTAGAGAAGCAGAAATTTTAGTTCTGTTGGCTTGTTTTCTTGATCCTGTCAACACAGGCTTCTGTGACTCCTCCTGTTTCCAGAACTCTGCCATTATGGGAAATCAGCTCCTGCTAGTCCTAGCAGCCTTTACTCTTTACACTGACTTTGTCATTCAAGGGGAAGATTGGACTGAGCCACCGGTTCTAATCTACTGTTGCCTCCAGCCTTTAATGAGCTAGGGCACCAACTACTAGGGGCGCAGAAGCCAGAGCTTATAAATGGGATCCCACCTGTGTTCAACTGTGGCCGACTGGCTGTGCTGGGATGCGTGTGAAAGTTGTGCACATTTTGGCTATTTTTCCATAAGAAATTTTATTTGTGATTGACAGAGGATTATATCTCTGAAATAGCTTTAGTATTTCAATGTTAAATTAATTTCTGATTGTATAAAATTGGCAGTCTGTATGTTACACATAAACTCTATTAAACTTTATGTAGGTCTGAACTTTATCCATTTACGAGAGATGTTAACATATACTCTACTTGAAATGTACCAACTCCATAAAGCATTTTCGTTGCAAATACATCTCCTTTGATCTTCACAAGAACTTTGTAAGAGATTTCCATTCCCATTTCACAGAGAAAAGACAAAGGCCCAGAGAGGTTTACAAATCACAAGATTAAGTCACAGGTCTCTAATGTAATCCTAAATTGGTTAGATCTCAAAGCCTATACTTGAACCATGCTTGAGCCTGGACAAAGTAGCGTGTAGAGTCTATAGCCATCATTTTTCTCTAAGTAGAAAACATGTCAGGTTTTATGTAAGTTTTAACTTCCTATTTCAGGGTAAGTTTGGATTCTTTTGCAAGTGAAATCAAGAGTAACGAGGCTGAAGGTGCACAACCCCAACTTCAGTATTGTCAATATTCCTGCTTATTCCACCGTGAAAGGTTCCCCCCACCCTTCACATTTCTATTCTCAAATATTAGGAAATGACCCAGAACATCTCTTCAATGAAAAAGAATGTGCACTGTGCCGTGACAGCTTCACGCTGAAGGGCTTTCAAAAGGGATGTGACTGGCTTCGGTGTTTAAACTGCTTTGCTAAAAATGACTTACTGCTCAAGCTTTCCTGGTCCCCTTATAAATATCCACAAAACAACTGGAGCAAGTGGACTTAAATTTGCAAAACTCATAGGTTTTTGCAGGAGAAAAAATAGAACACAAATAGGCTTCTTTTTTCTTTCTTTTCTTCTTTCTTTTTTTCTTTTTCATTAGAAGTCGGCCTGGGTTCCCAATAGCATTTCTGACTCATTTAAAAATGTAAAACCCATTATAGTTTCTCCTCCAATGTTCTGTTCCCTTTATCTGGAATTTCAGGTTTCTCTTCTGTTTCCTGGGATTTGCAAAGTAGCAAAATCAGCCAGTTTACATTTAAGATGTTTTGATTCTTTTCTCAGGCTCTTGCCAGTGTACTTCACACAGAATGATTAAAAGCTGTGTGTTCTGTTAGAACTGTTATAGTGTTTAAACAAGGAAGTCTGTGTTTGTTTAAGAGAATGGGGAAATGGTTATCTTGACAGATTAGACTGAAAAAACAGGACAGCCACAGTTGAGCACAGATGTCCACATTTGCCACTTGGCTGGCTTTTTGAGGTATTCTAAACAAAACTTGCCTGTGTGCTTGTGCTTGTGTTCTGCTTGACACCTGACTGAGGAATGTGATTAAGAGCTACTGCCAGGGCCTGCGTGCCTCTGCGGGCAAGTGTTCCCAGGTTTGAAATTTCTCAGAGTCTGTTTAACTATGTCATAATTAAACTAATGGAACACAAGAGGAATTTCTCCGGCTGGCTTAAAGGCCCTGATCAAATGTAATTTCATCTCACATCACACACCCGCTCGGCAAAGTTGAGATGAAATCAGGCAGAAGCTGCAGGATGTACTACATTAATCAATTTCTTAAAAATGTGTTCTCAAAAGTAGGCGAACCATCAGTGGCAGTTGTGGTTTAGTGGACAAAGCACTGGATGAAAATTCAGGAAACCTTGACTGCAGTCAAACTCTGCCACTGCTGGCTGTCAGATGCTGCCCTGACAACCCTCACCCGACCCTCCCAGCATAATGAAGCGGTTGTTGATGTTCTTGACAATAGCTTGTGTCATTGAGCTCAGCCACGCCCTGTGCCAGGCAGTTACAGGCCTGACACCAGTACCCCATCTTATCCTTGAAAGAGCCCTACACGGTGGGTACAGTCAACCTTGCTGTTTCATGGGATCTCAGTCTGAATTTACAAGTAATTCTATTGCAGCTTTATAGATAACAAAGAAAGATTTCCATTGCCTTATTTTAAATATGTAATATTAAAAATTATCACTAGCATATTCACATTTAGTAAATATATTTTTCAAAACCTATAAATTCAAAGTTCTTATTGAAAATATAAAATTTAAAGTGTCAAAGTAGCTAATGATGGTTTACTTTTGCACTGGCTGGTTACCAGTGTCATTCGGGTAACCCAGGTCTTTGGCAGGCCAGAAAGATTTATAGCCATGGTTTCTGCTTCTCTTATTCTTCTTTCTTTCTTTCTTTCTTTCTTTCTTTCTTTCTTTCTTTCTTTCTTTCTTTCTTTCTTTCTTTCTTTCTCTCTTTCTTTTTGGCACTGGGGATTGATCTCCAAGACAGTCTACCTCTGAGCTACACCCCTAGCCCTATTTTATTTTATTTTTATCTTGAAACAGGATCTCACTAAGTTGCAGAGGGTCTAAGTTGCTGAGGTTGACTGTGAACCTGTGATCCTCCTGTTTCAGCCTTCCAGGTTTGGGGATTATAAGCGTGCACCACCCATCCTGGCATCTACTCCCCTTACTCTTAAAGACTAACTCCAGATGTCCACTAACGGAAAGTCTAAGTGATTGGTTTGAAAAATTAAGCTTGTACCAATTTTGATACATCCTTACTAATATTTACTTACATATTTACTAATTCAATAAGATAAAAATATTTAATAATTTTTTGTGCAGTTGTTTAAATGGCAGTATCTTATGGCAATATCTAAGCTTCTACATTTTTGACCTAGAGACAATCAGTCTGGATAGCTTTATTCTTAGCCTTCTTGCCAGAAACCTCTTCATTTAGATCTTTGGGACTTGATACCTAGTGGATCTATTCCTAACATTTCCAACAATCTCTACATCTGTATTTTCCCCTCCTACCAGTTCTATTTAGGATAAGTTTCATGGAATTCTAACCTCAACCATCAATCTTTCATGGTTCCTTATCAGATGATAACAGGACTTTCCAATGCTATTTTGTTTACAACAAAAATAACAGCCTACTCCTCCCCAAATAAGAGCTATTGTTTAGTCTTATCTCTTTTAGAATGTAAGTACTGAAAGATCGGACTCTTTTCTTTTTCTTCATTCTGACAGAGTGCCTAGAAATTAATATTAATAGATAACAAAAACATTTCTTCATAATTATTTACTAAGTGCATTCTTGGCAATGTGTCTTGTAATTCCTGTAATTTTCATGTCCCGAGGAATTCCTAAAGCTAGGAATTTTAGATTACTTTCTCCTCACATTTAAGATCACCAAATTGAGGCTATGATCTCTATTTCACACATAGCTCAAAGACAGAAATAATGAGATTGACTATATTGTGTCAGGTTTAGGAAAAGTGAAGTCCGAATCTTCAGATGCTGCTGGGTCTAGGGCCATCGCATGGCCTGTCCCTTCCACACTGAGCATGTTTACTTGGGGAAATCAGGACAAATGATCTGAGACAGGCCACAGAAGGGTAGTGTATAAGGTAAAGGTGTTAGGCCTTCCTTGATTTAGGAGGTGATTTATGGAGGGCTAATATATTTATAATCACAGTTTTTTTGGGTCTCACTGTCCAGAACACCTCTTTTCTGTTTCCCATCAGTCCTGCAGAGCTGATGGTAACTTGCTGACTCTTCCTCCACCTGTCCTGTGCAAAGCTTTGGGCCAATGGTGACCACCAGGGCTTAGGGATGATTTTATTTTTATATTTCTTTGGTATTGGGGATTGAATTCAGAGGTATTCTACCTTCAAGATATATCCACAGACATTTCTTTTTATTGTTGTTTTGGTTTGAAATGGGGTCTCCCTGGGTTTCTCTTGCTAAATTTCTGAGACTGGTCTTAAGCCTGCACTCCTCTTGTATCATTCTCTCACAGACATGCGCCACCACACTTGGCTGGGATATTTTTTTGAGGGGAAGATTCAGGGATTGAACCCAGGTGCATTTAATTTCCAAGCTACATTTCCAAGTGACCCTGTTTCAAAAAAAACTCTGTCTATATAGGGTCTTGCTAGGTTGATGAGAGTCTCATTACTTGCGGAGGCTAGTCTTAAACCTGTGATCTTCCTGTCTCAGCCTCTCAAGTACTGGAATTTCAGGCATGTAACATCATGCCCAGTTTGGGATTATTAACAAGAAAATATTTTAAGCAGTGTCTCCCATGCCTGAGTCACATGTGTATTTCATCTTTCTGAAATTTACTAAATTTTTTTAAAAGAAGGTAACTGGCCTTTTAACTTAAATAAATATCTTAGAAGCCGGGCGTGGTGGTGCACACTTGTCATCCCAGTGCTTGGGAGGCTGAGACAGGAGGATCGCACAGGTTCGAAGCCAGCCTCAGCTACTTAGTGAGGCTCTCAGCAACTTAGTGAGACCTTATTTCCAAGTAAAGTATAAGAAAAATAGGTCTGGGAGTATAGCCTGGAAGTAGAAAAGCCTCTGGGTTCCACCCCCAGTACCACACACACAATAAATAAATAAATAAATAAATAAATAAATAAATAAATAAAATATCTTATAGAAGGAAACAAGATTTCATACATTATAAATATGATATTAAACACAAAAACTATGAAGACAAAATCATGGTGTTTAGCCTCTAAATGCTAACAGCTAAAAAAGGATCTGAGCTTGAGGCTTGTTTTTTTTTCTTTCTTTCTGAAAATGGAGATATTTGTGTTAGGTGGAAGGGAACACTAGTGCCAAACTAAAATTTCCTTTATTTTTTTCAGAATGATGGAGAGAAAACTGAAAATAGAATAATTCTGTCACTCAGTACTGTGCTTGTGAAATATTTTTTGTCACACATCTTCAATAGCAGGAGTCTCCCAGGTTGAGAAAGGTTTGTAGCCGGCGTGGTGGCGCATGCTTGTAAACCCTGTGCTTGGGAAGCGGAGACAGGAGGATCGCGCAGGTTCGAAGTCAGCCGCGCTGGCTTAAGAGACCCTGTTTCCAAATAAAAAAAAGCATAAAATAGGTCTGGGAGTGTAGCCCGGAGGTAGAAGGGTTTCCAGGAACCCTAGTACCACCAAAAAAAAAAAAAAAAGGTTTATAACCCTGGCCTGAACCAGACAGTGGCTTGGCAGTGGGTTCGAAAGGCCAGTGTGGGTTTACTGCAGGCCTATTATTATCTGTGCAAGGCGTTATGGCAAATACAGTCAGACGGAAATCAACCTAAAATGGGGTCAGAAGGAGTAGATAGTATGGGCGTACGTATGTATGTATTTGTGTGTGTGTGTTATTTAGATTTGAGACTAACAGGAAGTGAATAGGTGAACAATTGCCATGTGTGTGACCCAGCTGACGCCTCAAGGCCTCCAGGACCAAGGGCCATTGTGAAGCGGGGGCCTTGAGGAGCTTCATGAGGCTTCTTTATGTTTGAAGAACATCTGTGTTCTGGTCACAGGCAGGCAGAATGAGGACAATCACAGAGAGATGGCGCGCAGCCTGAGCTTCACTGTGGGCTTAGGGACAGGCCGAGAGAGCACAGTGACACTGAAGGTCGTTTAGACTGCCTATGCCTGACTCAGGGACAGAATGTAAAACTGGGATGGGATTTGGTCCTATGGGCAGAAGGGCGAGATTTCTGGCGTCTTCTGATAAGGGTGTGAAGAAGATGCGCTTGGTTAGTCACGTAGAGGAAACAGGCAGTGCAGACACAGGTAGCCTCCGAGAGAGCAAAAGGGGGTCATAGGGAGTGATGTTAAGGAGGTACAAAGATTAGGTCTGCAAAAACCTCAGGGCCTCTGGAGGCACGCAGGAGAGAAGTGAACGCTTCACATTTTGAGGCCCCGGGCAAAGGAGACACAGAGATGGTTTGGATGGGGGAAATTTTTGTGTTCTTGTGTAAGTGTGGGCTCAAAGGGTATGTTCATTTTTAGCTGAAGGCTCATACAATTATCTCAGATGATAAGATAAATATCATATCTGATAGGACAAGCCAAACCAGAAATATAAGTAAGAGTAATTATTCTGTGTGAGAATGAATACTGGGGACAGAGACCTCTTCCTTGGATACATGTGGTGGGAAAGGAAGATGAAAAGGAGAATGTGGATTAACATCTAACCTGTGACTCTACCGTACTGTGAGATTACATACATTTTATTTAATTCTCTTTGCAATTCAGAGAAAGGTGGTATCAAACCCATCTTCCAAATAGCATAACCAAGATTTAGAAGTCTTAGGAAATGTTTGTAGTTAGGACAAGGGAAAACAAAAGCCAGAAAAAGAAGTCAGTAAAGGGGAGAGGAATGGATCTCACAGAGGGGAATTTTAGGGGGACTATTTAGGAGAATATTTCAAGGAATCGTTTTTCTCTTATGCTTTCTCTTTTTTAAAAAAACACATAATCTTGCCGGGCGTGGTGGCGCACGCTTGTAATCCCCGCGCTTGGGAGGCAGAGACAGGAGGATCGCGCAGGTTCGAAGCCAGCTGCGCGCACTGGCTTAAGAGACCCTGTTTCCAAATAAAAAATGTAAAAATAGGTCTGGGAGTGTAGCCCAGAGGTAGCAGGGCTTCCAGGAACCCCAGTACCACCAAAAAAAAAAAAAAAAAAAAAAAACACACATAATCTTATTTTTTTAACCATGAATCCTTTTGAAAGTCAGTTATCATATGGATTAAAATAATAAGGGGGTGCTTTATGAATTGGACTTAGTGATCATTGACAGTAAAACAATGCTAGAGTTGGTGACATGACTGTTTTCCCCGTCCCATTTCATGAAAAAAATTCACATTTCATTTGGAACTTGAAAGTGGTTTTGAAATCCATGGAATTGAAGGGGAGCCACGTGGCTCGCAGCTCAACAGTGGCCCGTTGATGTGTGTCAAGTGGTTTCAGGGAAGTTTCTGTCCAGGCTTGGCCACAGTGTTAGGCTTCTGAATGGAATGAGAATGCCAAGTTGGAAATCCAAATGGGAGCACTTTCTAATATAGTACCTTAGCAGGAAGAATTCAGTCATGGGATCTGAGTCTTCATTTTGATGAGAGTGTCCTCACTCAGGAGCTGCTCTCAGGAAGCAGGACCCATGCACATACAAATCCGAGGCTGTCTGGGGCTATGCAGGATCCTCAGGATGGAAAGCTTGTACCACCCCTGGGGGTGGGCAGCAGACGGCTTCTAGGTGCAGACTCTCTCCCATCTGCCCCATGTGGGGTGGAAAGGTCGCTGAGATAGTCAAGCAACTGGGTTTCTTGTTTGTATCTGGATCTGCCCTGTTCGGTACCTCTAGACTTCAACCTTATAATGAGCACTTAAAATTCACCTTCATCGTTCTTTGGGCTGTTGTGTATACAGATCGTGCACACTCCGGCAGGGCCTGCCCTGGATCCTGGCTATAGTTTTGAAGTGGAATGGTGGCTCTGTGCACAACATAGCAGCTGTGGCTTTGCCTCCCTTTGGTGGATCCCTCTGTCTACCTCCCCCATTCTCTCATGCATTCCCTTGCTATCTGCTATGTACTGTCAGTTAGCACCATTTCTCCTTCCTCAGCGACTGCCCTGGAGTAGTGTATCTTAGCAAATGTGGCTTATCCAGAAAGCTTTTGTTTCTTTCTCAGAGGAGCCAGTTGTTAGAACGCTTTCCCTTTTTGTTTATTCAACAAATGTTTGAATGTGTTAGACACTGTACCAGATAGGCACTTAGATAGAGTGCATGTTCATTGCCCTTAAGATTTCTGCAATCCCAAAGGAGAAGACAGGTGAGTAAATTGATGGTATTTGAGTTTATAATAAGAACTATGGTAGGTCTACTAAAATGGAGCTGTGAGAATAAGGGAAAGAGGCATCAGGATCAGATATACTGGGTTCTTACAGCTTTCCTGCTTGTCCTGTGGTCGCAGTGATTACCCTGGGCAGTGATGGCCTTCCTGTGAGAGCAGAGCCCAGGCCCAGGGCCAAAACGCAGCTGGCACACACTGGCGCGACTCCTCCAGCTGCCAGGATATTGAGCTTCTCCGGCTCCAGTTGCTGTGCGGTCGACCTTGCCTGTCCCCTTTACCCCAGTTGCCCCAGCTGTTTTCCCTAGGCCCCGAAGCTAAGAGGAGGACAGAGCCCTCCAGACATGGCCAGCATTTTAGCTTGGATCTATTTCATTGAGTTGTTGTTTGTGCTGTTAAGATTACTAAATGTGGGCTGGATGTGGTGGCACACATCTATAATTCCTGGACTTGGAAGGCTGAGACGGGAGGATCACAGGTCTGAGACCAGTCTCAGGAACTTGGACCCTCAGCAACTTAGTGAGGCCTTGTTTCAAATTAGAAAATAAAAACAGCTGGGGGTGAAGCTCAGAGATAGAATGTACCTGGGTTCCATTTTCAGTAACACACACACACATATTTAAATGTCTTCCCTGTTTGACTCATTACACAGTGGATTCTCAGTACCCATCTCAGAGATACAGTGTAAGTACACATTAGCTGAATATTTAATAAATAAATTAACTAAACGTAGGGATAGTGGAGGTTAATGGAGCAGGCAGAAAGTATGATTTCAGATGAGTTTTAGAAATCTTTAAAGTTGAATTTATGAAAATTCCATAAAGTATAAAGAGGAAAATAGTTATCAGCTCTCTTCCTGCCACTCAAAGATGACACTTTGATGTGTTTTCTTTTGGAATTTCCTGTGTGTGTGTGTGTTTATTTCTCTGTGCACGCACATACTTATAAGTGGACAAAGATTTTTAACGTGCTAATATTCTTGTTTCTTTCTGCCCTCAACTGTCCAAGCTGGGTCCCTTCGATTGGCTACTTGAGCCTGGCCCTTTAATGCACTAACTGAGTTAATGAGACAAGAAAGAATGGGGAGGAGCTGGCTGTCTTGATTCCTAAAAGGAAGGCTGAGGTGTGACTACAAATAGTTTGAAATCTAGGCAGAGAAGCTGGGTGTGGTGGCACACACCAGTCATCCAGGATTTGGAAGGCTGAGAAAGGAGAATCACAGGTTCCAGGCAAGCCTCAGCATCATAGAGCAGCTCCCGCAACTTAGTGAGGTGAGACCCTCGACTGTCAGCAATTTAGTGACACCTTCCTTCAAATAAAAAAGTAAAAAGGGCTGGGGAAGCTCAGAGGTAGCATGTCCCAGGGTTCAAAACCCCAGCACATGCGTGTGCACACACGTGCACGTGCACACGCGCGCGCGCGCACAGACATACACACACACACCCCAAAACAAAACCACAAGAAACAGAAAGGAAAAAGAAAAAGGAAGAAAAAAAGAAAGCAATCTTGGCATGGGACTCAGGGGGCCTGAAAGAAAGGGTGAAGAGAAAGTAAAAATGAGAACAGCTCTGAAAAACCCGAGCATTTGGCTACAATTTGAGTAAACAGGGAGATATGGGGAAGCGGCGACCACGCCAACACCTGGGACACAGGTTGGCGAAGGAAGAATTGAGTTGATTTCTTCATTTATCATGGAACTTAACCCTCCATTGCCTTCTCTTCAAGATACTCTCCACAAAAACAACATTTCAAAGCTTTCCTGAGAGTGGACTTGTGGTTTTGGCTTTGGGACTAAGAAGGGCCAGTTTAGTGTGTGTGTGTGTGTGTGTGTGTGTGTGTGTGTGTGTGTGTGTGTTTGTGTAGGGCACATATGCAGTGTCCTATAAGAGGGTTAAGATGCTAATAGTTTAAACCTTTTTGGCGTCACGTCATTTCTTTCCTTTTCTAAGCACTTGATCTTGGCCTTACTCTGTCTCAGTCTTATGGGTTAAAGCAAACTGGAGGCAGCCGTGATCCGAGGTGGGTCCCTGGGCGTGACTTTGGGCCTATGTATATTCCTAGCTCCTCCCCTTGCTCATCATGCCCTAAGGACTTGAAGCCTCAGCTCTCACTTGGTAGCTGGCATAAAAAGAACTGAAATGTTCAGAATCATAAGCCAATAGGCCTCCCTTCCTCTCAGTTGTGGTTGTCAGGTGTTTAGACCACAGTGGTGAGAACACTGGCTGAAACACTGTGGCAAGAATGTAAGCAGGAGCTGGGCATGGTGGTGCATGCCTGTAATCCCAGTACTTGGGAGCGGAGAGGGGAGGATTGGAGGTTAGAGGCCAGCCTCAGCAACTTACTGAGATATTCAGTAACTTAAAGAGACCCTGTTTCAAAAGAAAATATAAAATAGAACAGGGGGGTGTAGTTTAGAGTTAGAACACTCCTTGGCTCACCTTCCCATAACACACACACACACACACACACACACACACACACACACACACACAACATAAGCAAGTAACTCAGGTAATATTTAATTTTTGACATTTAAAGATATGATTTTGCACTAAGTAAATAGTTTTGAGAGCTGGAGTATTGATTGCATTAAAAAGATAATTTCTAAATTCCTTTGTCTTTGTCTTCTTACTTTAGCATATAAAAATCCATACTTAACGAGCCAGACCATAGATAATTTCTTAATGGAGGGCCAGATGGGAAAATGATAATTGTCTTCCAGCCTTCCGGCCCCAGGGAGTTTGAGAGAAGGAAAGAAGGAGAGAGGCTTCAGATCTGTGCCCGGGATGAGTTATTAAAGTGAGGTCTACAACCCAGAAATCTTGCCCACCTGTCCCTCTGAAGCCACTTGGGGCTGGGGAAAGTGCCAGAGTGGCACCTTATCAGAGGTGAAGCCGCAAGGAAGCAGCCATGGTGCTGCAGCATGCTCACGCAGAGGGAATCCTCAACTTCATCTCTTCTGCTAACAATCATAACTCCAAAAGACACAATCCCAATCGCCATAACAAAAGATCAAAATCCCTAAGTCTAAAATTATAAAAACCCAAACTCCCAAATCTCAAATATTAAGATTCCAGATTTTGAAATCTTGAAAATGGCACTTCCTTTAAGATGTGTGTGTGTGTGTGTGTGTGTGTGTGTGTGTGTGTGTGTAGTGTTTACATAAGATAATAGAAAGCTGAATTCTGGGGAGGGAATTGGTCACTTGGTATGGTAGCAACAATAACTTCAATTTAAAAATATGTGCTGAGTGTGGTGGTGCACACCTATAATTCTACTTCTGAAGCTCAGAAAGGAGGATCATTGAATTGAGGCCAGCTTCAGCAATTTAGTAAGCTCATTTCAAAATAAAAAGTAAAATAGGGCTGGAAGTGTAGCTCAAAGGTAGAAAGCTTGTGGGTTCAATCCCTAATACCAAGAAGAAAGAGAAAAAGAGAGAAGGAAACAGACAGGCTGGGGTATATATTTCAGTGGTAGAGTGCTTGCCTGCCATGTGTGAGACCCTAGGTTTGATCTCCAGCAAAACACACACGCACACACACACACACACACACACACACACACACACAAACACACACTTCACGTTTGCATTAATATTCCTTCTAGCTGATCAAATTTCAGGAGGTTTTAATGAGTTTAATGAATTAAAGATGCATTTGCCTGAAGAAGCCAGTGGAATTCCTGATTGGTTAAAAATAATTACCTGCACATGCATGGTAGGATAAGGCGACACTTAAGGTATTAATGGTGTTGCTGTTCCATCTCTAATACTCTTTCTCCAAAATCCGTGGTCTGTATGAGTCACGTGGAATGGATTTCCAAGTCCTCATAACACATGGAAGCGTGGCACAGAGAATGAGAAGATTTCATAGGGAATGTTTATGCTGGTACTTAAAAAAGAGCAACACTTTTTTTGAAGACAGTATTCTTCAAAGAGATCTATGCCCTAAAAGAAAAAAAAGCAGCTGTTCAATGATCACGAATTTTCCCAGCTCTCATTGACTACCTCTATACAATTGCCCATAACCAATGCCTGTGATACGCATTTTCATATGTTGATTTTTTTTTAGTTTCTTTATTCACCATTTTAAACTTTTGGCATTATTGCTATTATTATTACTTTTAAATTATTATTATTTTCTAATACTGGAGTAAATAAATAAATAAATTAATTAATTAAACTTGTCTCTGTGAAAGTACATTATTACAATGTTGACTTTGTATGTAAGCTTTGTGTGCGTACATAAAAACATTGAAATGTCTTAGATAAATGGAGCGATGTCCTTTTTGTACATCTGCATTTATAATGTCTCATTAAATGTCTCTGGAACTCTAATTTTGGTGCAACTGTTCCTATGGTAGAAACTCACTGGTCATCAGAAGTCTTAGGTTGTCTATCGTGCTACTCAAATAACTGCAATTAGAAGGCTGGTTGTGCCAGTTACCAACCACGGCAATATTCTGCTTTTACTTTACCATTTTTACCCACTTCTTTAAGAATATGATTTATCTGCTCATATCTGTTACGCTCATGCAACTGTTGTTAGTATGTCTGAATGTTTATGTTTGTAAAAGTATGCATGGTATGTGGCTTATTTTATTTTGTAAAGTGACCTCTGAAGTACTGTCATGTATTTATATGTTGCACAGAATTTTTTTTAAAGTAAATAAACATATTTTAAAGAAAAAACTTTTTTTTCTTTTTTACTTTTTTTTTTTTACAGTACTGGGGATTGAACCTGGGGGCATTCTACCTCTGAACTATGCCCGCAGCCCTATTTTTTATCCTTTATTTTGCAACAGGGTCTCACTAAGGGCCTCACTAATTACCTGAGGCTGGCCACATAGCTTTGATCCTCGTGTCTCAGCCTCTCAGGTTCTGGAATTACAAGCATTTGTCACCACGCCCGGCTTAAAGAATGTTTTAAAATTATTTTTTTCCAGAATTATATTTCTGGGATTTTAGATTATAGGAATTTTGATCTTTCAGGATTATGACATTCAGGATTATGCATTTGGGGATTATGGTCCAAATTTCCTTGGTTCCTACAAAGCAAAACAGGACCCAGAAGCAGTTTAGTGAGATTGTGAAGACTGTCAAATAGGGTCACCAGAGTGGAGATGGAGAAACTTGATGACAGATGTGAAGCTGAAGACACGTGCTGGGGCTCACTGGGAATTGTAAAACCTAAGAGAGATCTAGAACACCAGGCTTGTCCAAGCTGAGAGACCAGAGCCACCAGCTATAGATATGTGGTACCGGGCTGGTAGCAACGAGACAGTGAGGTCACTCTTCAGATGCAAGGGAGGCCAGAAATGGGAAGAATCTGATTCATCTCATTTGAGCAGAGATCACTAAGCCTTTCAACCAGTTCCTGGATCTGCAGATAAGCATTGCAAGGTTATCTGAGAAAGCAGCATTTCTACACAATTTTAACGTGCAACCTCCTGTCTCAACCTCCCAAGTACTGGGATTACAAACATGCACCGCTGTGCCCTGCTCTACCCAATATTATTCAGAGCAGTGTAGTTTATAAGATCAGATCACATGTTAAATCAGACAGGACATTTAGTAAATATTTTTGCAGCTAGCAATGTCTGGATGCTAGAGAATAGGAACATATTCATAGACAAAAGCAAACAAAGTATACCTTTGCTCCATATACTTGAGTTGCATTATTCAACCTTACACATACACGCACGCACACACACACATGCACATGCACACACACCACATTTAGTTAAGGTACAGAGCTGTTTCTGTCAAAGTTCTTTTGTTAGCAAAGATCAAAAACTTGCAAAAAAATAACTCTGGCAATAGAGTAAGGGAAAATTTAAGGACCCTCCAAAGTAATCTCACTGATATACAAGAAAAAAGAAAAAACAGGCCAAAGGGAAGCTGAATGGGAAATTCAAGACCTAAGTTTACACTTAGCACTTCTCAGGGGTCATAACATCTTCCTCATTACTACTTCTTTTTTACTTATGAAGCCTGTACAGCATGGACCATCCCCAAATCTACATCAGGAGCATTCATTTAGAAATCCTCCATCCATTGACTGCTTCCTTCTTGATTTTTAGTTCAAATTCCAGGGAGACACCCTTTTATGTGAATTGATCATAGACCTAACAATAACCTTTAAAACTTATAAGAGAAACCGTAGGAAAAAAAATCTTTTAGGCCTTGGCTTAGGTAAATAATTATTTTTAAATTATTTTAAGAGGCCCAAACCAGAGAACTATCATAATATATGCATAACCCATGTTCATAGCAGCACAATTCACAATAGCCAAATTGTGGAACCAACCTAGGTATCCAACAACAGATGAATGGATTACAAAACTATGGAGTATACACACAATGGAATTTTATTCAGCAATAAGGAAGAACAAAATTATGTCACTTGCATAAAAATAAAAGGACCTGGAAAATATTATGAGATTAGCCAATCATAGAAAGTGAAGGGTCATATATTTTCTCTTATATGCACATACACAAGCTAGGAAGTAATTGGGATACCAGAGGGACTCAGACAATGGAGAAGAAACCTCAGTGGAGCCAGGGAGGTGGTCTAAGAGAAGGGGAGAAGGAAGACTGAGATTCATTAATGGAAATACTACCATCCACTATGTGAACATATGTAGATATACCAACGTCAGTCTCAGTACTCTATGGGGAAGGGGAGGTAAATAAATACATCAAGAGCTGTGTGCATGTACCTCATCGTCAACACGATTTACATTATGATGTGAGACTACAATACATCAATAAAAGTATATTAAAATGCAAAAAAGATTTGTAACCAGAATATATTAAAACTATTCCTGTTGGGTGCAATGGTGCACACATGTCATCTCAGTATTTGGGAGGTTAAGATAGGAGGGTTGCAGATTTGAGGTTATCACAGGGTAACTTAGGGAGATAATATATATGATGTACATTCACAAAAATATCAAAATCAATCACTAAGCCAAACATGAGAAGGAAGGAGGGGAGAGGGAATGAGGTAGGAAGTGAGGAAGGGCTAAATGAGTGATGTGTGCATGTGTGCCTCCACCATCTTTACTCCATTAAGATGTTTGACTACAGTGCACCAAATATTTATTTATAAAAATAAAAAGGGTATAGTTCAGAAGCAGAATGCTCGTATTAAATTTTTATTACCACAAAAATATATTCTTAGCCGGGCATGGTGGCACACACTTGTAATCCCAGTATTTGGGAGTCTGAGACAGGTGGATCACGTTTTTTTTTTTTGTTTGTTTGTTTGTTTTGTTTTTGGTGGTACTGTGGGTAGAACCCAGAGGCTTTCTACCTCTGGGCTATATTCCCAGACCTATTTTCTATTTTATTTGGCAACAGGGTCTCACTAAGTTGTTGAGAGCCTCACTAAGTAGCTGAGGCTGGCTTTGAACCTGTGCGATCCTCCTGTCTCAGCCTCCCAAGTGCTGGGATTGCAAGCGTGCGCCACCACGCCCGGGTTTGAAGACAGTCTCAGGTACTTAGTGAGGCTCTCTGAAACTTAGTGAGAGCCTTATTCAAAATAAAGAATAAAAAATCGGGCTGGGGGTATAGCTTGGATGTAGAATGCCCCTGTGTTCAATCTCCAGCACTACAAAAAGATTACATATATATATATACATATATGTTCTTAAGACTCAATAATAGTAATTTAAGAAACTTAATATATGGGCAAAATTTGAAGATACTTTACCACTATATATATGAGTAGCAAATAAATGTGAAAAGAAGCTCCACATCATTAGTTATTAGGGAATTTTATTTTCTTTTTCTTTGTTTTGTTTTATATTTGATGCTGAAGATTGAGCCAAGAAACACTGACATTCTACCTCCGAGCTATACTCCCATCCCTTTTTATTTTATTATTTTTGAAACAGGTTCTGAAGTTGCTAAGGGTCTGACTTGACAAGGCTGGCCTCAAACCTGTGATCCTGCTGTCTTAGCCTCTGAGTACTGCAATTATAGTTGTGTGTCACCGTATTCAGCTAATTAGGGAAATATGTATCAAAACCATTACTCACTGATCAAAATGACTTAAAAGAACTGGTAGAGATGCAGAACAACTGAAACTTCCATGCATTGCTGATGGGAGTGTAAAGAGACACATGGCTAATGGGAAAAAAGTTTATTGATTTCTTACAAAACTTAATATACACTTTCTATATAATGCAGATTCCACTTCTACCTATTTTTCAAGGTAAAATGACTAATAAAATCTCTACACAAATATTTATAATAGCTTTATTCATAATTTTTCCAAACTGGAAAAAATGCCCCTCAGTTGGGAATGGATAAACGAATGGGGGTTCATCAGTGCAATGGAACTGTCCTTAGTAATAAAAGGGAATGAGCCACTGATGCAGGCACCAAGATAAATGAATTTCACTTACATTATGGTAAGTGGGAAAGTCAGTTTCAAAGGCGACATACAGTATGATTCCACTTATGTGGCATTCTCAGAAAGGCAAAGTGTTGGAGGAAACAATGGATCGGGTGCCAGGATTAGGGGTATCTTGTCTACAAAGGCATATTACAAGGGAATGTTTTAGATGGACAATAAAAATAATCTGTTGCCTCACTGTAGTGGAATTGATGAGGCTTTATTCACTTGCCAAAATTCATAGACTTGAACATTAAAAAGAATAATTTTATTGTTTATACATTTTTTAAAAATTAAGAAATATAGCCGGGCATGGTGGCTCACCCTTGTAATCCGAGCATTTGGGAGGCTGAGACAGGAGGATGGCAGTTTGCGGACAGTCTCAGCTACTTAATGAGGCCCTGTTTCAAAATAAAAAATAAAAAATAGGGCAGGGGGTATAGCTCCTAGGTTGTATGCCCCTGGGTTTCATCCCTACACTTGCATAAAATAAAATAAAATAAAATAAAATAAAAGGAAGTAGAAATACAATTCCAGTGGAAGAAAGAATATAATCGACATCTTTTAGGCCAAATGTCAAACTTGATCAATTCATCAATGATCCCCAAACAAGCAGAGCCCTACGAGGATTCTCTGGGTTTTGAGTGGGGACTAACAATAGGATAGAAAACTATGCTTGGTTTGCAAATGGACAGCCTTGTCCAGGAAATATTTTTATTTTGTAACGTCACTGATTAACATTTTTCAAAGCCATTAAGTTGGTTTGTATGTGTCTATTGAAAATGTTGCTAGTGACCCTCTCTACTTACAGGTGTATCTGCAGAGTTTCTAAGAATGTGAAATAAACTAGATAAAGAAGATAAGGAAAGGAAGCAAAGAATCAGGAACAGTTGTGTCATCTGATCTCTGAAATACCAGAGTCAATGTCCACTCAATAAATCAAAGTCTCGTGGAGAGCCTGGTTTGAACATTAACATTGGAATACTTTGTGTGACATCGACATGTGTATTAAGACTCAAAGTCCAAGATGCCGAGAAGCCCTCTTAATAGGGGTAAAACATGGGAAAAGGTCCAGGCATTCCTGTTTTCTGCTTTACATGTTTATACAGTCACAAACCAATGCTGGTTGTAAGTATTTAAAAACACCCTATTGAAAGAATAAACCTTTAAAGTATTAAGATCTATAAATCTTTGAAATGTGCAAACATGTCTCAGCCACTTTCTACCTTGCTGGCACAAGGCATAAATGCTACATTTTATTGTTATTTATAGTTTTGGAAGAGCTTCCTTGATTTTTATAATCAAGTATCTTTGTGCAATTGCTGGGATCTTGAAAACACTTCAAAATCAACATAACTATATATTCGACAGAAGCATCAAAACAGCAATAATTAAGCCTAGAGCTGCTAGCTAATATTTAGGGATATCAAGTCACATTCTCCACTGTCCAAAATGTTCAGCCTTTGGTTTACCACATAAAAATGGATGAATCAATGTTGTATAAGAAAACATAATGAACCTGCTCCTCAGCTACTTTTCCCAGGGGAAGAGCCACATAACTAATGTCACTAGGCTTAAACTTCTTCCTTCCAGAAATATTGTTTCTTCTAAGTTAAGATTGAGGCCAGTGGCAAGATAATGTGTGTGTGTGTGTGTGTGTGTGTGTGTGTGTGTGTGTGTGTGTTGGTGGCGGTGACTGGGGAAGGTTGTACAAGTTTGAAGTAGGGAAATAGGTCAATCTCTTTATGAGTCTCTTTTAGTAGAAAATATTAGAATATTCTCATACTTCATTTTCTGATGAGCAAATACAGTAATCACTCAGGAGGCTCTTTTGAAGAAAAATAGAGAGATTTCAGTAATCTCCTCTTGTCAGACCTTGCATAACATAAACTTATCAGTAGAAGATTAAGGGCCAATTCATGAAAATAAAATAGAATCTTGAGGTGATGCAGGGGGAAGAAAACACCAGTCACTGTTTGTAAATGAAGGCTAATGATATCTTTGCACTAGTCACAATTTTGTAGCATACATATTTTGCTGAATTATATACCAAGACTGTATCATAATTTGTGACCCATATGTAAAAGAGCCAAAGTGAAGTGGGAGTAGTTATTACATTTTATTGTGAACAAACCACTTTTTTTTCTCTGATTAGATACTTCCCCCAACAATAATATGAAACTTTATGTGTGTATGTAGTGTGTGTGTGTGTGTGTGTGTGTGTGTGTGTGTGTGTGTGTTTTATAGTACTAGTTCCCCTGGAGACTATGGTAACACAGCCACAAAATGATTAAAGAGAAAGAGATAGCTGTATTAGTCACCTACACATGCCAATAGGGGATGAGAGGAAGGGTTTTAAACTTTTAGAATTTAGATTTATTTACATTTAAAATTGTTCATACAAGTTTTCACACCTCACTTCAAAGGCTGTACAGTATCACTGCTGACAGTACATTTACCCAGAGACTGACTTTATGCTAACAAATATGCTGTTCAGATTGTCAGCAAAACTAAAATGAATGAGCTTAGCACAATTCAAATGGCTCTTTGGCATATCATCAATCAATTAAGTTCTCCCTGGCATTCTTAGGTTAATATCAGAGTGCACAATACAACATCATCCATTTTCCTTAGCATTCTTTGTGTGTGGTCCCATAAAACATTCTATACAGTTTTCCTTATCTTCCCTTCTAGACTAGACTGACTCCAACAGCAGTAGAGCCAAGGCTGAGGAGATGTGACCAAGGGTTCTTCCTACAGCTTTCTTTGTCTCTGGATGAAAGGCCTCCAGAACAATCAAATTCAAGAACAAAAGCCTGAAAGGCGAATGTCAGAGGGAAGGAGTAAACAGGCCAGAAAGCTCAACCTCAGTGCTTCAGAGTCAACCTCAATAGAAAAATGATCAGAGAGAAATGTGGTGGGTTGCCTATAACACCTGTTCTAAAAATTGGAAAGCCATTCTGAAAAATCCTGTGGTTTCCATTTATCTATGAGGAAATATTCCAAGTCCCCCAGTGGGTGCCTGAAATGGGAATAGTACTGAACCATATTTATACTGCTTTTTTTTTCTATACATAAATTGCTATGCTAAAGCTTAATTTATAAATTAGGCACAATAAGAATTTAATAACAATTAAAAATAAAATAAGTATAATAATATATTCTGTGATAGCAGAAAATATTCTGTGAATATGATTTTTCTCTCAAAATATCTTATTTTACGGTGTTCATCTTCCTTGTGATGATGAAGAATGATACTTAAAGGAAGAATTTAATGTTTTTTCTTTAGCATGTCAATACTACTACTTTGGGGGGCCATTATTAAGTAAAATAAGGGTTCCTTGAATGTAAGTAAGTGATCTGATAACCAAGAAAGCTACTGATTGACAGGCAAGTAGCATATACAGAGGGGGTACCCTACGTAGGACAAAGGAATCATCCATTCTCATCTAGGCAGGACAGGAAAATGGCGAGAGGTTTCATCATGCTATGCAGAATGGCATGCAATTTAAAACTTATGAGTTGTTTATTTCTGGGATTTTCCATTTAATATTTTCAGATCTTGGTACCATGACCAAAAAAAAAAAGAGTAGATAAGGAGGAACTACTATAATTCCAAAATAAATTCTTATTTATCTCTGATTTGGTTTTTGTCTGAATGCATTAAGTTATAATTTTCTTCAGAATGAAAATCAATCTCGTTTTTGAAATTTCAGAAATATCCATTCTTACTATGTATAATTTATTTGGCAGCAAACTTACAAGCCCCAGCAGGATGGGAACTTTCGTTTCAGAGAGAGGCAAGAAAGCATAACAAATGAATGGTGATTACAAACTCTGCTTTCTGGTGTGATTATTATAGTTTGTGACTATGGAGCACTGTAAAGGTACATCTAAATTTTAGAACATTTCTTATTTAAAAAATCTCAAAGGTTGGGAGGCATGGTGGTGCATGCCTATAGTCCCAGTACTTGGGAAGCTGAGACAGGAGGTTGTAGGATAGAGGTGAGGGTGTAGTAACTTAGTAAGACCCTGTTTCAAGATAAGACAAAAACAAAAACAAGAGGTACACACCCCTCGGGGTGGGCATGAGAAGCGAGATTATTGCAAAGTGGGCCATGAATTCATGTGATTCTTAAGTGTCATTAGTGGGAAGAATAATGTCACATATCCATGTCCCATATACAATGTGTGTATATATTATTAAAATTTTTCTTTAAAAGTATAATTGAGTTCATGAAGTTTTTTTTTTAACATTATGTGCCTATTAAATTAATAGCTATAGCCAGGCGTGATGGTGCACTCTTGTAATCCCAGCATTTGGGAGCCTAGACAGGAGGATCACAGTTCAAGGACAGCCTCATCTACTTAGTGCGGCCCTTTGCAACTCAGTGAGACCCTGTTTTAAAATAAAGAATAAAAAAAAAATAGGGCTGGGGGTGTAGCTCAGAGGTAGAATGGCCCTAGGCTCAATCCCAAATAACACACACACACACACACACACACACACACACACACACACATGCACACACAAATAATAAGAATAAATACTGCACAGGAAAAAAAATAAAAATAAAAACAGGATACATGCAATAACATTGACAGATCTCACGAATAAGATGTTTAGTCAAAAATAGGGGGATACAAAAGAATATATGGTATGATTCAGTTTAAATGTCATTAAAAACAGGCAAAATGAATTGATAGTCATTAAAGAATGATGGTTGAACCTTGTAGGAAGTGTCGGTATTTTTCATTTTTGTACTAGAGATTGAATTCAGGGGCATTGTACTGCTGAACTTTATTCAGCTATATACTTATAAATTTTAAGAACTTGTTATATATATATATTTTTATGGCCATTTAAAAACTTGTCAACCATTTTTTTTTTGCCCCAGCCCCCATCAAGAGGTAGAATATTCCCTTTCCTTAAAGCTAAAGTAGAATGATAGTTCATCCACACATAGTAAATTGCATTAAAACAAAGCAATCGCCATGGTGATTTTTGAGACCAAGTTATAGAAGGCAATGAGCTTTTATTCTGTTAGCTGAATTGCTTGATATGGAGTCCTGAGCCATCACTGAGGAAGTTCAACTATCCAAAGGCTGTCATACTGCGAGGAAGCACAAGTCATGCGGTAAGGTCATAGGTAGGTGTTGTGGTTCACAGATCAGCAAACTGAACCTAAGTCATCCAAATTCAAGTACTAGACACACCAGAGAAGATTAAGTACAGATGATTCCAGCCCCTAGCTATTCAGTGACACCCCTCTGTCTGCCCCTAGACATTTGAGTCTTCTGAACTGAAAGTCCAGGCATTTTAGAACAGAGATAAATCCTTTCCGTGCCTAGCCCACAAACTAAATGAGTGTTTTTTATGAAGTATTAATAATGCAAGCAGGATTTCATAGCAGTATTTAATATATGTATATATATTAAATATATATATACATATATATACACATATATATGTGTGTATATATATATATATATATATATATATATATATATATATATATACCATCAAACAAGAAATTTGTGAACCTGTGTCATTCAGGGTTCCTTGGTTGAAAGCAACAAAAACCAACTCACTTAAGCAAAAGAGAATGTATTGACAGAATATAAGACTGGAAGGTTATTAAAGAATTAAGAATCATTTTACTCAAGAGGGTCCTCTGGGTAGCAGCACTGATAAAAAGTCTCTTGAAGATTCAATCACTGCTACAAGAGTTCTCTGACCATGGCCAGTTGTGTCTCTCTGATCGAGATTTTAATTTCAAGAAAAGTAATCAGTCAACTCCAGAACGAGTCATGTGTTTACCTCTTGCCTAGCAGAAGATGATTCCGTCAACATCAATATGCAGTGGGGAAGAGCTAAGTACCCAAGGGAAATCAGAGTGCCCTTATTTACAGTAAATGGAGACATATCTATGGAGTGGGTCATCGAGAACCTATGTGATAGGGAACTAGCAGTTCAAATGAGACCCTCTGACTTACTCTAGAAACTTCAAGTTCTAAAACCAACTTTATTCCAGTGTTAACATTGCTGAAAGACGACTGAAGTGAATTAGGGTTTTGGCGGCTCTTCAGGTCTAGACTGGAGTTTAACCTCTTCTCTGCTTCATATCTGCAAGCCCAGTATTGTCTGGAGTACTGAGAGTGAGTGGTGCTCGAACTGACTCAAAGTAAAGGTAGTAGAGCATGTATGTTTCTGAAGCTGACTTCATGTACTGGTAGTAGTAGTACTCACACAGACCCCTGTCTTTATTCATTCAGTGTTGCTATAAGACAATAACACAGACTCAGTAATTTATAAAGAAAATAAATTTATTTCTCATCGTTCTGGAGACTGGACAATTCAATATTAAAGTGCCAGCATCTGGGGAAGACCTTTTTGCTGCATTCCATGGTGGAAGGTGAGAGGGTGAGAGAGGGAGGGAGAGGAAGAAAAGACTTGCAACTTCAAGTCTTTTTATGATCAGCATTAATTCATTTACAAGAGTAAAGCCCTTATGAACTAAATGCCCCCCCATTAGGCTCCAAGTCCTAACACTGTTCATTGGAGATTTCTTTTTCCTTTTTTTTTTTTTTTTGTGGGTCTGGGGATGGAACCCAGGGCCATTCGACCTTCGACCTACACCCCCTACCCTATTTTTTATTCATTATTTTGAAACAGGGTCTCACTAAGTTGTGGAGGGCCTCACTAAATAGCTGAGGCTGGCAGCAAACCTGTGCTTCTCTGGTCTCAGCCTCCTGAATGCTGGGATTACAAGTGTGAGCCATCATGCCTGGCTTGGAGATTTAATTTCTATAGATGTTTTTAAGGAACACATTAAAATCACAGTATCACCACACCCCAAGCTACCGTTACTGTGTTGGCTGCTAACGTCAAGCATCTCCCCCTTCAGCAGAGATCTGCCCTGAACAGACGGGAGGCCTGCCTCCTCACCACAGTCAGTGGCAAAGAAGGGCTTATATACCAAAGTTGGCCCCTTGTTTCAAGGGGAGACAACTCTGTGTTTTGTGCTCCAGAACCCCGGACCTGTGAATCAAGCCAAGACTAGACTTTTGACTGAGGCTTTAATGCTTGTTCCGCTTTTAATCCTTCTCTACTTTGCTCCCCCCTCGTTCTTACAGGTTCTACAGATGCATCCTAAGCACAGCAATGTTTAGAAGAGAATCCCCGTCTCAGGATCTGCTTCCAGGTAGCTTAATACTGGGCTAGATAAGTGATTCTCAAACGTTTTTGTGCATCAGTATCACATGAAGGGCTGGTTAAAAAACACAAGTCTTAGCCGAGTGTGGTGGCTGGTGCCTGTAATCCTAGTACTTGGGAGGCTGAGACAGAAGAATCACAGTTTAGAAGTCAACCTCAACAACTTAGAGAGAATCTGTTTTTAAATAAAAAAGGGCTGGTGTAGCTTGGAGAGAGAATACCCCCGTGCTTGATCCCCAGTACACAAACCAAAAATGGACAAGCAAGCAAACAAACAAAATGCAGATTTCTGGGTCCTAAATGCAGACTTTCTGATATAGTAGGTCTGGGTTGGGGCCTGATAGAACTGTGCGTTTCTAACAGATTCTCGGGTGATGCTGATGTAGCTGATCTTGGAGAAACACGGTTTCAGCAATTGCTAAGAAGGTGTGACTTTGAGAGGCAGGAATATCTTTCATACTTGATTCCTATGACAAAAGTTCCTGTCAAGGAGCCTTGCCCTAGAACCTGAACTTTGTCCTTAATGCTTTTGATTAGGAGGTTGAAGATTGTAGTATAAATGTAAATGCTATCCAGGAAACTTGAATATCTTCTTATTCTTTATATATTAACTATATCATAGTATTGTTTACATAGCTAGTTAAGTAGTGCAGCTCATAGAAAAAAGGTCAATAAGGACAGGTGTCAATCTATAACTGAATGCCACAGACTGGGTAATTCATATGAAATAAGGGTTCATTTAACTCACACTTCTGGAGGCTGGGTCTACGAGCATTGCACTGGCATCTGGAGGGAGGCCTTTGTGCTTCCTCAGAAGGTGGCAGAGGGCATCACATGACTATGTGGGCAAAAAACATGCAAGCGTTAGCTCAGGTCTCTGTTTTCTTATGAAGTCATTAATGCCAGGAGGTAAGGTGGCACACACCTGGATTCTCAGATACTCAGGGGGCTGACCCAGGAGGATTGCAATTTTGAGGTCAGCCTGGGCAATTAATTAATTAACTAATTAATTTACTTATTTTTGTGGTACTGGGGATCTACCTCTGAGCTATATCTCCAGACTTGATTTTTTTTATATTTTATTTGAAAACAGGTCTTACTAAGTTGCTGAAATCCTTACTAAGCTGCTGAGGCTGGCTTCAAACCTGTGATCCTTCTGTCTCATCCTCCCAAGTACTGGAAATACAAGTGTGTGTCACCATGCTAAGCCTGGATTTAGTTAGATTCAGTTAAAAAAAAAAAGAGTTGTGTGTATGTGTGAGGGGAGGGCTGTGGTTGTACCTCAGGGGTGGAACGCCCCCTGGGTTCAGTTACCAGTACCAAAAAAAAAAAAAAAAGAGTCATTAATACCATCATAGATGTTCTACCTTCATGATTTTAATGCTACTTAGCTGTCAAGGTCTCACCTCTCATTCATTAACACATGAATATGTAAATTGTTTCCAGTACATGAACTTCTGGTTTTTGCTGGGGATGAAACCTCTACTCTGGTTCATGCTAGGCAGCACTTTACCATTGAGCCACATCCCAAGCCCTTTCTATTTTGAGTCAGGCTCTCACTAAGATGCCCAGGCTTGCCTTGAACTAGTAATCCTCCTGTCTAAACCTCCCAAATAACGGATTACAGGAATGTGTGTTACTGCATGTAGCCCAACCCATAAAATTTTGGAGGACATATTCAAACTCAACAGGAAATTTTTGATCCCATATTTGAACAAAAACTTCAGAGGCATGAACATATATAGACACTGAGTGGAGAGGATCTGAAGAAAGCATTGGGGCTGAAGTCGGAAAAGACTGGCCTCTATGTTCGCTGTGTTGGCTGGTCCGAAGAGGTACGGAATCTTCAGCTATTTCTCGGTTTGATCCAGGATTGGCCTGGGGCTGGTCCCAGATGGCACATTTACTTTGTGGAAACAGACCAACCGTATGATTTCACTAGGAAACCAGAGCCCCCGTATTGCATTTCAAGATCTGCAGTACTGCTGCTGCTGAGAAAACATGCATTGTGAAAGGAAACAGGGTTTGACTCATTGTTTATATAAATGATGCTTAGTAAAATCAATGTTAGAGGAATACCAATGCCGTGCGCCATGTACAAATTACTTGATGTTTTCCCTCCTGTGTATTTCATGGTCTTGCTTTTTATTCCACAAAAAGGTTAGGGCATATGAAAATGCTTAAGCAACTCCATATTGCAGCTCGTGATGGCTTGGTTTTGATGGATGATGTGGGATCACGCAGCTCATTGCAAAGTAATGCTTTTAACTTAAATCAAATCAGTTTTAAGTGAATATGGTTTGCACGCTGATGCTCTAGAGTTTGAACACGTTTTTTTTTTTTTCCCTAGAAAACAGCATGTTTTGAGACACTCCCACTGATGAAGAGGGGTCTCCTTGTTGGCTCAGAAGGGGAGAGTATTTACTTGCTTTGTCTTCAAACTGCTACAAGTTTAGGGCCCACAGGGCTGCTGTCTTCTTAATGAAGCAGTTAATGATGTGTGAATTATAGATCCTGACAACCCTTCTTTAATAAAAACAACAGGACTGCATCCATAGTAGACTGTGGCTGCTAAATAATGACAGACTGTCTGCTTACCAGGACGCAGTATCTTTAAGTAAAGCGCCATTCTTGAGCAGCAGCACTAAGAATTCCTAGTTGACACAGAAAAGGACGGAGTTACTGAGCGCAGAGATACAGGGGAAACTTGGTTTCCATACACGGCTTGGAGTTCAGCAGCCAGAGAGATTTTAGCGATGCTGCAGCGCCCTGAACAAGCACGAATTGTTTGTCCTCTTTGCTTTAGTAGCTTTGCTTTCCCGTGAGATGCCCATTATAGCAGAGGACTGTGTGATGGATGTTTTAATAGTCTAAAAATTGCTGCCTTCTCCCTCCCTCTCCCCTCTCAGCACTGGAGCACAGGAATGCTGGCTTTCCAGCTGCTTTCAAAGCACCAATTGTCTCCCCTGAATGCTGACTGATGTTCGAGATGGGATAATGCTTGGGCCTACACTTAGCCAGAAAAGCAGTATGGACACCCAGCTGTGGAGGGAGGCGCTTTCTGGTTGGTGACCTGGACAGTCAGAATGCCTGAAAGCCAGGCTTGTGGGTAGTTGGAAAAGAAACCCAAACCTAAACAAAGCCTTTTCTCCGTTTAATTTGGTAGCCACTTTTAAGGAAAAGTGAATTCTCTTCCAATCCCTCAATAGGCCCCGGATTTGGATTCACAGGCCAAAGTCCAATTTCTTTATCATTATCCTGGGGATGAGAAAATCCAAGTCTGTCTTGTTTGGGCAGGGGTAATTTTCCTTTAAACAGATCAAGGGACTGTTTGTCTAACCCTCACCATTCGAGGTGACAGATAGCAAAGCAAAGCGTAGAGAATGGCATGCATTCACAAGTGAACACAAACCTTCCCATTTGTTCCCAGAGCTGGAGACCAGCGGAGCAACCGAATCACTGTCTACTGAAAGGGCATTGACATGCAAATGGAGCCCTGGGCACCCTGCTTGGCTTTAGAAACGCCCTGCCCCACTCTGCTGGGAAAGGCTGCCCAACACCAGAGCTTTAACTGGTCCAGGCGAGCCTGCTCCTGGGGCTGCTGGGAAAGCTCCCAAGCAGAAGGGCCAGGCATAGCCCAGGTGAAGGTGGACTTTGTGTGTGTGTGTGTGTGTGTGTGTGTGTGTGTGTGTGTGTGTGTGCTAGGCAAGTCATCAGAGTTACATTTTCCCAATTTTCTTGGGATCGAGCAAGATCCCCAAATGGGGGACTTTGAGTGCTCACACCAGCAATGAGTTACTCTCCTATGGGATGATTTGCTACTTTCAACTTTCTCAGCTAAAAAGTGAACAAGAATCATTGTCTATTATGGAAACAATTAAGTTGCTGCTAACCTAAGAATCTCTACAACCTGCTGCTTCTTAATCCTCCTTTACGGGTTTCTAGATCTTTTCTGTAGCTCACTATGCATAGCAAAATCAACTCGTTAAGATTTGTTTTCTAGTTTTAAGCCTCCAGGTTCCATCCATGTGGAGAAGGCTAATAAATAAAGTTCTTGTCTGTTGGAGTCAAAGAGGATCATCAATTTTAATTCTTAGGGACCCCTACCTAATACTTGACATTACCTGCTTGGTGCCAGGTGCTGAGTTATATGTTTTATGTTTATTAATTCACTGACCCTGTCAGTGCTCCTTTGAAGTAAGTGATATTTCATCTGTTTTGCTCATGAGGAAATAAGGAGCTGAGACTTGAGGTATAATTTTCCTAACTTCATGCAAGTAGCAGATCTGAAACAAAACTCTTTATTTCTCTGCCCCCAAGTCCCATGGTTTTTCTTTTTTAAGAGACAATATGGCCCTGGATGCCATATTATCTCTTAAATATTTAACTGGGTGTGGTGGCACACGCTTGTAATCCCAGCATTTGGGAGGCCGAGATAGGAGGATTGCAGTTCATAGGTAGACTCAGCTACTTAGTGAGACCCCTTGCACCTCATTGAGACCCTGTTTCAAAATAAAGAATAAGAACTAGGACTGGGGGTGTTGCTCAGAGGTAGAATGCCCCTGGGCTCCAATCCCAAGGCTGCAAAAAGAAAAAAAAATTATAAGCCACAGGGATAAGAAAGAGACACTTATTGAGGCAGGCACTCTACAGATTAAAAAAAATGTATTTATTGAGTTCTGTGTAATTTTACATATGCATTTTAATTAATACTAAATTGTTTTAAAATTATTAACATATTAATGAGTATAAAATTAAGTTTTTTTACTTAGCCCTCCTAATACTCTCATTTCTGAGAGGTGCCCACAGCCGTCAGTTTTTTTTTATTTACCTTTTTAGAGATTTCCATAGGTATCGATATCTGTCTGAATCTTCCCCCTGCCCTTTAGGCAACTGGCCTACACCTTGTCCAGATGATGGTATTCTGAGGGTGGAATGGATCACACAGTTCAACAGTTTTCTCTTAAGGTATTGCATTCATCAGCTTTCTGTTACTGTAATCAAATACCTAAGACAATCAACTCATAAGGAGAAAAAATTTATTTTGGCCCATGGTCCCAGGGGTTTCAGTCTTTGGTCACTTGGCCCTGTTGCTTCTGGGCCTCTGGTGAGATGGCACATTGTGGCAGGATTGCATAGCAGAAGAAAGGAAAAAGAAAAAAGACAAGCACCACAATCCCCTGCAAGGGCAAGACTCTAATAACCTGAAACCTCTCACTAGGCCCCACTTATTAAAGATTTCCACTGCCTTCCAATAGCACAGATGAGGACCAAGCCTATAGCACATGAGTCTTTGGGGATATTTCAGGGCTAAACAATAGCAGACATTAAGGAAGTTTTCAATTGTAAATAATATTAGACAAATGTTCTTGTATACTTCTATTTGTACCCTTCTTTTGTGGGTCTGGGGATGTACTCTTTTAAAAGACAAATGTCTAGAACAAGAGTGCACATTACACATTTTTATAGGCATTGCTGAACAGCCATTTGAAATTGTTCTCATGTTGATGCAAATAAGCAAAATCTTAGAGTCTTTTTTTTTATCCTAGAAAATATTTAGGTTTGAAAATGTTCTAATACTGATCAATCTGGTAGCTAGGAAAACAAATTTTATCATTGCTTTAATTTCCATGTATTTATGTGAACAATTGAGTATCTTTATATGCATTTATTTGTCATCAATGTAATCTTTCAGTAAATGTGTGCCTGAGCCTGGTATTGTGGTGGGTATTGGGAATACAAAGATGAGTCAGGTACGACACTTGTCAGCAAGGAACTCAGAGTCGATCAAACACATAAATACTGTAATACTCAAGTATTATAAATGCCATGAGAGAAGTACACACAGAATACTGTGGGAGACCAAAGAAATGTTCGAGCAGTTCTTTTAGGATGGGTCAAGGCCAAAGGTCAAAGGCACAGGGAAGCTGACCTTTGCATGTGGCATAGAGGAAGTAAGAAGAGTTTTGGAAATAGAGAGGCTGGAATCCTGGCTCTGTTGCTTATTATATTATCTTGGGCAATTTATTGGATCTTCCTGAGCTTCAGTTTCTTTGGCTATAAAATGGAGATTATGCTTCCTAAATCACATGGTTAGGAGGATTACATGAGGGAATGCTGATGTGTAACTGTTCCATGTGAATTTTATTGTGAAGAAAAAGTCTTTCCATTCAATAACCTGCTTTCCTTTTTTCTGAGTTAGAGGACTTTCAAGCTCATCCAATTCTGAGTTTTCAATAACAAGCTGGTAAGACTAGGGACTTCAGTGCCTCTTTGTGATAATGTCCTTTAATGACATAACCATTGCTATTGTTATGAAGTGTGGCTGGTATACATTTCCACAGTCAAGGATAATAATTCCTGAAAGAAAAGGCCTACAAAAGGACTGAGGAAGGAATGCTTTCATGGCAGTTGTTAGAACAGAGAGGATGAGTTCCTAGTAGTGATTGGGAGAAAGCATTGAAGTCCTTTATGCGTGTGCCAGGGCACTTGCTGGGAAGAGGGGACACCCCAGCTCCAGTCGTAGCTTTGCGGTCTTCACCAAAGATTGAAAAACTAGTATTTCACGATGCTAAGCCAAGTGTTCAAACACCCTGAAACAGAATATTCCAAATGCCACTGTGTTCTTAGTTTCTGTTTTATTTAAAGCTTGTTTGCTGAACTGCCTACTGAGATAACAGCTGTCCCTTGGGAGAACTCCTGGAAGATATTGGTCTCCAAGAATTTTGCTTTTATGACCTTGGAAGATGACAGGTTTAATTCTCACTTGCAAAAATGTTTGTTTATTCTGTTTCCCTTAGAGAGCATGAATGGATGTAGAAAATTGGAATGAGTCCCAGTGGATTTTGGTACTTAGGAAGGTCTACTTGGTCATTTGCTAATATATGAGTCTGTTTGCAGATGGGTAGTTTTCCCCTCCAGAGGCTTCCAAAGCTACTTGTGGTTAACAAAAAGCCCACGTCAAGAAGAGTTCATTTGCCGGGCATCGTGGCACACGCTTGTAACCCCAGCATTCGTGAGGCTGAGACTGGAGGATCACAATTCACGGACAGCCTCAGCTACTTAGTGAGGCCCTCTGAAACTCAGTGAGACCCTATTTCAAAAATAAAGAATAAAAACTAGGGCAGGGGGTGTAGCTCGGAATGCCCCTGGTTCCATCCCCAGAGCCACACACACACACAAAAAGAGTTCATTCATTTCCCACCATAGAAGGTCAACTGAGGATGTGTATGGGAAGGCCTATGTTACACTGACCCAAATGTACACATGAATCCAAATGAAGAGTATAATCTGGCCACTCTGTGATTTACACTAAATATAGCCAAGTTCTTTCCCATCATATTTGGGAAGAAATTATAAACTGTAGGGCATGCAACTTAGAGTTCAAGGTGGGATATATGTGCAAGGTAACTTCCCCAAAGCTAACTGTCCTCACACAAAAGCCAAAGGTGCTAAAAGTCTGAAATTATGATGAGCCTCAGGCGACCTCCCTCTCCTCTCCATGTCATTAGTATCAAGGGTTGGTACTCTGCACAAATTTTGAGTATAGGTGGATGAATTAATTCATATCTCCCAGGTGACTTGAAATAAATCTTAAATATAAATGTGTAAAACACAAGCCTTGTGTGCAACCTAAAAAGGTTTCATTTTAGATTTTCTGATTGTTAATTCTGAATAAATTAATCACAGCTAAAGTTTTTTTCTCTCTTTCTGTGCATTTGTTTTTAGTGTCTTTAATACCAGCTCTAAGTTTAGTCCAGCTCTTTGTAAGAAGGAAAACTATGTTCCCTTAGTGAATCCAGAGGACATGTTATATACCCCAGAGGCCTCAAAGAAGATAATCAGGCTGAACCCCCCCCCCCAAATTTCTGCAGTGTGTGAGGTGTTGTTAGGTCATGCTTATTGAAAGTTACAGAAACTGTGGTTCTGGGTTTGAAGCAATCAATAAATCAAATGTAATGTTGGGGGTAATTTCAGAACATTCCCTGGGAAATTTGGCTCATTCAGCTGCTCTTCTATTACTTAAAACAGAATTTTTTGTCTTTGGGGTTGATAAGCGGCATAAAAGCAATTCCAGAGTCAAGGGTCAGATAAACTCAATTCATGTCCTTTAATGACAAGAATGGGCACTGCACAGAACTGCATTTAGATTGGCTTTGAGTAAACTTGAATGAAGAAAAGCCTGTTTTGTGTGTGTGTGTGTGTGTGTGTGTGTGTGTGTGTGTGACTGGGAGACAGAGAGAGAGAGAGAGAGAGAGAGAGAGAGAGAGAGAGAGAGAGAGAGAGAGAGAATACAAACCTCCTTTCACCTGAGATTACATAGGGATCAAAAGAGTCCAGCAGCTCTGGCAGAGAAGGCCAGGCCAGCAAATCGCTTCTGTTTCCATAATGACTTCTTTACATTATTGAATACAATGGGAACTTTAAGGGCAACTGCAATAACAGTTACTCATGAAAAATTAACAAAGAATTTATGGAAATGTAGGAAAAGTCCCAAAGCAATTAGCTTAGATTTCTCTAGAGTCTGAGGAAAGCCGGGTAATTGCATGCAGAAACTGCATAAAGTGGCTATTTTCATTATCGCTGGATACAGAAAGTCCATTTTCATCACAATGGGATATAATGATGTTAAAGCTAACAGGGAGATATGTTTAAAAAGGTTACAACATGGTTTACCAAATGGTTTGATTTATGTAACTTCGGAGATACACACTTAAGATTACTGCTAAGGGGACTGGAGAGGTTACCCTTGAAATTTCCAAAGCCCCCTATATGATAGGAAAATATATTGCAGTTTCTGAAAGCTAATTGTACATTACCACTAGGATGCACAAGAATGAATTTAATTTGTCTCAGAATTGAAAGCTGAATTGTACTACAAGCTGGCACATGAATATCCATTCTGACTTGTCTTTCTTGTAAATTGGCCATTATGTATGTTTATAGGTGTGCTTAGGGCCGGGATTTTCTTCTTAAATGTCTTAGAAACTATGAGGTCTTGACACCCTAAGGAGGTAGAGACAGGATTCTGAAAAACTGCAGAATCGTCACTAAGACAAAGAAGAGATTATAAATCATCATCATCAGTATTTTTTGAGGTACTATGGAGTGAATCAAGCTTGCTCTACTTCTGAGCTAGACCCCCAGATCTATTTATATTTTATTTTGAAACAGGCTCTCACTAAGCTGCGGAATATCTCATTAAATTGATGAAGCTGGTCTTGAACCTTTGATCCTCCAGTCTCAGGCTCCCAGGTACTGGGATTACATTATTATTTAAATGTCACTATTTTCAGAAAAATAAAATAAAACGAAGAGCATCTTTTTTTGTGATATTCATTCACGAGCTCTGGCAGTTTAATGACTCTGCTCAAGTCCAAGAGAGTCAGCTTCTCTTTTGGCTGTCTAAAGAAATGGGGAAAGAGACGTAATACAGTGAGCTTTTATCAACCCCCGGCGTCCTCTGCAATGTCACACACACAGGGCTGGATATCCTTTTCTAGCTATAAAAAGCTGCAGTTAAGGCTGTGCCTGGGATTTGAATGATTCTTGAAACCGTTAAATAGATTCTTGCTCTGAAGCCCACAGAATATTAATAACTTTCCTTAGCTGCAGTGTCAAAAGGATCATACAGTCTCAATCTTATTTGGTAAACACTCTGGGTTAAAAAAAAAAAAGAAGAAGAAAGAAAGAAGAAAGAGATTATTTAAGTGTTTCCAACAAAAGCCTCAGCAGAGGCCCTGCTCTGAATGGACACGGCTGCCTGGGGACAAATGTCAACACAGTTCAAGCTTTGTTAAAAGGACTGAAAAGATCCCCAGCCTGCACATGGGCACGCTTATGGCCAGCATTAAGAAAATCAATCTAAAATAACAACACCACAGTCACATCCCAACCTGGCCAATACACTTCCAGCAGATGTGACAATCATATTTTGACAGTTCAGATAGCTGATAACGGATGGCAAAAGAAATTTCTATTTGACATGGGACCTGAGTTTACACAATTACAGCCCTTCTGTTTGTCTGGGCCGAATTAAGGATGCAAACAGCAGAGAGAGCAAACAGAAGTCAGTATCCTGCTATAATCAATGCAAAACGATACAAGCCCCCATCAGTACCATTCCAAGCCTACTTTACATTTTTCTTTGCTTCTGCATTTAAAAGTAGCCTAAAGAAAAAAAAAAAAAAGAAGATTCTTGCAGTTCCCCTTGAATCTCAGTTTGCCATCGTTTTTGCTAGCCTCTTTGTTATCTCAAACTCATCTTTTTGTAGCGCATTATTCACCAGGTTAATGAGAGAACGGAAGGAAGGCTGAATAGAAAGCTTTGTTGTAAATGGAACTGGCATTTCGCTCAAGCATTCCAGGGCAGCTTTGACATTCAACACCCTTGTACCCGAAACTCCTGGATGTCTCCCATTCCAGCAGGTCAAATAAAGCTATTCCTTGGGGGATGGTTTAAAACTACTTGTAACATGTTTTGATGTACAGATTATCAATTCTGCTGAGCAAAAGAGAGACATATTTGGGAGTCGCATAAACAAATACATTCAACTGTGCTGTGGATTAACCTAGAGTGACACATTTATTTAAAAATCTGCCTACTACTTGTCCTCATTGATTAAATGCCCTTAAGAAAGTAAGTCTGATGAAATGAAAGCCATTAAGATGCAGAACACCTCCTCCGCTGCCTTTGATGGTTGACACATTCCCTAGAGTGGGAGATTGGACGGCTGATAAGCTAACGCTGAATTATAAGCACTTTGTGGAATGTCACGGGCAGAGGAAAGATCTACTGTTCTGCTTGCAAAGCAGCCGTACGCCTTAACTGCACAAAAATGGACACGACGCAGAATGATTTCATCCTCTGTGCTCAGAATATAAAGGGATATGTACACTGCGTGTGCATTTTCACGGCAGAGATCAGCTCAGAGCCGGCGAGGCTTGTTCCTGGCCACTGTACTGTTGATCACGGAAGCAGAGGGCCTGCTAAGGACTTTGTTAACGTTGTCAGGAATCCAAGGAGCATCGGATGACTTTCTGTTGCTTATTGTTACCTGAGCTTGCCCGGCCTTGGTGCTGGAGTGGGAGAGGGAATGTTGGTGGAGCTGCTGGGTGTAGAGGGCTTAAATGGAGAACTTTTATTTTTATTTTTTTATTAGAGGTGTAAGCAGCACTTGAGGTGAAGTGGAATGGGTGCTCAGTGTGAAGTTCTAGCTATGTCTTGCCTTCTGGCCTTGAGAAAACCAATTTGCTGAGTCTCCAGTTTCTTCAGCTGAAAAATGGGGCAAAGAATGTTCATTTTCTATTGGATTGTGACAAGGGTAGTGTGGGATAATGTACAAGATGGGTTTTGTGACCTGTCCAACAACACAGAAAACACTGGGTGGTGTTCGCTCCTGGCGGCGCCCCTGCTCCCTAGAGGCTGTAGTCTCCAGAGGCAGAAGGCGGCCTTCTGCTGAACCTGGGTGGTCACTACAAAATGGACTTGGTTTGGGTTTTGGCTTAGCCAACTGCTAGCTGTGTTGCCCTGAACTTATTTTGAAGTTTTCTCATATTAATAATAGTAATAAAATAACAACAATAATCGTAACTTCTAATTACTGAGTGTTCCTTGTATGCCAAGCAATTTTGCAAGGGTTAAGATATCATATTTAACAGAATTCTCCCAAGAACCTGACTTAATGTGAACTATTGTCATGTCTGTGGTGTTTTAATATCTGGCATATTTTGAAAAAATGGAGCATACCCAAATCTGGGCCATCCCAGATGATGAGTGACGTCTACCTAGCTTGCCTTACTCAGCTGTGGAAAATATTAAATGTGATCACGCCTGTAAAAACATTTTTTAAAAAGAATATATATATATAATGTGTTACTGGGGATTGAACCCAGGGACATTCTACCTCTGAGCTATACCCTCAGCCCTGTTTTTTATTTTTCATTTTGAAACAGGGTCTCATTTGTACCAGTATTGTACCGTAATGTCACCGAGTTGCCGAGGACTTCACTAAGAAGCTGAGACTGGACGCAAACCTGCGATCCTCCTGTCTCAGCCTCCCAAATGCTAGGATTACATGCATGTGCGCCACCACACCTGGCTCAAAAGAGTATTTGTTTAAAAATTTAAAGTAGCTGGGCATGGTGGCACACTCTTGTAATCCCAGCATTTGGGAGGCTGAGACCAGAGGATCGCAGTTTGCAAACAGCCTCAGCTACTTAGTGAGGCACTCCATAACTAATGAGACCCTGTTTCAAAATAAAGAATAAAAAATAGAGCTGGGGATAAACTCGAAGTTCGAATGCCCCTGGGTTCTATCCTCAGACCCGCAAAAAAAAAAAAAAAAAAGTAAATAAAAGGAAATTATTTCCTGTGGAAAATTTGAAAAAAAAAAAAAAAAACATAAGGAAGTAAAAACCACTATTATCTTACTGCTTTTTTAAAAATATAAAGTAGCCAGGCATGATGGTGCATGCTTGTAATCCCAGTACTTGGGAGGCTGAGATAGCAGGATCGTGCAGGTTCGAAGCCAGCCTCAGCTACTTAGTGAGGCTGTCAGGAACCTAGTGAGACCCTGTTTCCAAATAAAATATAAAATAGTTCTTGAGTATAGCCCAGAGGTAGAAAGCCCCTGGGTTCCATTCCTAGTAACACACACACACACACACACACACACACACACACACACAAAAGTAAAATGTACAGGTTTCTCCTTCCATCTCTCATTCTGTCACTTGGAAATAAAATATTGATACAGTTGTTTTACATGTGTCCAGACCCTTTCCTTGGTGAAAGTTCCTGGAGAAGTAGAAAACTCTATGATACAAATGTGAGTCCCATTTTTTTTCTTTTTTTCTTTTTTCTGTTTTAGACACAGCAAGCCAATTGACCTTGTCCAGGCAGGATGTCTCTTTCAGGATGCTCTGGCCCATAAAGCCTGTGGGACACTTTATTTTTCTTTTTTTTAAATAGGGATTGAACCCATGGGCATTCTGTCCTTGAGCTACGTCCATATTTTTATTTTTATATTTATTTATTTATTTATTTGGTGGTACTGGGGTTCCTGGTAGAAGGATTTCTTCTACCTCCGGGCTACACTCCCAGACCTATTTTTATATTTTTATTTGGAAACATGGTCTCTTAAGCCAGCTGGGCTGGCTTCGAACCTGCGCGATCCTTTTGTCTCCGCCTCCCAAGCGCAGGGATTACAAACCACCACACCCGGCCATATTTTTTATTTTCAAACAGGGTTTCACTAAGTTGCTGAGGCTGGCCTTGAACCTGCAATCCTCCTGCCTCAGTCTCCCAAGTACTGAGATTGCAGGCATGTGCCACTATGCTTGGCCTGTGGGGCATGCTTGCAAGACCGTCTCTCTGTACTGGGAGCCGCCGTTGGCTGAGGAGCAGTCTGAGCTGGCCAGGTGCTGAGAACATGCAGGTGACCCTTCTAGGATTTGGGCCCCTGGTGGTGTCCCTCTGTCTCTTTCCTTCTCTGCAGTCACTCTTCCTTTCCTGCTCTAGTTCCTGTTCTGCTTCTTCTCACCACCATTCATCTTGATTTCAGTGGAAAACATTCTACAGTGAAAGTGACTTGGGGAGAGGGGAAAAGTTGGGACTGAAAAAAAGAGAGGGAGAGGAAAAACATGTTCCTTGCTAGTTTTAGGTGGCTGGGACTTCTTTCCCTTGGTTTAGCTAAGTGCTGGGGGCAGAACAGACCAGCACACAGTAGCCTCAGTAGGTGTCCTAGTGCATCAAAGGGAATAAGCCAAAAACATGCAAGGAAGAGGCCCAGAGCCCTGTCAGTATCTGGAGAGTGTGTGGAAGAGGGAGCTCATGTTTGTTCTCTAAGTCCTTGGAGATGCCTGTGCCCAAGTTCAAGTTTCAGGCCTGGTCTCACTCTGAGCTTTAGCTGAAGCCAAAACATTTCTAAGCATAACCTGAAACCTTGCAACTTTATGTGCTCCGACAGTTGCTGGACATACAGAGTATGTCTACCTCTTCACAACAGGCTAAACTTAGTTGTAAGCAAAATCTGGCACTGCCCAGTTCATCTGATGTGGCTTTGATGCCTGTTTTTTGCACATGCAGAAAAATATAGAACTGATTCTATATAATAATGATAAAGTAAAAATTCCATCGAGAGGGGTTAGTCACTCATGGCCTCAGAAGGAAGAGAGGAAGGCTTCCCGTGGTTTATCAATGTCAGAAGCCTGAGATAGAATTACATCTTAATATGCACAGTTGAGTATGTTTTATTATTTATAAGACAGGCTTCATTTTTAACACTCCTCTGAATGCTATGTCATTCTTCTGATGAGTCTTCTATCCCAATCATCTCCCTTGTTCAGCCTCCATCATTTGAGATACTGTGAGCCACCGCTGTCAATCTAGTGCTCATGGAGCCAAAAATGTTTGTTTTCACGTTGGCTTTCTTTAAAGAAGCTGAATCCAGATCCCTCCTTTGAGTATTCTCCAAACCTTGATGAACTGTAAGCAAAGACTTCTTTTTGCATTATTGTGTTAAAAAATAGAGCTTGTATTCACTGAGGGCACTCAAAAAGCAAAATTAGTAAGCTGATTCAACAAATATCTATTACTCTATGCCCAGCATTGCTCTAGGTATTGAAGATAAAGCCATGGACGAGCTCAAGAGAACCCCGACCCTCACGGAGCTTACATTCTTGTTAGGGAAGACAGAAAGTAAGCAAATAATGATAGATTGCAAGTTATGCCATGACCAATGATAATGCAGTGTGATAGAGAGTAAGCGTGGGGTAAGGAAAAGAACTGCTGTCCTGTGATACTCTGCACAAGAAAGAAACAATTCAATGCATTGGGGCAGATAAGCCAATTTCCAGGTCACTAGTATATCATTTTTAAGCTCTGTTGGAGGCTCTACAGAAGCTCATCATTATAACACTGATAGTGAGGCAGGTTGCATAAAGTTATGTGGAAAGTTTTCTGGGAGATGTATTAGTTAACTAGCGCTGCGATAACAAAGTACCACCATCTGGGTGGATTAAAGAGCAGACTTATTTTTTCGGTCCTGGAAGCTGGGAAGTTTGCCTATCAAGATGGTAGCAGGGCTGGTCTTTGGTGAGGCCTCTCTCCTTTGCTTGTAGGTGATCATCTTATCCCCATGACTTTACACAGTTGAGTGTTGTGTGTGTTCATGTTTGTGTCCAAATCTTTTCTTATAAGAGCAATAGTCCTATTGAATCAGGGCCTACTCTAGTGACCTCATTTTTAAGTTAGTCACTTCTTTAAACATCTCCTCTTCAAATAGTTACTTTTTCAGGTCCTGGGGTTAGGACCTTAACATACTACTTTTTGGAGAACATAATTCTAGGAGAGGAAGAGAAAAATGTCTCACTGTAGATTTTTTTTTTTTTTTTGATGGTACTGGGGTTCGTGGAAACCCTTCTACATCTGGACTACACTCCTAGACCTATTTTATATTTTTATCTTGAAACAGGGTCCCCTAAGCCAGCGAGGCTGGCTTCGAACCTGCACGATCCTCCTGTCTCTGCCTCCCAAGCACAGGGATTACAAGCATGCGCCACCACACCCAGAATCACTGTAGATTTTTATACAGACACATTTTGAGAAACATAATCTTATCTTCTGGGCATCCTGCAATGTGTTGCACCTTGTTCCTAAGCAAAACAACTGTCAGATGAGACACTCGGGAATCTTTCTGCATTCTTTAGACAGACTGAGTGCCAGTGGGTGGATCCTGCCCTGAGTCTCCTGGGATCCTTGGAATGAGTAGAGATTCTGTGGAATACAATTTTTCATATGTTATCTCAAAACTGGGAGATGGATCTGACTATCAATTCTGAAAGTTGCTGAGAACATTCCCTAATAGAATATTTTTGTAAAAAAAATAACAAAACCTAAATTACTAAAAAAAAAAAAAAAACCCACTTAGTTTTAAGAAATTCTGTTGATACAGTCATAATTTTGCTCCATGGAAGGAAATCAATTTGTTGAAAGCTATCTGCTCAGCACTTTGCTTAGGGGAAACTAGAAGCACCTTAATTGATTTATTCTTTCACTCACCATATTTACTGAGTATCAGGGTTTTGTTTACCATGTCCATTTTTGAAAACCTGGCTAAAATTAAATCAAGCATGATCTGAGTTTATGCCATATGTTCTATATGCTTCTCCTTGTAGAATTTCTTTGGAAGCCACAACGCTGAGGCTGCACTGGTGGTAAAACTGAGATCTGAGCTTCTACAAGACTCGTGTAAGGAAAGGGACATGTAGTTAGCTGTGTCTGTGTGTTTCTCTCAGGGAACCTGGTGAATTACATGTGCGTCAGAGGAGGGGCAGGTCTTTGTTTTGCATGTACACTCACATACATGTCCAAACTGCTGCCATGACAGAGCCGTGCACTTACCTTACCCAGGTGTTACATCGTCTTAACTGTTTACCTACATGTCTCTGGCCGCCTTTAATCTTTGCATTTCTAAAGCATCAGAAATGGAGCCTGTGGGATGCTTGATAAATATTTGTGAAGTGAGTGAATTAATCAGTTGGAGTTATTTAGAAAGGTTTTTCTCAAATAAGTTATTTCAGAAGATATAATAATGATATTTTTAAAATCAGGCTGAAGGTGCACCACTAAGCTCTGGTTCGCAGTGATGGCATCTACACAGGGCTCTGATATAGTTGCATGTATCGTGTGACAGAGCTCAATCTTTGAGAGGAGTTAAGAAAGGCATCTTGTATGCCTTGTGTAAATGGAAGGTTTCTAAAAATGCATGTCAGAGTAAGAAGGCATGAAAAAGACAATCATTCTTCTTTTACATAGAATTGAACTTAAGTGTTTGAACAAAATGAGCATCTGGGCCACATTCACTAAACGGACCAAAATGTTGCTGTCATGCTCCCTCACCTGGGGCGGTGCTGTCAGGAAGGTCACCCTAGGACAGAAGCTTGGACCTTGCAGAGGTGGAACACAGAACTATTTTCCCATATTCCAGGGCCGAGTCCCTTGATGTTCTTCTCTCTGATGTTGTGGGCTCCGCTTGAATTGTGAGACTGATATGAAATCAATGAAAGTTCCATGAGAGTCAGGAAGAACTTTTGCTCCTAGGGGATTTCAAACGATTCTCAGAAATCTTCTCCAAAGACTGTCTGGGACAGAGACTACCTGAAATAAAGAAATGAGAATCACATGGCAAAAAGAACACTGATTCTGCCATGGTTACAACTAAATGAATGGGAAGATCAATAATAATAATAATACTTTTTTGGCAGTGCTGAGAATCACATCCAGGGCCTCTCATATGTAGGCAAGTAAGTGCTCCAGCACCAAGCTATATCGATACCAATAATTTTTGCTGTCTTGAGATGAAAAATATAAGGAGATAAAGAAATAGAAGGTAAAACATGAATAATTAAAATGTATTAAATTAAAAAATTTAAATAGATCTCTTCAACAATAGATGGTTAATTAAATTTTAGTATAGTTTCAATGATAGATTACCTGGCAGTTATATGTATATGTACAGGTATATATATACATATGTATATACACATATACATATATGTAGTGTGTGTAAATATATATACATATATAGTGTATGTTTCTGTGTGTGTAAGTAGAACAATAGTTTTTCTTCATTACCATTTTCCTGGTTTACATTTTTATTTTTATTTTTTTCTGTTCAGGAAATCTATTTTGTTTATTTTATTTTTTATTGAACATAAATGGTATACATTTAAACTATACTTGGTGCCCTCTCCCCCCCGCCCCTGTTCCCCCCCCCCACCAATGATTGTCCAGGGTAACCATGCCATATTCATAATTTTACACATATTCGGATGTAGACCCTCATTAATCAAGTTCAGCCTTCCTTCTCTCCTATCTTTCAATTCAAGCGTTGCTGGTATTTCCCCTCCATTACCTGGAGTATCACTGGTATCCTCTACATTCCCTAGTTTGGGCATATTAGAGGGAACATATGTACCTTCTCCTTCTGTGCTTGGCTGATCTCACTTAACATAATGGTCTCCAGGACTTTCCATCTTCTTGCAAATGATATTATTTTGTTCTTCTTTATGGCTGAGTAGAATTCCATTGTGTATATTTCCCAGAGTTTTACAATCCATGCATCTGTTGATGGAGACCTGGGTTGGTTCCATATTTTGGCTATTACGAATTGTGCTGCTATGAACATAGGTATGCATATGTTGCTATAGTTCTCTGGATTCAACCCTTTTGGAAAAATACCCAGGAGTGGTAGAGCTGGTTTACATTTTTAACATAATTCTACACATTAACCATATTCAGTGTGATATGTCCATTTGTGTATACAGCATTCATCAATCACATCCAAGCATCCTTCTTCCTTCCATTTTTTTAAGTTAAAAGAGTTAACTTAAAAGATGGAAATAGTTAAGAAACCAAAAGGTAGCTGGGTGCGGTGGTAAATGCCTGTGTTCTCAGCTACTCAGGAGGATCACAAGTTTGAGGCCAGCCTGGGTGATGTAGTGAGAATTTGCCTCAAAACAAACAGGGCTGGGCATGTAGCTCAGTGGTAGAGTGCCTACCTGCGTAAGATCGAAACTGCACACCTGCTCAGCCTCCCGAGTGCTGGGATTATGGTGTGTACCAACATGTCCAGGTGACTTACCTGGACTTTTATTTGAAAGCAAATGAAATTCTAAGATATTTAAGCCACTGTCATTTTTTATTTCTTGCCACAGGCTGCCCAAGTTAACCCATTGAATACACTGTGAGTCATTCTGGTATATATCTTATATTTTTTTATCATGTATACATCCTGAGTAATGTACATGTTTTACACTAATACACTAATGTTATAACTAAATGGTATCATACTGTACACAATTTTTTTTTGGAATTTTCTTTTTAAAATTACAGGATGTTGCCGGGCGTGGTGGCGCATGCTTGTAATCCCCGCACTTGGGAGGCGGAGACAGGAGGATTGCGCAGGTTCGAAGCCAGCTGTGTTGGCTTTAAGAGACCCTGTTTCCAAATAAAAAAAGTATAAAAATAGGTCTGTGAGTGTAGCCCAGAGGTAGAACGGTTTCCAGGGACCCCAGTATTACAAAAAAAAAAAAAAAGAAAAATTACAGGATGATTTTTATATTTATCCACATCAATATGTAGGTACAGTTCATTTATTTTAAATGATATATACTATTTCACAATTTATGTCTATTCCTACTGAAAACTGGATAGTTTTTTTTTCTTATATTATTACAAAAAAGTACTGCACAAATATCTTTGTACATTTTTTGGTGTCAAAGCCTGTAAGTTTGTGTGTGTGTGTGTGTGTGTGTGTGTGTGTGTGTGTGGTACCAGGGATGGAACCCAGGGGCATTCTACCTCTGAGCTACAACCCCCAGCCCTATTTTTTATTCTTTATGTCGAAAAAAGGTCTCACTGAGTTGCAAAGGGCCTCACTAAGTAGCTGAGGTCTTCCAATTACTATCCTCCTGTCTCAGCCTCCCAAATTCTGGGATTACAAGCGTTAGCTACCACACTCGGCTGCCTGTAAGTTTTTGAATAGCTAATGGTGAAGTTGTTATAGGTACACAGGTACATGTATCTCTCTGTGTGTGTGTGTGTGTGTGTGTGTGTGTGTGGTACTGGGGATTGAAACCAGGGACAGTCTACCTCTGAGCTACACCCCCAGTTCTACTCTATTTTTTATTTTGAAACAGGGTTTGACTAAGTTGTGGAGGGCTTCACTAAGTTGCTGAGGCTGGCTGCGAACCTGTGATCCCCCTGTCTCAGCCTCCCAAATATTGGGATTACAGGTGTGCTTCACCATGCCTGGTTGGGTACATGTATCTTTAACTTTACTAGGTTTTGCCAAAGATGTTGTTTTAAAATAAACTTTAGCAAGTATGTAAGAGTGTCTATTTTTCCGTGTCTTGAACAACACAGGATGTTACTGGGCTTTTCAATTTTTGCTTAATGAATAAGATATGGTGTTTTATTGCCATTTTCAACTTCTCCATTTTTCATGATGAAAATGTATTACCTTTATAATTAGGAAGGATAAATATTAAAACATTTCCCAGCTTGAATCTCAGGATGTACATTAAATTGCTTCAGGGAGTCTAGACATGTCTCAAGGATCAGTGGGGAATCTCTTTCCTCCATATGGCTCCCTCTTCAAGCTCACAGAAGAATCTAATCTATTATCCTAGAAATGCTGTGTACAATAATACGGGACAATGATCCTTTTGTTCTGCTTCAACACACTTTTTATGAGAGCTCAGAAATCACGGCGCCGAGCTAGCTGAACTGGTGGCCTGTGACTTGGTGTTTCTGAGTGTCCTGCCACCAGCCGTCTTGTTCTGCTATCACAATAAGCAAATAAGGCTACTACGTACTTTTCCACAATGTGAAATGGGGTAGTATGGGTATGTTTGCTCCTCTTACTTTCCCACAGTGTCTTCGGTGATTTTCTCTTCTAGGTGGAGACGTGGGCTCCCTTCCACCTCCAAGGACATTTCTATCCCACCCGCCTCTCTCTCGCTTTCTATACTGGTGACCTCATCTTGAGTCAGATTCTTACAGATCATCAACCTGAGCCCAGTTGGGAGTCATCATGCTAAATTGCTGTCCTGGGTGATTGCTTTGAGAAGGGCATTTGCACTTTAATAGGAAACTCTGGAAGACAGAACTGCCTTTAAGAAGGGCTGGGCCTCTTTGAGAGGAATTGAAGAACCCTGACAAGTGACAGAGGAAAAGGGCTTGGTAGATACAGACTGCTCAATGATACCATAGAGGCTTTTATATTTATATTTATTTTTTGCATTAAAGATTAAATCCAGGGGCATCTGCCTCCAAGCAGCACCCCCTAGCCCTTTTTTACTTTGAAACAAGTGTCACTAAATTGCTGATGGTCTCACTGAGTTGCTAAGGCCAGCCTTGAAACTTCAGTCCTCCTGTCTCAACCTTCCAAGTACTGGGATTACCAGTGTGCACAACCTTGCCTGGCTGATACGTTAGAATCAGAATTAGCTACTATTATGGATCAATGGATAATATTTGGTATGATTCTTAAAAATATGTGGACATGCCGGGCGTGGTGGCGCACGCTTGTAATCCTCGCGCTTGGGAGGCGGAGACAGGAGGATCGCTCAGGTTCGAAGCCAGCCGCGCATGCTGGCTTAGGAGACCCTGTTTCCAAATACAAAGTATAAAATAGGTCTGGGAGTGTAGCCCGGAGATAGAAGGGCTTCCAGGAACCCCAGTACCACCAAAAAAAAAAAAAATGTGGACATGAAAAGGATATGTTTTCATAAGACAACATTCTGCAAGGTCTATTTTTTATTTTCAGATATTTAAGGTAAAATTCTAGTATTGACTGAAAAAGCCACTGTTGGGCAAAGTTTTCCACCTGAACAAATGTGTGTGCTGTAGACATTTATACAGGTAAAGGAAGTCCTTTAGGTGCATCACTCAAAGATCAGGTGACTAAATCAAGGGAAACACAAGGGTTCTCTGGAGGCATTTTGGTGTAAAAACGAATAAGTCCAATTCTCAGGAACAAGTAAAGGATTCTAGAGACTGGGTTTGACAATCTCCTAAAGTATTTTGTTGCTTGACCATTTAAAAAAATTATGTATTTTCAAGAGAGTGGGAGTTGGGGAGGGTTGACCAGTGGGTGGCAAATTATAATTAGAGAGGAAGAAGAAGATCTGGTGTGCGCAGTAGAGAGCCAAAGATAACAGTGGTGTACTGTACATTTAAAAAGCTAGAAGAAAAGATCTTGAACAAAAAGAAGTGATACAGGAGGAGCTGGGTGTCATGGCACATGCTTGTAATCCCAGTACTTAGGAGGCTGAGACAGTTGGATCGCAGGTTCAAAGCCAGGCTCGGCAATGTAGTCACACTCTCAGAAACCTAGTGAGACCCTGTTTCCAAATGAAGAAATAAAAAAATCAGGAATGTATCTTGGAGGTAGAATGGCTAGGTTCAATCCCCAGTGCCAAAATTAAAGAAATGATACATGAGGAGATAGATATGTTTAACATATTTTTTTGTTGTACTGGGGGTGATTTTAAACATAACACATTGTATATATTGAAACATCACGTTATCCCATAAATAGGTACATTTTTTGTTTTTATGCATCAGTTAAAAATACAATTTAAAATTACACGATATTATATTCTTTGTCTTAGAATAAGTCCTTGGAGTCATCATAACGTTTAATTTCTGGACTTGGTTCTTGCTGAATTCACTCACAGATGCTTATTTTCTTGTTTGGTGTCTGTTGTTGTTGCTGCTGTTGTAAGCTCTTATTTGGTCCAACTGATTATTCAGGTTTCATATGAACCTCAATTGGTAATTCTTTCAGAAAGGATTTGCATGTGCTTCTCTTTTTTAAAAAAATTTATTTGAGGTACTAGGGATGGAAGCCAAGGGCATCCCACCTCCAAGGTATACTCCCAGCCTTATTTATTTATTTATTTATTTATTTATTTATTTATTTATTTATTGTTTTGAAACAGGTTATCACTTGGTTGCTGAGGTTGTCCTCGAACTTGAAATCCTCCTGTCTCAGCTTCCTAAGTACTACATTGCAGGCATGTGCCACCACACCTAGCTTCCTTCTCTTTAAAACTGAGAGTGAAATGCTTACTGACCTGAGAGCATTTTTGTTCCTTTGGAAAATCCATGCTAATGTGTATTCCCAAATTCAGCTCCCCCAGCTTAGCATCAGTCATAAGATTTAACTACTGAAGCTCTGAACTGATATTGAAATTTACCTCCAGGGTATATTTGGAGGTACTGGGGATTAAATCCTGGACCTTGTGCATGCTAAGCACGTACTCTACCACTGAGCTACACCCTACCACCTTTACGTCTAGGTTAACTTCAGATTTTGTTGTTATTGTTCACTCCTTCAATTTCAGACAGCTATTCTTTTTCTACCACTTTTTGTCTCTTGTTTTCCCTTGTCCCACATATTGCATTAGAATGGTTGTTGTAGTTTAACTAGGATCAGTATACCCCTTAGACCCATGTATTGCCAGAAGCTGATGTCTCAGACCCTTTCACTTACAAGCCATTAACACAGCTCTGGAGGTTTTTATTCTCCTATATATTTTTGAGCACTTTCCATGTGCCAAGCTTGGAAATTGGTGGGAAAACTGGACATGCTTGTCCAAATTTATTCAAGGAGGCAGCCCGAGATGAGCCACAATGGTGATGCTTGGTAGAGGCTAGGAAGGAATGAGGGGAGGGCTTCCCTCCTCTTGAGTAATGCTGAGACTCTGAGGATCAAACTTATGCATTGAATATAAGCTTACATTTCATAGCAGTCCAAGGGTGTACAGCTGGGCAGAAGTTAAATCAAGTCTCTTTCATGTTAAGAGGGACTGATGTGAAGGGTGCAGCTTACTGCAGAAATTGCAGGGAGAGTCTAGACAGCCATGATGCTCTTCGGTCACAAACCTCCACTTGTACTGGGAAATTATTTAGAAGGTACGTGGCTGAGAAAAGGTGGAACACAGTTAGGTATAGCAAATGTTTCCTAGGAAGAAATAACTAATGCTTATTATGTTATTAAAGGAAACTTCTACAGTCACTACTGTTTGTCTGCCAGTGTTTTCTATTATATTCTTATTTTAAGAGGGCTGTAACTTGACTGTAAAAATTCCCTCTGGGTAAAAACTTGGCATACCAGAGAGTGCTCTCTTTGAATAATGCTTTTTTTTTTTTTTTTTTACAAGTTTGTTTTACATCAGCCAAGGTCTTTGAAAGTCAGAAGACAACAAAGCCTTTAGTATTGGAGATAATTGATTCTTTCTATAGATGTTTGTATTCTGTACTGCATGAAAGATTTTTTTAAAAAAGCAACAAAAAGGAATCAAAACTATTTGTCTACTTAATGTACAAAAAATCCCATTTTTAGATAAGAGTCTTCATGCAGTATGCCAAATATTACAATACCAAAGCTATATGCTGTCTGCTAAAGAAGAGAGTGTTTTTCTTTCTGAAGAACAGATGCAGGTTGTAAGACGCCAGCTGGCTGAAGTTAACCCAGTTGATGGAACTAGCACAGAAGCAACAGCAGTTCTGTTATTTCTACTGAGTTAGATGAGCTCTATGAAAGCAGGGAATTGTATTGCAAAAAACTCTAGTGATAATCTCAGAAATCAACATGTGTAATGTGGTTATAGGTTGGACTTTAAATGTTCCCTCAGGCCTGTGTTGAAGGCTTGGTCATCGGCCCATGCTACTGTTGAGAGGTGATGGAAAGAGTTAGGTTGTTGGGTGTGTGTCGTTGAAGGGCGCTTTGGGACATTGGACCCCTTCTCTCCACTTCCCAGCTGCCTTGAGGTGAGCCACTTCCTCCGTCCTGTGCTCTGTGATGATGCTCTCCTTGACCTTGAGCCTAAAAACAGTGGAGCCAAGTGACCATGGATCAAAAACCTTGGAAACCAGGAGCCAAAATAAACCTTTTCTCCTTTAAGGTGTTTATCTTGGGTGTTTTGCCATACGGATGAAAACTGACTGACGTTAAGTACTGATCAATGCATGTTTTACCATTAAGAATAAACAGGAAGCACTGAGGGTCAGAAAAAGATATTCCATTCTCTGATCAACCATATATATCATATGGCACTGTTTAATAACATGACATCTAAGAGAACTAGGACTGGTATTGTAGCCCACACACCAAGTCTGGCCCACTACCTATTTGTATAAGAAGATAAAACTGTTACTTTTTGGTGGCCTCAGTTTTCACATGCTTCTTTTCTGGAAGTGCTTTATGTGATTCTAGTGATTGAAGATACATTATCTGGATATGAATGAATGACTTCCATGGGTGTCTTAACAGGCAAAGCTATCTGCTGTACCTCAGGAGGAAGGGCAGCTCTACCTATATTTATATTGAGTTGGCTTGTGTATCTACAAAGTGGTGACTTTCTAAGAATTGTTAGGGGTAAATTTGATTATGGACAATGAATTTTTGCTTTCTATCCTAATTTTAGAATCTAACTGTGGAGTAAAATGTGATTATCTCTGCTATGTTTGTAGCAGTTATAGCCTAAGATAATTTTGTTCCTGGCCTTTGAAGTTATGAAAGTGAGAAGGAAATTGGAGAAATGAAGAGATTAGTGGTGGCCAGGGGCAGTTGGAGGAGGTTGGGAGAGGAAGGGAAGTGGATGTGGTAATATAAGGATAACAGAAAGGATTCTTGTGATGATGGAAGTGTTTTATATCTTGACTAAATGAATGCCAATGTTTTGGTTGTGACACTGTATTACAGTTTTTGAAGATACTGTCTTGGGAGGGAGGGAGAGTACATAGTATTTCTATTATTTCTTACGACATCATATGAATGTATGATTATAGCAACATAAATAGTTTAAAGCTGGGTGAATTGGTGCGTGGTTGTAATCCCAGTACTTTAGAGCCCGAGAGAGGAAGATCACAGGTTGAGTTGGAGATGAGCCTCAGCAACTTAGCAGACACTTAGCAACTTAGTGAGACTCTGTTTCAAAATAAACAATAAAATAGGGCTGAGGGTATAGCTTAGAGGTACAATGCCCCTGGGTTCAATTCCTAGTAACACACACACACACACACACACATACACACACACACACAGAGTAGTTATAGACAATAAAAACAGGACTGGTAATAATATGATATCTAATAGAACTAGGACTGGTATTATAGCTCACAGACCAAGTCTGGACCACTATCTATTTTTGTAAAAATTCTTTTATTGTAGTACTGCTATGCTCATGACTTTATCAATCTCCTATGGCTCCTTTTGGCCTACAATGGCAAAATTGAGTATGTTCTTGTATTGGAGAATATATGACTGAAAAAAACCTAAAATATTTACTATCTTTCTTTACGGAAAAGAAACTTGCTGGTCTAAAATGTGAGCTCTACAAGAACAAGCACCTCCTCGGCTTGTTTATCACTCTTTCTTGGCATGTTGCCTAGTGTATTGTGAGTGTAAAATAATGATTTGCTGAATTATTAAAGACGCATATTAAGGAAATGTGAGCTTGCTATGGGGAGAATGATTGAAACAATTTACACACATCATTTTGGGGTCATAACTATCCATTTTCCAAAGCCCATGGCACTGAAACTTGAAGATACTTGCCTTTACAGGTAAAGGCAGAGGATTGTAGATATCACAGAAGTCCATAGAATTGCATGAGATCAATGAAATGAAAAAAACTTTGTATTGAATTATCTGTGTATGAAATTATCTGTGTATGAAATCTAACATAATTCTTATTCATCATTAGTCAGGTACCTTCCAAGTGCGTGACATGTAGCCATAGTTTTAGTCTCTGAGGTATGCTTATAGCTAAGTCACTAAAACTGACTAATCTCATCAGAAGATTTACACCTATTTCTGGAAAAGACATACCATCTTCTCATTAAACTAACATGACTTCACTCAAGAGCAGAATTATTAGAAACAAGAGCTAAAACTTTGAGTTGGCTGTAGCTTTGAAACTTTTATTATTCCAGGGAAAGTAGCAACTTTAATGGACTTCAGCAAGTACTCTATAAGCTGAAAATGTGTCCTGATATCATAAAGAACACACTTCTAAATTGTTAGCTAGATTTTGGCTTTCTCCAAGCAGAGATAATTTTATCATACTGTGGTCTCAGTAACAATTTCCAGGGAATAGGATTGGCATTGGGAAGATGAGAAGAGGAAATAATAAAAGCAGAGTTTGGAGCCAGACAAAACTGGATTTGAATCTCTGGGCCTGGAATAACTTAATTATCTGCTCTGCAGCTCATCTGTAATGGAGAAAATGCCTCCGGTCTCATACGTTTGTTCTGAGGATTAAATAAGGATGTAGAATGCTTGCAATATGGCAGATACTCAGAGACCCTTGTCAAATGTTAGCACCTTTTTCTTGAGCCAAAAGACAAAGAAGCCAGGAGTGGTGGTACACACTTGTGATCCTGCTATTGGGGGGATGAGACAGGAGGATCATAGGTTCTAGGCTAGCCTCAGCAGCATAGTAAGACACTGTTTCAAAATAAAAAATAAAATTGGGCTGGGGTTACAGCTCAGAGGTAGAACACCCCTGGGTTCCAATCCCCAGTATCACAAAAAGAAGACATAAAGGGGGAGGGGCAAGTGAAAGCAGGACCTTCTGTGTAACCGCCTACAAGAATCCCTTCTCCTGAGGGACATTAGGACTGTATTATTTGTGTTGTGCCTGAAGCATTGCGTATAGTTAGTCTAAATGATGGGCTTACATGATATTGTGGAAAGATCACTTTGTTTGTGGAACATAACACAGCTGTCTAAATGAAACCACAAGACTCCCTCATTGGTGGGGTGTGCTGCTCCTGAAAGAGGCTTCCAGTAAAATGCCCGTTGCAGGTGCTGTCCTGGCAGGAAGCTGCTGCTCTTACCGTCCGTCCATTCATTCAGTTACCTGATGCTGTTCCTCCCTGCCCCAAAACACACTACTATTTTTGGCATTCTGTCTCAACTCACAGGCAAATGGTCACCCCATTTGTTTTATTAAAATATTTGGTTTTCTAAAAAAAAAAATCAGTTTCCATTACAAACTGATCGCTGGAGTCTTTTTCTGTTATTAAGCTTAACACTGGATATAAGACACACTGTCTTCCGCGAGGCAGTGTTTCATCCTTTCTGAAGCTAAAGGTTTGACCTTGAGTTAGTCCCCGCGGCAACACTGCTGTGGCTGTTGGTTTTACAGACTGCCTGTCGGTGGCTGTGGCCATTTTACAAATTCAGCATGGAGAAAAATTATGATGAAGCACGTTTACCGTGGATAGCAATTTATTATTATTCTAAAACATATTTAAGGGGAAAATGTGACAAGAAGAAAGGTAGACAGAAGGTACTGTGACTATCTGGGGATTATTACCTTACCTAAACTAGGGAGAAATAAAAAAGCAAGTTTCACACCATAGACGGTGTCAGCTGTGGATAAATAGCTAATCCAAGCACACGCGGTTACCCCGTGACAAAGCTACATAGCAGCTGCCAGGCAAGGCCAGAATGTGCATGTGGCAGTCTTGCATTTTGAGCAGATCTTTTTCAATTATTAAATACAGCCAGTATTTTTCCCTGCGTTTTCTTCGGTAGCTCTATTTGTGGTTTCTAAGACCAAAAGTCACATTGCTAGAAAAATAATCCACCCCAGACCTCTTGTTTTCTCTTCCCCAAAAGGCCATTAGTTTCACTCTGACTTATTTACTTTACAAATGTTGAATGTTATAGGAAGAAATAGAAGTGAGGAATGGTATACTTCCAGCTGGTATGTTAATTGGACACTGTTTATTCAACAGAAACATTAAGAATATAAAAACCTCATCACTAGTCTTCTCTGAAAAGCCCTTGCAAATAATAGCACTTATATGAAACTTAAGGCCCGAGTGTTTCTTGTTTATGAGTAACATAGTATTAGCATATTAAAATCATTACTAACTGGAGTTGCGGTTTGTGTTCGGAAGCCTGTCGATGTGCTAATAATGGTAGCCGTCCTGGAAACTCCACATCTGCCACAGGATTAATTACTCACATAAAACATTATCATTTCCCCACATCTCCTGTGGGAGGGAGTGCCTGCTAGAGTGAATGATGGCTTCCAGTGGTGTACAAAGGATAACCAGGAATGTTACCGCTGGATCCAGGGCAGCTTTTGATTCATCTTAGAACAAGCTGAAGGACCTCAGGGGTGGAACATTTGTTTCTTGAGGCCCGTAGCAACTAAAAAGTAACACCTGGCACAAACTCTGGATAACTTGTTGTTTAAATGGCTGATCCTAGTCAGTTGTGGAGGGAAACACCTGTAATTCCAGTACTTAGGAGGCTGAGACAGGAGGGTAGAAGGCTTGAGACCAGCCTCAGAAAATTAACCAATCTCTTAGAAATGTTGTAAGCCTTATCTCAAAATAAAAATAAAATAGCCTGGGAGCATAGCTCCAAGGTAGAATGCCCATGGGTTCAATCTCTAGTAACACACACACACACACACACACACACACACACACACACAGATCCTACCTTCCTCCAGAGGTCATTATGTGGGAGAAGGTGAGGGTGAAGATAAGTTTAGGTCAGAGTGGTCTTGTTCACTAGCTGAAGGTGAGCCAGTGGCTTCTGGCTGATGCTATTTCACTAAGGCTTTCTCCCCATGTTTCTTAGTCATGAAGTTCGGCTCAGAAGTGATATCCAGGGTCTACCTTGACTTCCCTCCCTCCCACCATTGTACTCTCTGCTAGATATCAAGCTGAGAAGGACTCAATTTTGTAAGGTTGTAGGCAAAGAAAAGTGAAAGCACTCGAAAGATAATTTATTGTTTACAATTAAAACTAGAGGGTTATAGTTCAAAGGTGAGAAGCCAGTCTGCAATTAAGACTGGCAAGAAGAATTACATGAGCCATTATGTGACAATTACCACAAATGGAAGTGGAAGGTAATCTATTGAGTGTGTTCCTCAGCATGCCTGTCCGTCATCCCAGCCAAGCACCTGTGTCAATCCTGGAACCGTCTCTAGATTGCAGCGAATCGCCCAACCTGGTTCTGGTCCTTTATTTCAAATAAGAGAGACACCTGCATATATACCTGAGCATGGTAGCACATACCTGTAACCCCAGTACTTGAGAGTCTGAGACAGAAGGATCATAGGTTTGAAGCCAGCCTCAGCAACTTGGCAAGACTCTCAACAACTTGGTGAGACTCTGTTTCAAAATAAAAATAAAAAATAAAAGGGGCTGGGGTGTAGCTCAGAGGTAGAATGTCCATGGGTTCAAGCCCCAGGAGAGAGAGAGAGAGAGAGAGAGAGAGAGGGAGAGAGGATAAAGAGAGAGATTGGTATTGAATTCTCCAAAGGCCTTGACTTGAATACTCCAATACAGCTTAGTTTGCAACTTTGGGGATCTTTTAGGAATTTGAGAATATGGTCCAAGCAAGATGACATCACTAATCTTTTGAGGTGGTAAGGTTCTATGCAAAGCATTGACATTTTTCTCATTCTGTGTTCTTTGATTAGTGAAATTATGAACCCTGGCTGATTTAGTATTGTCCCCTTTAGTCTTTAAGGCATAGAAAGCAATATATCAAGTTACTTTATATAATTTCTCGAGCCTTGAAAAGTTTTTTTTTAAAAATCAAGAACTATACATCCCCTTTCATTCTCTCCTTTGTAATTCCAGTTGTAGGGCTTATTATAATAAGCAAAATCCTCAGGAGTTTACATCTTCTATCACACAGTACTACTGTTTCAAAATCCCTGTATGTATTTTCACCAGAAGTGCTAAACCTTTGAGAGAAGTAGGTCTGACGATTGAGTGTCTGGCTGGAAATCATTTACTATCGATGGTCACTCGGCTCAAGATTGTATCGCCGAAATGACTTAGGAAGAAAAATCAATAATACTCACACATTGTGCAGTCCTCTTAGAGGATCATCTGTTTTACCTCGCAAAAGCATTCCTTGTTCCAGATTATTCTTTTGAAATAAAAGAAGAAAAAGGGGCGACCTAAATCATAGCTCATTTTCTCCTATGCCCTTATTATTGTTCTCTCTCTTTTTTTTACAGGTTGGGAGGAAAAGTCAACTCCATGGAGAAAGAGACAGGAGACAGTATTAGTAAGAGGAAAGGCTACTGTGTGTGTGTGTGTGTGTGTGTGTGTGTGTGTGTGTGCGTGTGTGTGTGTGTGTTTTATAATTTTAAATGCTCATGTTGTCACTGAAGAAAAACCTGCCAGGTATATATTTAGTACTCAATTTCAAAATTGTTGGACAAAGAAGAATTTATTTTATTTCTATAAAATGGCTTTTGTTGTTGAAGGATTGACTTTTTGCACACATATACACACACAGAGAGTCACACTTAAAACAAATGTGGATCACCATTGCTCCTATTTTTATCTAGACAGTTACATTTTCATTTTTCCTCTATGTTTAATTCTTATTCATTTATACCCTAGCCTAAATCTGGAACAAATTCTGGAAAAGGGTTCTGATGAAATGAGGTCTAACCTCGAAAAGGAGCAAAATAACCCAGTGAAGTGTGAAATTGAAATCCACCCAGAGCATACACACACACACCAAAACCTGGATGGAGTCAGATGGACCAGCTTTCCCTCAGTTGCTCAAAAAGAAAAGCACAGAAGGGCCGCACCTTGCAATTGGCTTGCCGCTCTCCTTGGTGCTGAGATAGCACCTAGGGGAATGTTTCTTGCATGGGGTTGGACTAGAATAGTAATTCCTGTGGTGGGTCATGTGCTACGGAGGCACAGGAAATGATTTCTCAAGGACAAGGAGCAGCATGGAATAAGTTTGAGTTTGTTTTGAGAATGTTTTCCTTAATGGAAGTCCTCATCTCACCTCGTCACCATCAGTGCCCACGTGACTGTTAGAACCCAGATGATCTCAGCTCCTTCTGCTCCTCCCTTGCTTAGTTTCTTTCTTTCTTTTAATGACATAAAAGCTCCTATGCTGTTTATTTTTTTGTTTGTATTTTAACTGCATCTTTGCTAGCTTTGGAGAATTTCAGCTCTAGTTTTCATTTAGAGACATAATGCATGTCCTGCTGGAAAGCACAAAAGGGTAAATCTATCCTATTGTCCTGCTTTATTGGGCATTTGCTCCAGCTGAATGAGGCAGATCAGTAATACAAAACTCAGCTTACAGAAAGTTTGGGTTAACTTTGATTTCCTTAAATGAACTTGTAGCTATGGCTTCTTATACCTACAGTGTGTCATCCATTTCCAACTGATAACAGAAATCCAACATGCCCATAGGAATGGTGCTGTTCTAAGAGCTTCCTCTGTCCTACAAATAGAATAGCGGCAGCACAATAGCCTCTTCTGTTCTGATGCATGTTTATTTAATGTGAATTAGCTGAAACACAATTTGTAAATAGGGAACAAAACAGTATATTGCAAAAGTCCTATTATTTTGTGCAAGATTTTCCCTGATATCTTAATGCTGTGAAGTACTTAGAAACAAATTTCCTCCTCTTTAAAGAGAAACATTTGATTATATACAAAAGCCTCAAGAGAAGAGCTGGGAATCCCATAGAAGTGAATTCTTTTAGTTTTAGTGAAGGCTAGTCTTTAAGAACAACTAGATTTTTCAATGTGTTAAGCTATCTGAGGAAGCTGAGAGTACAGATAAAGAAGCCAAAATGACACTTCCTCCCATATTAAAACAAAGGATCTGGTTTTCAGTTTTACTGAAAGGGATATCTTTCAGAAGCACATGCCTTCAGAAACGTGCATCATTAAGAAGGAAGCGGGGGCTTAGGCTCAAGGCTGCAAGTGATCAACTGCTTGTGGTGCTAGATGGCAATGCCAGGAGAAAGTCAACTGTGTCTGCATATTGTGAGAGTTGATACTGTTTTTATTAGGGCTTTAGTGACAATTTTCAATAGATTTTGTCTCAGTTCTCCAGTATGATTCTCCCCCAAAGCCCTATTATTTTTTAGCATGTGATTTTATAGACTGCAAGTTTTGGGGATGTATGTACATGGAGTTATGGAAGAAATACTGGTACAACCTCTTGAGTAGTTAAAGTGCATATCCTTGGGTATAGATTAATCTTTCACCAGCACAGCAAAGATAACTCAAAATAGCTTTGCATAGAGGATGTGAGAGGAGCTTTGCAAAGTCCAAGGACATCCAACATTCAGCACATGCCATAAACACACATGGGCACAGACACTAATGATTTTTGGCTCATGGATGGCTCTGTACCATCCTTCATATCCAGAGAGAGAGAGAGAGAGAGAGAGAGAGAGAGAGAGAGAGAGAGATATGCTGTTGATAGTGTTTAATATAACATATACCTTCTAGTGAGGAGCGTGAGGTTTCATTTCTCAATGTGTCCTCTGTTACACTTGAGATTCAAGTAATCTTTCCTTCAGCTGTTGTGGCATCTGCAGAGTCAAGGCTGCTATGCTTCTCCGGGCACATTTGAAAAGCTGGTGTTGGAATCATGGAAAACTTGGAGAGCGAAGTGCATGCCTCTCACTTTGTATTTAAATTATATATTTTGAATTCTATAATATAAACAGAACCAGATTCTAGTTCCAATTCAGACAGTAATGAGTTGGGTTACATTGGCTAGATCTCTTCACCACTGGGGTTAGTTTCCCAGAAACTGAAAATAAGGCAGTTTCTTATCCCAATATTTTTCTCTATTGGTCTATTCTGGTAGTTAACCTTTCTGTGAAGCACCTGCCAACCACCTGCCCCTTTCTGTGAAGTCTCAAAATAGCCACAGTCTCCATAGTCTCTCTTCTGTGTCTGCCATCACTGGACCTGGCTTGTAATTGGTGTTCTCTCCAGTGAAAGCCTGACCTCTGACCTAAGCGGACATGGACTGAGCGCTCAGCCAAGTCACTGTCCACGAGCTGCACAGCCAGTCCTGTCACTTGAATTGACCTCCAGACACTGAACATTAGTTGGTAGTAGCAGGAAAAGATGAACCAGAGATCTAGCTATAGGGAGAGGAGCTGTTTCACCCACTCCCAGGAGCACCAGAGTGGGGAACAGCTTAAGTCAACTGCCAGAGAAAAAGATGGTTTAATAGCTGCTCTTGATGACATTGTATCTAGAATTATGTTTTTCGCTTCTGTGAGACATGACTGGGCTGAACTGGCATGGTTTCAGTATTCCTGGCTTTCCTGCTAATCCTTATCTAGTGGTGTGATTTACCAATGTCTAGATCAGGGCTGGGGAGGGAGTGGGGTTTGGGGAAGCTTGAATCCAGTTGCCCCAAATTCAAGTTCTGTGATTCTGTTTCCACCTCCCTACATTCCCGTGTATTATCCAAGAACCTGTCCTTCCTTGAAGGTTCATGAGTGTTCAAGGTTATTGAAACTGGGGTTAGATTATTGGGATTGAACAATTCTGGGGTAACATTGGTATTATTCTCCCAGAAATGTGTTCTCCTAAGACATTCCAAGAATGAGCTCCATTTGTGGTGAGAGGAAGATGACATAGTTCTTTGGAGCAGGAAAATGCCTTGGTCAGAGATGAGGATTGGACAGTCTACAGGGGCAACAGGTTCCCTGAGGTTGCGGGGTTCTGGTGACAGAGGACATTACGATTTGGATGAGTGTCCCCCAAATGTCCATATGCAAAGTTTGGTCACCAAGGTAGTGGTATTGGGATGCTCAGTAAACCTTTAAGAGATAGGATCCAGTGGAAGGTCCTTATGTCACTGAGGATGTGTTTTCAAAGAGGATTATGGGGGACTGTGAGACATCAGCCAGTCTCTCCAATTCTGTTCTTGGTTTGAAATACAAGTGTTCTGATACCACCCTAACCATGAGGGACTACCCCCAGCACAGGCCCAAGCTAATGGGACCATTGGATCTTGGATATTGATCTCCAGAACTATGAGCCAAAATAATCCTCCTTTTACTGCATAAGTAACCAGCATCATACCTTTTGATAGTAATGTAAAGCTGACTGATACAAAGGATACTAAAGGAATAGAAGTAGGGCAGCCCAGGAACCTGATATCACTACTGCCTCAAGGTTACTCCAAGCCTTTCCTTGCTGCAGGCCTCCACAAGTCCCCTTTCTTCATTTTCTTCCTTCTACACAATGTTCTCTCAGCTTTGGAAAGCTCAAGGTCATCTTGGTGTAAACACAGACTAAGGGGTGGTAACTCTTCTTCTTCTTTTTTAATGTATTCTGAGTCTAGCCTATTACTTTAAGGTACTTAACGTTAACACCCTACCCAGGCAGAGACTTCCCTTTCTCTGTGTTTTCCTGCAGCAACCCTTCCTCGAGGCAGTGAATATCACGAGCCCAGCTATTTGAATGAGTTGGGAGAGTTTGGGGAGTGAGGCAGGTAGGGGAGCCTATATCTTCAGGAAGAAAGGATAGAAAGAATTCTGGTTAATAAACATGAACAACAAATCCCATGACCTTTTGGAAGTAACCTGAGCACATGTATCTTTTGTGTAACACAAAAAAGCCCATGTATCCTTTGAGTCTCTATAGAGCAAAAATTTTCCAAACCTCAGTGAGTGGACCATTTATTTCGGGTAATATAAGTTATAATACATCTAAGTTACTTGGACAACCTTTGATGTTTGTTAAGATATAACCTGCAAAACCAAAATGGATAAAATCTTAAGACATTAATCAAATAATACCTTGAATATTGGGCTTTTATTTATGAGAGATCCAATTCTAACAATTTATTCAAGTAGCCAAAGCAAAGAAACAACTTAAAAATAAGCAAAACATACTGGGTAGAATTTTGGATTTGAAGAATGAAAGCAACTGACGTTATGTTAAAAACACCCACCAGGCTTGAACACACTCAATTATAGGTGAAGTTCCTAATGAAGATGAACAATTGTAATCAGACAGGGCTAGCTAGGGAGGACCCCGAGGCCAAGGGCCATGTTTACCAAAGATGCTCTTAAAAATAACAAAAATATGTAATGGGAAAGTCTTCAAGTTTTTGAGAAGTGCAATTATGATCATCTAGTAGTAAATGTATTGCTTTTTTTTTTGTAAATAGTTGCCAGCAAATACACATCCTTTCTGTTCTGCAATTTTAGTCAATTAAATGTTTTGTATGAAGAATAGTAATAAGCACTGTCAGAACACAATGTACAATCAGTTGCGGCCCTCTCCCTGTAAAGTGCCTCAGCTTGCACAGGTTTACAGGACACCTCATTGCTCAGGAACATAGAATTATTTAAGGAAGTCTTTTTATGCTAAGGACAAAAAAGAGAGTTACCAGTTAACTATTGAAAGATATAGGAAGATACGAAATGTTTCTAAAAGTATAGAAAGCCTTACTTGTGGTTCAACCAAGGCATCATAATTAAATTCTGTAACAAATTCTAATTAATAAATAATTGTCTAATAACCGTAAAGGCATATTAGCTTTCTATTGATCAGCATCTTTATTTAAATATTTTCCTTTAAGAAATAAATGCTGAGCCGGGTGTGGTGGCGCATGTTTGTAATCCCAGCATTTGGGAGACTGAGACAGGAGGATCATGGTTTGTGGACAGCCTCAGCTACTTAGTGAGACCCTTTGCGACTCAGTGAGACCCTATTTCAAAAATAAAGAATAAAAAGAATAGGGCTGAGGGTGTAGCTCAGAGGTCAAATGCCCCTGGGTTTCACTCTCAGTACCAAAAAAAAAAAAAAGAGAGATGAATGTTAAGCTAGGCATGTAGCACAGTAGTAGAGTGCTTCCTTAGCCTAATTTAAAAAAGAGAGACAAAGAGAAATAGATGAGAATCCATAATCATCTTCCTCTTGAGCTCACATAGCCAGTTGTCTAGTACCATAGATTTAGAATATTTAGATCAATTTACTGTATCATAATCTGTTGAGTGCAGAGCCCAAACTGGCTGATTTTTGAATCCCCGCTCCCCCCAGTGTCTCACCCAGGAGGAATCAATAAATATTTTCTGAACTGAACATATTTTTATAAACCCTCACAGAATTCCTGCTTTGTCCTCCCAACATTCTGTAATGCATTTTATTTATTTAGCTGATACTTATTGAACAGTTACTACCTGCTGAGTCTAGGACTGTGTAATACGTGATGATCAAACAAGGCATGGCACATCTTTTGGATCTTAAATTCTTGAATTCTTGCAGAGAAAATCAGACAGGCAGCACTTCCCCTGGCTTTCGGCCAGCTGTCCCCCTAGCTGGACTTTGTGCTATAGGAGGCCTCATACTAGTCATGAGCAAGAAGTCCTGGGGCCACTGGACAATTCCCATCTAGAGCACAGAGCTCCCATATCTCCTCCAGGCATTCAGGATGGGAATTCCTGCCTCAACAGTTCCAGCTTTCCAGGCATGAACGGGCCTCTTCCTAGATACAGTTTTATAGAATAGACAACAGTAGTGCTGCCATCTCTGCCAGGCAGATGGATTGGCTGGGGATGGTACTTAAGAAAGGCATTGTAGGCCGAGCTTGTGTGTGTGGCTGCAGTGTCCACACGCATGAGCAGCTCCTCTCCATGCATGATAGGACTGTGATGGGGAGGACAGGAAGAGCAAATCCTAGACCAGGGGCTTCCATCTGTAATCATGTCCCATTCCTACCCTTGCTAGACGTGGGTCTTCACACATATAAATGGGCAATGATATTGAAGGGAGAAGATTCTGCATATTAACGGCACCCTCAAATTTGACCAGTCAGACAAAACTCCTCAGAGGAAATGATTTGTTATGTGAGTCTAATGTGGAAGATGAGGAGGAAGGATGGGGAATAATGATGTAGGGAGAAAAAGAGTGGCTTATCAGAAGTGCTGAGTGTTCATGATGGTTGGATCAGTGTACCTGTGTCTGCACGTGTACATGTAAGTGTAGGGAGGGTGGGCTCAGGTGAGGAGAGATAAAATACAAAAGATAAGGAGGTGAAGTTGCAAAGACTGGACCGTGAAGAGTCTTGGTGGCTAGAGTTAGGAGAGTAGATTTTATTCTGATGGCAATCAGTGAGAAAGTACGACTGGGCTCTGATCTGTGAGCAAGTAACAAGATTCTGTCTACATTTTAATATATTCTTTTATTTTTATTTTATTTTACTTTATTTTGATACTGGGGATTAAACCCAGGGGCCTTCTGTCTCTAAGCTACACCCTCAACCCTATTTTTTATTCTTTATTTTGAAACAGGGTCTCACTAAGATACAGATGTCCTCACTAAGTAGCCGAGGCTGGCTGCAAACCTGTGATCCTCCTGTCTCAGCCTCCTAAATGCTGGGATTATAAGCATGCGCCACTACGCCCAGCTATATTTATACTTTTATTGGTATATTATAGTCTCTCATCATAATGTAAACCATTATGTAGGCTACATTTAAAAAAATCTGTTTCTGAATTTACAGAGTATGGACCCAAGATGATGGTGGTCTGCACTAAGGCTGAGACACAGAGAAGGAGAAAAATGATATTTAGAGAGGCAAGATTTGATAGAATTTTGTGACTGATTGAATGGCAAATAGTGTTTATGGAGACAGGAATTCAAGGATGGTTTGAATTTACAGGATTAGAAAACAGGATATTGGTGAGTTGTGAGGAACAGGAGCTGGGAACATTGAGGGTCATAGTTATAATCCTAAGGTTTAGACCTTTATCCTAAATGGAGCTTCTCACTTACATTTAGAGGACCCTACAGAGAGGCCCTTACATGTCTCTTTTCTACATAATATGGGAAAAAGTTTCCACTTTATGCTCCAATAATTCAATACTAGGAGAGAACCTCGGTTGAAACAACCGATGGGCCATCCTACAGTTTTCAGTATGGTAGCTCAGGCAAGCTGCCTGAAGACAACTTCAGAGATTGCTTTCCAGCTTTGAGATCAAAGCCACAGAGAACCCATCCTACTGAATGAACATGGTGTGTTAACAAAGCTTGTTCCATGATTTTTTTTTCCTACTGATGGAATAAACCAAGATTATCTCATTTTAATTTGTTCTTGGACTTTGAAAGAGCAGTAACTTTAGGGCTGGGAGTCCAGAAGGCACTCTACTGAGTCCTAAACTTATCCAACCCTTCTGCACTCCAGCCCCTTTATCTCCCTGTGCCCGTGTCCATACTATCTCTATTGATATTAATGTTGATCTCTCTTTGTCTTCTATATGAGATATGTTGGTTACCACTCAGTTCTTTCCTCGCACAGCTAGTGGTAGAGCAGGTCTGCTAGGTGATTGTCAGCATGAGCCAATGTCTCAGGGAAGTACAGTCAGGGAAAGGAGGTGGAATGAGGAAGGAGACAGCATGGGTTTGAAGATGTTAGGAATAGTGTCAAGTTGGTGTGATACATGAAAAGGGTTGGAGGTGGAGAAGAAGGAATGGAGGATTGTTTGGGGAAGAAGTGCTGAGTAGTGGAAACTTTTGTAAATCCTGGTGATAACTCTGCCTTTGAAAACACATGACACCATAGAAAGGTATCAGATTTTTTTCCTAGAAACTATAGTCTGAGCTGTCCAGTAGCTTTGAGTCTTGTACAGAAGCAAGGAAAGGAAAAGAGGAGAGAATTCCCATAATTAGAAAGTAGCAATCCATAGAGTGAAGCATAGAATCAAGTTGTTATTTCAGAACTTATGAAGACAAGATCATTACTACTCCAGATAAATCTCTTTGCAATATATGAATTTGGAGGGTGGGGTTGCTGAGAACATAGCAAATAGAGATCTAGGCTGTGAGCATCTGCCTCCCACCATGTCTGCTGTACATTGCATTTACTTCCCACTTTTCCATCCTTTAGAGATTCCTCTGAAATTAATTCCCAAGCCTCTCTCCTCTCTCATACTGAGGATTTAATCCAGGGGCCTCCTACCTCTGAACTATACCCTTAGTCCTATTTTTAATTTTTAATTTTGAAGCAGGGGCTCACTAAATTGCAGAGGGTCTCACTAAGTAGCAGAGGCTGGTTGTGAACCTGCAACCCTCCTGTCTTGGTTTCCCAAGTACTGGGATTACAAGCGTGCACTACTATACCCAGCTATTTTGTAGCTGAGTTTGAAACACACACTTATTTTTAGTCCCCTAATTCATCAATTATGTCCTTTGTACTCAATAGTAATAAAGAAATGTCCACTGAGCAAGCCACCTTTAGAATTATCTTATAACAAAGATAAGGATTTTAATGAAATATCTACATGTCCAGTAATATACTTTTCTTTTAATGGTACTGGAGATGGAACCCAGGGGCATTGTACCTTCGAGCTGTACCCCCAGCCCTATTTTTTAGTCTTTTCAGTTTTTGAAACAGGGTCTCACCAAGCTGTGAAGGGCCTCTCTAAGTAGCTGAGGCTGACCACAAACCACGATCCTCCTGTCTCTGCCTCCCGAATGCTGGGATTACAAGCGTGTGCCACCACACCCAGCTCATACATTTTATAATTCATAGGACAAGAATCTCTAGAAGAGTTTGAGATGAGAACAGTATGTTTGATTTTCAGGGGAGGGTAGCAGTGAGAGGGGTAGCCAATGATGATGAGGTGCAGCTGCACAGATGGCTATTCAGATCAGATCGCTCTGGGTTGCTCATCTATGAATGAAACTTCATAGATCACAGACAGGCCATATGGAAGTGGCCATTGGCTAGAACGTTGACCAAAAAGGCTTCTTGACTTGCCCTTGATGTCAAGCTTTAGGGATAATTTATATGGTTGTGATGCAAAGAATCTTGCTTGGAAATGTTCTTTGTGAAGAGACCACATTATATCTAATGAGAAATTTCCTGTGCTAAAATGAATCCCTCCTAAGAAACCTGGAGAAGTTGTGACCCTAGGATGGGCTAAGTTTATTTTGAGAGGATGTAGATTGAGGAGGTCCAGTGAGATTGAAGGTAAAAAAAATCATAACCTGAAAATGTAATTGTTTTGTTTTATAATTTACAATACTATGTTACAAGTATAACACTTAGTATAAAAATAAATAGAAGTTGAGTTAATTCTTCACTATTTGTGTATGTGAAAGGCATTAGGTAAGATATTAGTGTGGCAAATGAAGACATTTTCTACCCTAACTTTTTTTTTTTTTTTTGGTGGTCCTGGGGCTCCTGGAAACCCTTCTACCTCTGGGCTACACTCCCAGACCTATTTTATATTTTTATTTGGAAACAGGGTCTCTTAAGCCAGCGAGACTGGCTTCGAACATGCGCGATCCTCCCGTCTCCGCCTCCCAAGCACAGGGATTACAAGCCTGTGCCACCACGTCCGGCTCTACCCTAACTTTTGTTTTTGATTTATTTGATGTTTTGGCCTCTGTATATTTTCTTCTTGCATCAGAAATACTTCTCTCTAGCCAGGCATGCTACTTGTAATCCCAGTACTTGGGAGGCTGAGACAGGAAGATAGCAGGTTTGAGACCAGCGTCAGCAACTTAGTAAGGCCCCCTGCAACTTAGTGAGACCTCATTTCAAAATAAAAACAATAAAATAGGAATAGGGGTGTAGTTCAGAGGCAGAAGGCCCTGGGTTCCATTCCCCATTCAAAACAATAACAACAACAAAAATCCACAAAGAAACAAACTCAACCTCCAAAGAACCAAAAAAACCAAACCAAAACAACAACAACAAAAAACCATCTCAAAACCTTCTCTCTTTGTCCATCTGATAAACCACCCCTCACTCACATACCAAGCTCACTTCACACTTCCTCTTCGTCATAGACTGACTCCTGGCAGGTCCCTCTCTGCAGAAGTTGTCTGCAAATTTTTGTACTCTCAAGGTGTCTCTATGTTGGTATGCTCTACTTCGCATTGTGGACAATTCTCAAGTACTAGGCCATGTATTTCACTTAGGTTGGTGCTGGATTTTATGATTATATTTATTTTTGTAACTAACCTGGTGTTGCTCAAAGCCTAAAAACTGGGAGGAGCTAAATAAGAATTTGTTAAGTAAAGAAACAAAACATTTACTTCGTAACTATTATGTAAGAGTCAGTGAAGGAAGAACATACAATAGAAGGTGAGATTTCAGTGCATTTTAGCTTCTAATCTAGTTATAATGGCAAGACAGAGCATCCAGAAATGCAAGTGAGCACTGCAAGCCAACAAGTGGCAAAGGGAGAGATGGATGATGCCAGGGCCACAGATGCTAATGTGATGGAGATTGGCATTCCTTCCAGGCTGGCACAACAAGCAGATCCTTGAAGCAATTTCCCTGGAGAGAAGTCATCTGTCTCTTTCTTTCAGATTATAAAATTAGTTTATATATCTTTCATGACACTCATCACATTCTACATTGTCATACAGATATTTGTGTCATGTGTCATCTTCTTTTCCTTGCTAGAGTAAATTTTATTCATTTAAAAAATATCCCACAGTGCAGGGCTTAGCATTATATTAAGGCTATAGGAAGTGCTCAAATGAGCTCTTGCATGAATACATTCTTGCTCTGGACAGCAAGCTACAGACAGGAAAACTCGTGGTCTGCTTGTTTGGTCATAGAATGCTTAGAAAAAGAAATAGAGAGAAGCCAGATTTTGAAATGAAGAGCAGATTTGTATAAGAAGACTTAAAAGGCATTCTTCAAGAGAGTATAATATGAGCAAAAGTTGGGAAGGAAAGCAGCAAAGACAGATGGGAACAGCCTCAGCAACCCATGAAATAGACAAGAGAGGATGGTGTGGGAAAGGTGGGGCAGCCACGGCCTCGAATCAATGTGGCTTTTCCCATTCGTGGAACCACATCATTTTGTGTGACGTACTCTAGGTAAGCTCTGAGCTCCTGTACAGGCAACAGAGGCGGCCATGGCTTCTGTTCACTTTTGCTACTGAGTCGTGGTAGATGGAGGATACACAAAAAGAAGAGAGAGTGAAAAAGGCAGAGGAAAGAACAAGGGTGTGGAGGGCAGAGAATATAAGAGACAAATTTAAGAATATGAGAGATGAACAAGCATGAAAAATGTCTTGTGTTAAGAACTAAAGGGACCTTGTGAGTTCTCAAGCCAATCTGGTAGCAGTAATGGCCTGGCTTCTCAGGTTAATTGAACCTTGATGGAGTTGCTGAACTAGAAAATTCCCAGAATTATGATTATTATAATATATATGTATATATTTTCTTCCTGTGTAAAATAATAGCTACCTCAGCAAGACTAGCGTGTATATATAATTGCTATATGGTGAATTGTTTGAAAATTTACTGGTTTCTACTTTGGTGCTTTTACGAAGAACAAAAGATTCTCAGTTCCTTGGCTGTCATAACATAAACACAGTGTGCGGTGATCGCCTTCAACACCATGACTCTGTTAGACACGGATAGGCAAAATCACTGGCCATAAAAGAGTAGTGTTTTCTTTCTTCCTTCCTTCCCTTCCCTTCCCTTCCCTTCCCTTTCCCTCCCTCCCTCCCTCCCTCCCTCCCTCCCTCCCTCCCTCCCTCCCTCCCTTCTTTCTTTCTTTCTTTCTTTCTTTCTTTCTTTCTTTCTTTCTTTCTTTCTTTCTTTCTTTCTTTCTTCTGTAGGTAAAATAGTGATTGTATCCATAACCGAGGGCAGAAGGCAATTGTACACAGGGGTCAGGAGAGCACTCCGCAGCCACAAGCCTCATGGCATCACTGTGAGGCACATTCATTTTCAGCCCGTTTCCCCGCCTTTGAAGCCGGAAGTTATTGGCTACTGCCGGAGGCCCGTTATGACCACGCACGGATCAAAAGGCCGACCAGCGGTGGGAAGCCCTTTGTTCCTGGCTCTTTCATAATAGTTTTCCTCTTTGCTTTGACTAAGAGGAGCAAGTCAAATAGGATTATACTAATGGAACAGAAGTGTTTTATATAAAAAGTTCAAAAAGGAAATCCAAAGAAATTCCAATGTCTTTCATTTACTGAATACTATTTTATGACTGAGCCCAAATGGAAACTATGGCAGTAGCAAGAGGGCTGTTTTACAAGGCCCTAAAGAAACGATTCTTTCTCAAGTTATGACTGATTTACGAGCAAATGTAAATGGTCCTTTAGCCACAGTAAATAAGCAAAACAAATGTTTTGTTTTTGTTTTTGTTTTCCTAATTCAAAATCCTTAAAAATACAGGCTTCAAAGACTAGCCTCCTCTCATGTTACTTTACTAAACTCCAACTTGCTTTACTGTCGCAAAGCTGCGAGGCACATGCCCAGCAATGGAAGTAAAGATACACCGAGGTGCCACCTTTGGGGTAAGATGTGTAACATAGGCTTGAAAAGCACCATGCAGTAAAGTAATAAAATAATGTGTTTCGAGTTATTTCTGGGCACTGTTGTTTTAAAGAGGAACTGCCTACAGATCACATGCTCTCCTGATCACAGGATGCTCTGCTGACATGTAACTCCAGTAGAGATCTTCCCCAAAGCTCCCTCTTGGCTGCTCAGCTGGAAGGACCACTTTGGTTGGGACAGGAAATTTAAGTGGTTCTCTGAATTTGTGAGACTAATTTCTGGAAAAAACGGACATTGTTTTTAGAGATCAGACATCTTGCGCGTGAGATTGCAGACTTGGAAGCTGGGAAAGACAAACGGTCTCTCTGTGGCAGTTTAACGTTGCCATGTGAGATCTAATGCGGCTGTTTTTTAAGCAGAGGACAAATCTGGGAGTGTGGTGGTGTGGGTGGGCTTCCTCCAGCCTACATATTCAGCAATGTGCTTTGCTCAAAGTCCCAGAGACTGTTTGGATGGTTCTTGTGTTTCCAGAGCAGGTTTGCAAGGAAGGCAAAGAAGTAATTGCAGCAATTTACCCTTTCAATTAGATTTTGCCTGGGTAGCTGGCTGCTAGCTTCAATCTTTTGCAGTAATTTTGAAGAGAAAGTGAAGAATGGGTGGATTCCTAGGTGAATTGAGTCAGTGCAGAGGCAGTGCGTGGGGCATTACATGCAGGGTCCTGTAATATGCTGATGGGTAAAAATAATCTGGGAAAGACATTAGCAAGAGGCTTTGTCCTTTTCTGGCTTTGGACAAAAGATACTCACTGGAGGTCCATTGTTGCATTTTGGTTGAACTACCTGATGAAATATAAGTTAAATGAATTGGCAACGTTGAATACCAGGCATTTCACACAGAAATCTGCATTTTCCAATTATTTTGAAACACTGGAAGATAAGGCTTAATAACTCAGACTTAGTAACAGCTGCCCCTTAGGATGAGGTATTTGTTATCTCCAATTCTTTGCATGGTCCCTGTAACATCTGAGATCTGGGGCTCTATCTTTAGGACTCTAGGGAAAAGAAAAACCAAAACAAAACCCCCTAAACCCTAATATTTATTGGTGGCAGTCCTTGCCCTAATAATACTACACATATTAACTATTTGGCCCTCTCAACAGTGCGAGGTAGGAACTACCACCATAGACATTTCACTGCTAAAGAACTGGAGCCAATTTGGGAATAAAGTTTCTTTCCTGAACTCACATGCCAGAGACTCTGCTTTTAGTCATCTCAAGGTAAGGAAACGTCATGAGTCATCTGTGTGTGTTAGGAGGGTGGTGATGATTACCAAGCACCATGATCAGTTCTCCTTTCACTGTGGTCCTTTAATTATCCAGTCCTACAGTTGATAATTTGATTGTTAATTTAAGCCAAACAGACATAAAATGCTGTAGATGTGTCATGTATACCCAGCCTAGGTTTGTCCCCCAAATCATCTGTGTCTACAAAGAATCATTTTGTTGGATATATTGGATAGGACATACCCCGCTATTTTTCCTAATCTCTATGCCACCTTAGTATTAGTAACACCAGGTCAAACAATAAAAATAGGAAAACACAGCCTTAAAATAGAAAACACCGGTGGGAGCAGGGTATGGATCCCAGGACAAGTAGGGACTTGAGTGTGGGCAATAGTTCTCTGCTTGAGGCTTGATGCTGTGGTTTAAAGATTATACAGGGTATATAATATACTGTGAAATGGAGAAATAGGAAGAGAACAAGAGAGAGTGCCAGCTGGCCTGGGAGGCGTGTGTGTGTGTGTGTGTGTGTGTGTGTGTGCGCGCGCGCGCGCACGCAATGGTCCTCTTCCCAGGGCAGGAGGTAGGGTAGGACCAAGAAAAATGGGAAGGTGGGAGAGACAGGGCTGGCACAGATTTTTGGGGGGAGAATTCATCTCCTAATGCCCAGGGCTTATGGAAGTGAACTGGAGAGTGTGTGAGGACCAGGTGCACAGACCCTGCTAGTGCTCAGCTCTGGCTTCATACTGTGAAGCCTGAATGCAAACCCATGCTGCTAGAGAGAAGCTAGGAGCATTTATTTTTGCATACATCTCGAGTTTCTTTTTTCCAGGGCGGGAGAGAGGGGGTCTAGAGATTGAATGCAGGGGCATTCCTTCAAGCTACACCACCAGCCTTTTGTAATTTTATTTGAAACAGGGTGTTGCTAAGTTTATAAGGCTCTGGCTAAGTTGCTGAGGCTGGCCTCAAACCTGTGATCCTCCCTTCTCACCTTCCTAAGTACAGGGATTATAGGCATGTCCCACTATGCCCAGCTGAACTTGATTTTTAAAAATTGATAATTAAATATTTTTCTTAAACATTTAAAAATCAAATAAAGCAATGGTGTTAAATTTTTACTTGTAACTCTCAGCAAGAGAGCTTTTCCTTGGTATCTGAGTCCTGGATGGTCACAGTCACGCTTTATGGGACCAGGGAGACACTAGATAAACAGGGAGTCAGGAAACAGGAAACAGCTTTGTGTGCAGCTGGAGCACAGTGAGATGGGAAGAGTGATGTGGGAGCCGGCCAACCCCAGCCAATCCCAGCCTACCCCAGCCAACCCCAGAAGCTACAGCAGAAGGAGGCTGGGCCCAAACCCGGAAAACCATGGGATTGAGGCTTTTCTGGGCTTGTATTCAGTATTGGATATATTAGACATTGTTGGTTGGATTGGTCTCTCTCAAATATGTGCCCAAATCTTAATCCTTGGTTCCTGTGGATGTGATCTTATTTGGGAGACTGGGTCTTTGTAGATATAATTAAATAAGAGATAATGAGATAAGATGAGTTTGGGTTAACTGAGGGGATTAGCTGGACCCAAATTCAATGATTAGCATCCTTATAAGAGAGAGAAGAGGGAGATTTGAGACATGCGGAACCCGGAGAAAATCATGGGGGAGGTGAAGATGGAGGCAGACAATGCCCGACACACGCAGATCCCAGCTGGGCATAGTGGGACATGCCTATAATCCCTGTACTTAGGAAGGTGAGAAGGGAGGATCACAGGTTTGAGGCCAGCCTCAGCAACTTAGCCAGAGCCTTATAAACTTAGCAACATCCTGTTTCAAATAAAAATACAAAAGGCTGGTGGTGTAGCTTGAAGCAATGCCCCTGCATTTAATCCCTAGACTCCCTCTCTCCCGCCTTGGAAAAAAGAAACTCGAGATGTATGCAAAATTAAATAGTCCTAGCTTATCTCTAGCAAGAATCACAGGGCTCACTGGGGGGTAGAAAAGGGAGGGAACTGACCCTTCTTCATAACCTCCAAATGACAGCTGCCCTGCCCTTACCTGGATTTTAGATTTCTGGTCTCTAGTACTCTGAAAGAGTAAGTTACTATTGTTCTTGGTATGTGATGATTTGCTATGCAGCTTTTGGAAACAAACACCTGGGGCTCCCTTATAAGGTTTCATTGGAAAACCACAGAGGAAGATGAAGCTGAACCAACCCTGTGAGGCTGTGGGGAGGGGAGCTTGAGGGTCAGATTTGAAGAATGTTATCCCTGGCAGCTACTCAGGAGGAAAGCAAGCACAGGTGAGAAACACCCCACAGAGCCACTGGGACTCCCCCTGGGAGAGAAAAGGGCCTCTGGTCATGGGGTAGAGCAGGAGGGTCAGCCTTGAGCATTGCATTCAGGAGGAGAAATTGGCAGGATGTGGCCATTGCTTTGGAATGGACTGAGATAGATGCAGGTGGGGGATGAAAGATAGGAAAGGAACCCAGGGATTTGTTATTTCAAGGCCACAAGAAGGTTAGCAGTAAAAATGATACATGGTGTAACAGAGACTCTAGGAGAAGTAGTAGGTTGAGGTAGAAGTATGGCAAAGCCGTGTGTGGTGAAGTTCAGGTTGAAGTGCCTGTGTGGTGTACAAGTGGAGACAGGTAGTTTTTGGTTTTGTTTTTAATCATGCACAGAGGATCTGGTAAGCCATAAGAACAGAGAGAGGCTCTAAGGTGAAATTGTGAAGATGGCTGAGTTGGCCCAGGTGTTTTGGTCACAGTTCTCACT